>NC_082685.1:80152213-80461049 GCF_949987515.2 Delphinus delphis
GACATAAAATTTGATTACTTTGTGATGGAATCTGTAAGCTCAGAAGGAAAGAAATTATAAGGGAGGGGAAACGAGTAGAAGAAATAGAGTCTTGCTGACCACTCATTGTCTTAACTAAGCATATCCTCTGTTTGGAGCTATTTTTCAGTGATGCACCATGGTTTTTATATCTCCCTGGTTTTTTGACATTCTTTCTGTTTTTACCTTTGCTTTCATTAATTTTGTTACAAACATTTTTAATGTGTTGAATCCCAAACATTTTAATGTGTTGAATTGCTCCCAACACTTAATTTTTATTAGAATGATGAAAATGTTTTACCTTTCATTTCAATTCTCTGGATTTTATAAAGTACAAAACCTTTCTTATTTCTTGGGGGAATATTTCCTTCCAAGTCAAGAGAATGTAGGCTATTATTTTGAGGGAAAGTCAAGTTTTATTTCGGTAACCACCACATTGATCATGTTTCTAATTCTGTCTACCTGAGCACAAAGCAAATTAATCCTGTTCTTGGGATTACTGACAGATTGGAAGAAAATACAAAAACTGTCTCCTGAGAAGATATAACTTATTAAAGTGCTGTCTTAAGATCATTTAATAAATTCAGAACCAACTACTTGTCACTGGCAAACCAACAGAACCAAACAGAAATATGAACACCATATCACCTAGATTTTAAGAAATGCTCTCTTTGACCATACACATGCATTTCCAGGACCCTATCCAGAATACAGTTGAAATCATTGATCTAGTCAGTATCAAAACTGGAACAACAATTTACATACACCATATCCCAACCTAGTCCCCTTTCAACTGCATAATGCAACTTCCTCCTTTTTCAAAGTTTGTCCTCAAGGCACAAGACATCCACCAGATTTATCCAAGTTTAGTGAAACATCGAGTCAATTCAGTGAATCAAAGTTATCTACACTGGTTGTTTGCCCAAACAGACTACCTGACTGACCAAAATGGTTGCTCCAATAACAGCTTATAGAAGTAGCTAGTGAATAAGAACTGGCAAGGTGGGTCTTTCATTGGCTGAACAGAAAGTATAGTACCTCAGGGACAGGAGATGCTCCTAGGCTGTCCTTTGGGACTTTTCACTCCTCTCTGAGCATCCAATGTCTTCTTTTTCAACTCCAGGTCAGTCTAGGCCCAATATATATACAAGGTAGGTAAATTAACGCTTTTTTTCCTATTTATTTTATATTAGACACTGCTGATTGAAAATAAAATCTCCTTTGAGCAGGATTATGCATTCCTTTAGTTTTTCCTATTACATCAGCTGAGACACCTCACAGTCTGCGTGGAAACAGGGATATGAATATGTGTGTGGTATCTTTTCCTCTGTATGCTCCCCCAGCAAGAAAGTCACAGGGATCATCCAGATTCCTGCTAAAGCTGGTAAATTATTCTGGGCTATCTGTCCATCTGAACTTGGGTGAACCAAGACGTGAACAGCAAAAAAGAGGAAACTTTACAAGTAGCCATTCAAAGGACTTGCCTTGTTTTACCAAAATTTATTACAGAACTGCCTTAACATCTTCAAATTGGAAACTAAAATCCATGGGGGACAATCTGTAGAACATAAATAAGGTCCCTTGAGCAGTTTCAAACTTTAAAACTCTTTCATTTTTATAGTCACCAGCTTATTGCTAGTGTAGCTTTTAGCTAAGTTTTGCAAACTATGCAAACCTCTCATCCTAGTCTAAGTAATTCCGGAACCTTTATTGATCCTGTTGAATGTGTGACTGATCACTGTAAGACCTTGTGCTTGGGAGCCAAACTCCCAAAGCAAGTTTCCCCAGGTTTTTGTTTGGCTAACCTTGAAGTAGTATGCAAATACCCAGGCATACAACTGGATATTTGGATTTCCTAGACCAGTATTTCTCAACATGTGGTTCACAGACCAACAATGTCAGAATCTCCAGATGTTATTTAAAATGAAGATTCCTGGGCTTCAGGCAAACTATGGCATCAAGATCTCTCCTGAGGGTAGAGGAGGGCAGAAACCCGCACCTTTAACAAGGACTATAAGCCACTGTGATAACTGACAGTTATATACGAGAACATATGTGTGTGTGTGTGTGTGTGTGTGTGTGTGTGTGTGTGTGTGTGTGTGTGTGTGTATATATATATATATATATATATATATATATAAAATCAAGGAGAGGGTATTTTGATTGTGGGATGGGACCTTTGGAAATGTATTTTCAGGAAGGATTTCAGGCTTAGACCATGTGACCTGAAGCTCTGACCTTCAAGGTCCAATGTATCAGGTACTTAAACTCCTCTATTTCCCATTAAATCTAATGCCTTCTTTAGAAGAACACATGGCAGCCCTTGTTCAGAGGAAATTTGAATAAAATCTGAAAATCTTAGAAAGTACATTATGACAAGTCTTTAGACATTCATCAATTTAACATGTAATTATCAAACACCCATCATGAGTAGCCATTGTTCTTGGCAAGAGAAATGTAGTAACAGACAAGAAAGATGATGTGTCAGCCCTCATGTAGCTTATATTGATACTTTAGTGAAGAAACAAATACACCCATATATATGTTCAGATTTTCACCACTGCTGTGGAATAAAGGAAAAGGATGATGACCTACAGAGTGAATCAGATGTAGGTGAGGGAAAGGGATTTAGATAGAACACTGAGATAAGGACCATCTGAGAGGTGTGACCTGAAGAATGAGGTAGCCAAACATTTCAGGCACAGGGAATGGTAAGCACAAAAGCCTAAAGAAATGGAAAGCAGGTCAGTGTAGCAAGAACCCTGGTGACCAAAGGGGAGAGTACGGGTAGACAAGTTTTGAAAATTAAGAATGGAAGGCAAGAAGATGACTAATGTGATGCTTGTAGTCATACTAGTGTATTATTTAACAAGTTGCCTAAGAATCATCTGACTCTTGGGGGTTGTAACTCACTATTTACCATTGATTAAAACCAGGGACTTTTTATCTCTGTAAAGGTATATATTAATTTACCAGAAACTGATAAACTGATTTCTTCCTGGTACCGCAAATAATCCCAAAGGCTATGATTTTATTTTTCTGTAGTATTTAACCCATGCTATACCTAACTTAGCATTATTATTCCAACTTTCTTTGCTTTTATTTTTCCACTGATCATTTTTCCACTGATACATTTGTGTCTTACATCCTTCTCTGAACCAACTTTTTATCTCACTGGTTTCCTCATTAATGAGTTAAATAATTGTTTGAAAATTATACTTTTGCAGTTGAGAGACAGGCAAGAGCTGCTCACATGGGGCCTTGTAGGCCCTGAAATGATTGCTGGGTGCCTTTTGGAGAATGGGTATGGAGGAGGAATGGCAGCAACAGAGAGACCACTAGAAGCCTACTGCAGTAGTCCGAGCAAGAGAGAAAATCAGGCAGAAGAGGGAAATTCTGTGGAGACAGAAACAGATAAAGTTGAGAATAAACTTTCAACCAGCTATTTAGTGAGGTTTTGATTTAATGGGACTCATGGTAATAGATAAATTTTGATATGTGAGTAGTGGGGTAAAGGAGGGGAAATGTCAAGAAACAATTCTATTAGATCATGAAAATCTTAGGAGGGAAACCCAGAGTGTAAGGCCATTTTGTAGGACGTGAAACAACACAGCTTGATAAGGATGAGAAATAAGGTTCTTGTTCTTTCCTTTTCAGTCTGTCCTACATGAGATACATGCCCAGATAAATTGATATAATAAAAATAAAACATAAGCTAAATTTATAAAAATTTAAATTTGCAAAGAGTAGAAACAGAATGCTTACTAAAGTTCAGTGTTAAAGCTACAAAGTAGACTTAAGTAGACATTATTAAATGCATGAGCAGGAAAAAAAATTTGGACTCCAGAGAATATGTAATAAAAAGCTCTTCATAGACTGGGAAGAAGTTTAGATAAGCAAGAAATCTATTTTACTAAATATGTTTAGGAAATGTATGAATATGTGACTCAGCATTTTCTCCTGGCCATGATTTTTGGGAATAAATTTAGTGAAGGAATCGTGGAATTTTCCATTTATTTACCAAACTACTGGGAAATTCTATTTTATATGATTTATAAAATCTCCACATCACTATCACAAAATTCATTTACTTTTCACTTGGTCTCAATACAATCAAGCGATTTTCTTTTGTGTTCATTTCTTTTATCTAAGCAACCAATCGATCAGGTGTTTTTCATTCTACTACTTCAGTTTTACACTAGTACATTTTCTGACAGCAAAGCCATAGAGAGGTGGCTTTGAGAGTTAAGAGAGATTACTAAACTAACCTACCATATTAGAGGTACAACAAAAGAGAATTTACTCTCGTTGATAAATTAAATTTTGTCTTTAAAAGCATGCACGCCCCCGAATACCTGGAATATGACTTACAAATGAGAAGTCCTTGTTCAGATTAAGCTCCCATGCATTATATGTCAAAGTTAAAATATGCAATTGCAAATTACAAAGACATATTCTGTCTTTGTATATTGTGTCATTTTGGTACATGTAGTGGGGAAAGCATGAAAGAAAAAGAGCTCATATATCAACAGTATCACTGTTGTATAGTTATTGAACCTTCGTAAGCAGGAATCCCCAAGTGATTACTCAGTGCTGAAGGTCTGGATTTATCATATAAAGTATCCATCAAAACCAAGATGATGAAGGATAAGCAGCTTTGGTGTGATTAGTAGGTACAGGAGCACAAAACATAGGCGATTAAAGAAGCCAATGGGTTTTATTGATAGAGTCAACCTCAACTCTCAGCAAGGCAAAATACTCATTCAGTCAGCAACCCATTAAGCTGCTTGGAAAACTACTTCTCTGCTCCAGGTGAAAAATTAGCATGAGCTTGCAGATGATAGGACATTTAGCAAATTCATTCGTGAAGTTCAATAAGAAATATTTTCTTGAATTAAAAATCATTATTTCTTGAAAGAGACTAAATCAAGACAGTCCTATAATGAAGGGATAGGATTTTATTTCATCTAGAAAACCCCCTGAGTTCAGCTGAAAAATTATACTGAAGCTGCTGTAGATTCACTTAAGAAGGAGTTGCATAAACAATACTAATCCAAGAACCTGCCTGTAATTCTTCCTGTTCCTTGATTCTGTGTGTGTGTGTGTCTGTCTGTCTTAGGGCAGCCAGATTTAGCAAGGAAAAATAGAGAATACCCAGTTAAACTTGAATTTCAGATAAACAAATAATTTCAGACATAGTAAAAATTATTTGTTGTTTATCTGAAGTTCAAATTTAACTGGGTTTCCTGTATTTTGTCTGGCAACCTAGCATGCCTATGTATGTATGTCTCTGTTATTCAGTTTTCTTGTTATAACTACTGTTCTCAACACAGGAACAACTAATATTCACACACATGACAGCCTTAGAATTATAGAATTTAGAGCAGGAAGAGACATAGACATAATATAGTTTAATAATTTTATTCTATAGTTAAGTAAACTGAGACTCAAACAGATTAAAAGACTTGTCAAGATCCCCCAGCTAGTTTATATACAGAGAAGGAACTAGAATATAGTTGTCCTAGATTCCATTTCTTTCTCTTTCTAGTACCATGTATTTTCTCTCTTAAATCTGAACTATCAGTTGGTTTTTCAGTGACGAATTTTGGCCAAACTAATTACTTCATTAGACAAACCTATTTATGCATCATTTTGTTTTCCGTATATGGGATGAAATACACATACACCCATATACATAAGCGAGAAGGAGAGTTTCAAGGCAACACGTTATATAGAAAGCACATTTGTTGTTTGGGGCTGCCCAGAATCCATCCCTCCTTTAAGTATTAGCACCCAAAACTCGTTTTAGGGAAGGACCTTTTCCTCCACTGAATATAGTCTGACAGGGCTATTAATCAGGACACCCTTCCTAGCCAATGGGTGAGCACGTGACCGACTTAACAAGCTAAGCCAGTTGACAGTTTTCATTTCCCAGCCCCTGCTAGACATCAGTTTTAATTGTGAGGCAAGTAGCCAAAGGACTATTCCTCCACCCCTACCCTACTCAAGACAAAGAGATGGTTTCAGGTCATCTATTACAGTAGAAATGACTAAGCAAGACAATGGAACAGTTCATACTTCCAAGACCCTTTAGAGCTAATTAGTTCCTTCTATTTAAAGCCTGGTTCTTCAGCTCTTTCATAGTCTTCCAATAAACTACCTGTTTAGCTAATAGAAGCAGAGTTGGCTTCTGGCTTCTACTGCTTGCAACCAAGGAACTCTGACTGACACACAACATTTACATATTTCAAATAGAAACTGAATTGTAATGCAGACATGGAAAGAACTCTTAGTGTCATAGGCAATCCAAGAACTGTGAGATTTAAAAGAAAGAATACTGAGTCATTGAAAATTTAAAATACAGTCAGTCCCCTACATACGAAACTTCAAGTTACAAACTTGCAAAGATGCAAACGTGCATCTGGTTCCAGCAAGGAACCAGAACCTGTGCCATCAACGTCAGGCATGAATGAAACTGCTGCTTGCCCTCTGTCTCCTAGTGCTGACGATCCTTCAGCTCTACTATCCCCACCCTCCCCTCCCTCCTCCAGTCAGTAACTATTCTTGCTTGTTCACTCGATGCCAGCCCCTGTATGCCAGCTGTGGTACTGTACTACTGCACTTTTCAAGGTACTCTACTGTAAGATTAAAAATGTTTTATTTTTTGTGTTTGTTTTTTATGTATTATTTGTGTGAAAACTGTTATAAACCTATTACAGTACGTACTATATAGCTGATTGTGTTAGTTGGGTAGCTAGGCTAACTTTGTTGGACTTACAAACAAATTGGACTTATGAATGTGCTGTCAGAACGGAATTCATTCACATGTAGGGGACTTACTGTATATACATTTTACTTGTGTGAGTGTAAAATTGGTCTGAAAAACATGTTCAATTTCATAAAATCAAAATTCAAATTGTTATGTAGATTGTTATTAATAAACTTCCAAAGATCTAAATATAAAAACTGAAGTTATAAAGCTTGTAGAAGAAACATAGGAGAAAAGTGTTTTTACCTTGGGTTAGGCAAAGATTTATTGAAAAGTCACAACAAGCATGAACCATATAAAGAAAACATTGATAAATTGTACTTCATCAAAACTGAAAACTTTTGCTCTTCAAAAGATACTGTTCAGGAAGTGGAAAGACAAGCCACAAACCACAGACTGGGAGTAACACTTTGTTTAAAAAAATCTGATTTGAAACTTGTAGCCAGAATTTTTAACAAAAAAACTTCTCACAACTCAATAATTTAAAAAAAACAATAAAAATGAGCAAAAGATTTGAACAGACACTTCACCAAAGGAGATACATAGATGGCAAATAAGCATATGTAAAAATGTTCATTCCTAGCTATTAGAGAAATGAAAATTAGAAACAAAATGGAAAAAAACTCACAACCAAAAGGAACCTAAGGATTCATGACAACTTAATTTGGTTTTCTAGATAGCATCCTAGAATCTGGGAAACACTAAGGAAATCTAAATAAAGTATGGACTTTAATAAATGATAATGAATCAATATTGGTTCATTATTATAACAAATATGCTATCTTAAAGTAAGATGTCATTAATAGGGAAAACTGGGTGCAGGGTATATGGAAACTTTCTGCATTTCAATAAATCAAAATCTTTTAGTAAATCAAAAACTGTTCTAAAAAATAAAGCCTATTATACACACACACACACACACACACACACATGCACACACACCTATTAATGGCTAAAATTAAAAAGGGTGACTATAGCAAGTGTTGACGAGGAGTGGAGTTATTAGCACTCTCATATACTGCTGGCAGGGATGTAAAATAGTATACTTTTTAAAACAGTTTGACAAAGCAAATATCTAATTTAAAAATATAAACTTTTATCCAGAATATATTTTTTAAAACGCTTACAATTCAATAGTAAGAAAACAATGCCTGAAAAGTGGACAGAAGATTTGAACAAATACTTTACCAAAGAAGGTATACAAATGTCAATAAACACATGAAAAGATAATGAACATCATTACGCATTAGGAAAACACAAATTAATAACCACAATAAAATATTACCACACTGCTAAAATGGCTAAATTTGAAAAGACTTATGATACTAATCACTGGTGAGGGTACAGAGCAACTAGAACTCTCACATATTGTTGGTGGAAGTGCAAAATAGAATAATAGTATAGCCCATTTGGAAAACATACGGATGACTAATAGCCAGAACCTGGAAACAACCCAAATGTGTATTAACAAATGAATGGATTGAATGGATAAACAAATTGTAGTATACCATATAACGAGATTTTACTCATAAATAAAGGAATGAACTATTGATACATGCAAAAATGTAAATGAATCCCAAACCATTATGCTAAGTAAAAGAAGCTGGACAATAAAGTGATATACTATATATTTTGTCTACATGACATTCTGAATAAAGCAAAACCATAGGATGGAAATCAGAGGCTGAAGGAGAGGAGAGGAGATTGACTGCAAAGGGGCGTGAGTCACTTTTTCTTCTGATGAAAATGTTATATATCTTGACTGTAGTGGTAGTTACACATTTAACAAAACTCACCAAACTATCCACATGAGAAGAATAAATTTTATTTTATGTGAAGAATACCACTAAATACCTTTTAAAAAATTGAGGCAAACATTACAAAGAAAAAAAAAAAACACAGTTCCAGGAGAGATATTAAAAGGAATCTGACAGGGGCTTCCCTGGTGGCACAGTGGTTGAGAGTCTGCCTGTCGATGCAGGGGACACGGGTTCGTGCCCGGGTCCGGGAGGATCCCACATGCCGCGGAGCAGCTGCGCCCGTGAGCCATGGCCGCTGAGCCTGCGCGTCCGGAGCCTGTGCTCCACAACGGGAGAGGCCACAACAGTGAGAGGCCCGCGTACCGCAAAAAAAAAAAAAAAAAAAAGGAATCTGACATATGTTAGTGAAAACGTAAACGCTTTCCCAAGGTACTAAAGCTGAAGGACTTTGAAAGATTAATAGAAATTTACGTAGTAAAGGAGAGACATGACAGGTGTACACAGAGAGTGTTCCAAATAGGGAGTGCAATATGTACAGAGGATTGATGGTAGCAAGAAGCATTGCACACCCTGATCTGGGGAAATGACAGTAAGCTATAGTACCTGGGCATAGAAAGCAGTCCTAGACAAAGACACGGACAAAATTTCACAGCATCAGGTATAAAAGATGGGGCATAGGTTTCCAGCTTACTGAACTGAATGGACAATGGTACATCTCCTAATGCAGGGACAGCAGCTTTGCAAAAGAAGATCATGAGTTTGTTCTTGTATATGTTGAATAAAAGGTTCCTCCAGGTGCTACAAATACGACAAGTAAGGCAATTGGAGAGTTGAGGTTAAACCATATAAAATTTCTAATATTCAACCACCTTGACCTATAAAAGGCAACTCATATGTTTGGATCTAGTAAGTTCCTAGAGTTCCTATCCAACCAAGAGTGATATTATTGCTTTCATTCTTTCTAAATAGCAAACACTAACTATTCTTCAAGCAAAATTATTATAACAACCACATTTCATAATATAGAGCCATTTATGAAGAATATATAAGTTTCAAAGTTCCATATGATGTAAAATACACTTTATGCATCATATATTTTTGGCAGTAGTTATTCATCATTTTCTTTCAAAACAAATTAAAGTAATTATGATCCACCACAGAAGATGATATAAATAACGAAAGTCATTTAGAAAAGAAGCAATTCACCTTTGGACATTTGCCGAAAAATGATTCAAGTATGACTCACAGTTGCTCCTCTGAGATCAGTTAACTGCTTCTACAAGTCAAACTCCAGCATCTGTAAACTCAAATAATCTATCAAATTCTTTCTGTTGTAATATTTCACCAATTACCAATTGTAAAATTTTACCAATTACTATTCAATTGTAGGTAGGCAAATGCAATCTAATCACCAACTCCATAACAGGAATAGGTTTCAAGAGATAACAAATAGGCTCCTGATCAAGATGAAAAAGTATAAAAAAGAATGTGTGTATATGTGTGTGTGTGCATGTGTGTATGTATAACTGAATGACTTTGCTGTACAGCAGAAATTAACACAACATTGTAAGTCAACTATACTTCAATTAAAAAAAAAAATGGAAGAGTAGGAAGAGCCTGAGCTTACCTTCTGCCATGGACACACCAAACTACAACTACATATGGAACAACTATCTCTGTGAATGACCTGAAGACTACCAAAATAGTTCTACATCTAAGGATATAAAGAAAAGGCTACACTGAGATGGGTAGGAGCAGGCAGAGATGCGGTCTAGTTTGAACCTACACCCCCAATGTGGTGACCCACAAGCAGGAGGGATATCACAACCTTGGAGGTTCCCACTGAGGAGCGAGGGTTCTGATCCCCACCTCAGGCTCCCAGCTCAGGGGACCTGCACCAGGAAGATGAGCCCCCATAATGTCTAGCTTTGAAAACCAGCAGAGCTTACCTCCGGGAGACCTGGAGAGCTAGGGAAAAGGAAGATTCTGCTCTTAAAGGGCTCCCACACAAACTCACTTGCTCTCAGTCTGAGCACAGAGGCAGCCTGGGTCATATGAGGAGGAGAGATTCATTGCTTAATTTTAGGCCATGTGTTAGAGGCTCAGGGATCCGGTGGAACTTTCTCCAGGGACAGAAGCACCAGCAAGAACATTTTAGTTTTCCTTTTTTACTCTCCTTCCACCTAGATGGCCTGGGTCTGGCAGACATTTTTTTTTTTTAAACCTTCCACCAACCTAGCTAATACCTTGCAACCCACCCTGGTGTTCTTCTGAATACCAACCATGCTTAACCCATCCACCTGGGCTAACCCCTCCAAAGAAACTCCCACCCAGCCCCACCCAGCAGGCCATCTCAGCCAGCACCAGTGACGCTCCAAACCCTGCTCTGCCCCATCCAGCAGGTGGCCCTGGCCAGCACCAGCACCCCCTCCAAAATGGCTTCCATTCCTAGGGTCCAGCCTTGCACACCAGCTCACCTACAACAGTTGCAGCCAGACCTCACAGCCAGTCACACTGAGCGACAGCCTTGTGCATCAGTGGACCTATAGTAGTCTTGGCCAGACCTCATAGATAGTCAGGCTGAGGACGAGTGCCCACCAGGACATCCACAGCAGTTGCATGCAAGCTTCAAAGCCAGCCAACCTGGGGACCAATCTTGTCTAGCAGCAGCAATCATGGCCCAACCATAAAAGGTGTGTGCATGCAGCCTACACAGAGTATACACCTGAAGACCTGGCTTTAATAATGAGGGGGGATTGCACCATTGGGCCCCACTAGACACCATCTACATAAGGCCATTCTTTCAAAACCTGGAGATGTAGCTGATGTACCTAATACATAGAAACAAAAACAGAGAGTTAGACAAACTGAGGAAACAAAGGAATACCATTTAACAAAGGAATAAGATGAAACCTCAGAAAAAGAACTAAATGAGCTAGAGATTACCAGAAAAAGAGTTCTAAGTAATAGTCATAATGATGCTTACCAAATTTGGGAAAAGAATGGATGAACTCAGTGAGAACTTCAACAAAGAGATAGAAAATACAAAAAAGAACCAATCAGAACTGAGGAATATAATTACTGAAATGAAAAATATACTAGAGGGCATGAATAGCAGATTAGAGATGCAGAAGAAAGGATCAGTGATCTAGAAGAAAGGGTTGTAGAAATCACCTAACTGGAAGAAAATAAAAGAAAAAAGAATTTTTAAAAAATGAGGGTAGTTTAAGGGACCTCTGGGCCAACATAACATTCACATTATAGGGGTCCTAGAAGGAGAAGAATGAGAAAAAGGGACAGAAAACCTACTTGAAGAAATGAAAGCTGAAAATTTCCTGGTGAAGGAAACGGACATCCAGGTCCAGGAACCAAAGAGAGCTCCAAACAAGGGGAAACCACAAGGACCCATACCAAGACACATTTAAATTAATATTTCAAAAGTTGAAGATAAAGAAAGAATCTTAAAAGCAGCAAGAGAAAAATAGCTAGTTACATACAAGGGAAGCCCCATAAGACTATCAGCTGATTTTTCAGCAGAAACTTTATAGGCCAAGAAGGACTGTCACAATATTCAAAGTGCTAAATGAAATAAACCCTTACAACTAAGAATACTACACCCAACAAAGTTATCATTCATAATTGAAGAAGAGAATTTCCCAGACAAGCAAAAGTTAAAGGAGTTCATCACTAATAAACCGGTCTTACAAGATATGTTAATGGCACTTCTTTAAATGGAAAAGAAAAGGCCATAACTAGAAGCAAGAAAATTGTGAAAGAAAATAATCTCACTGGTAAAGGCAAACATATAGTGAAGATAGTAGTAAAATCATCTATATCTAAAATAATTCGTCAAGCAATACACAAAGTAAAAATATGACATCAAAAACATAAAACATAGCAGGGGGTAGTAAAACTACAGTGCTTTTACAATGAGCTCAAACTTAAGTGATCATCAACTTAAACAGACTGGTATACACATACGTTATTCTATATAAACCTTACGGTAAGAGAGAAGAAAAAAGGAGCAGAAAAGAACTATAAAAACAACAAGAAAACAATTAACAAAATGGCAATAAGTGCATGCCCAGCAATAATTACTTTAAATATAAATGGACTAAATGCGCTAATCAAAAGACATAAGGTATCTGAATGGATTAAAAAAAAAAAGACCCATATATATGCTGCCTACAAGAGACTCACTTCTGATCTAAAGCTACACACAGACTGAGAGTGAAAGGATGAAAAAAATATTCCACGCAAATGAAAATGAAAAAGCTGGATAGGAATACTTATATCAGACAAAATAGACTTTAAAACAAAGACTGTAACAACAGACAAAGGCATCACATAATGATAAAGGGATCAATACAATAAGAGGATATAAAACTTGTACCATAAGCCCCCTACATATGAATGAGTTCTGTTCCAAGAGCGCATTTGTAAGTCCAATTTGTTTGTAAGTCCAACAAAGTTAGCCTAGGTACCCAACTAACACAATCGGCTATATAGTATTGTACTGTAATAGGTTTATAATACTTTTCACACAAATAATACATAAAAAACAAACACACAAAATAAAGAAAACATTTTTAATCTTACAGTACAGTACCTTGAAAAGTACAGTAGTACAGTACAACAGCTGGCACTTCTTAGCAGTACCAGCTACATCACTGCTGCTTTTATGCTTGCCTCTGGACATCCTGGGTTTGAAATAAAAATACTGTACTACTGTACTCTATACAGTACTGTAAAGTACACAAAAGCACAACCACTTGTAGAGGATGCATGCACGTGACAATGTACGCCAGACTCGTGAACTAACTTAAGTGATTGGACATGCAAATGCACGTTCACATCTTTGAAAGTTCACAACTTGAAGGTTCATATATAGGGGACTTACTGTAAATATCTATGCACCCAACGTAAGAGCTCCCAAATACACAAAGTAAATATTAGCAGACATAAAGGGAGAAATTGACAGTAATACAATAATATTGAATAGTAAGGGACTTTAATATCCTACTATATCAATGGATAGATCATCCAGACAGAAAATCAGTAAAGAAATATTGGCCTTAAATGACACATTAAGCCTGATGGACTTAACAGATATACCATTGACCCTTAAAGAACATGTGTTTGAACTGTATGGGTCCACTTCTCTTTGGATTTATTTCACTACATAAATACTACAGTACTATACAATCTGTGGTTGGTTGAATCTGTGGATGTGGAAATGAAGATACGGCAAGGGGATTGCAAAGTTATACAAGAGGGTCAGTGCCTTTAACACCTGTTGTTCAAGGGTGAACCATATACGGAACATTCCACCCCAAAACAGAAGAATACACATTTTTTCAAGTACACATGGAACATTCCCCAGGATAGATGGCATGTTAGGTCACAAAACAAGTTGCAGTAAATCTAAGAAGATTAAAATAATATCAATCATATTTTCTGATGAAAACAGTATGAAACTAGAAATCAATTACATGAAGAAAACTGGAAAAACACAAATACATGAAGGTTAAACAATATACTTTTAAACAACCAATGGGTCACTGAAGAAATCAAAGAGGAAATAAGAAAACACCTGAAAGAAAATGGAAACACAATGTTTCAAAATCTACGGGATGCAGCAAAAATAAATCTAAGAGGAAGTTTATAGCAATACAGGCCTAACTCAGAAAACAAGAAAAATCTCAGTTAAACAACTAAACTTACACCTAAAGGAACAATTTAAAGAAAAACAAATAAAGCCCAAAAAGAGTAGAAGGAAGAAAATAATAAAGATGAAAGCAGAAATAAATATAATAGAGACTAAAAAAACAGAGACTAAAAAAATTAATAAAACTGAGAGCTGGTCCTTTAAAAAGATAAACAAAATTGATATACCTTTGGCCAGACTCATCAAGAAAAAAAGAAAAAGGTCCAAATAAATAAAATCAGAAATGAAAGAGGAGAAATTACAACTGACCCCACAGAAATACAAAGGATCATAAGAGATTATGACAAACAATTATATATCAACAAATTGGACAACCTAGAAGGACTGTATAAATTCCTAGAAACAGACAACCTTCAACAACTAAATCAGGAAGAGACAGAAAATCTGAACACATGAATCAGTAGTAATGAAGTTGAATCAGTAATAAAAACCAACTCCCAACAAACAACAGTTCACATGTAAATTCTACCAAACATTTAAAGAAGAGCTAATACCTATCCTTCTCAAACGTGTCCAAAAAGTTGAAGAAAAAGGAATGCTTCCAAACTCATTCTAGGAGGCCAGCATTATCCTGATACTAAAAGCAGACAAAAACACTACAAAAAAAGAAATTTTCAGTCTAATATCCCTGATGAACATATATGTAAAAATCCTCAACAAATTATTAACAATCAAATTCAACAATACATTAAAAGGATCATACACCATGAGCAAGTGGGATTCATCTCAGGAATGCAAGGATGGTTCACCATCTGCAAATCAATCAATGTGATACTCCACATTAAGAAAACGAGAAGGATAACAATCATATGATCATACCAATGATAAAGAAAAAGCATTTGAAAAAATTCAATATCCATTTATGATCAAAACTCTCAACAAAGTGGATATAGCAGAAACACACCTCAACATATTAAAGGCCATATATTACAAACCCATAACTAACATAATATTCAATGGTGAAAAGCTGAAAGCTTTTATCTAAGATCAGGAACAAGACAAGGACGCCCACTCTCGTCACCCTTATTCAACATAGTATTGGAAGTCCTAGCCACAGCAATCAGACGAGAAAAAGAGATAACAAGCATCCAAATTGGCAAGGAAGAAGTAAAACTCACTACTTGCAGATGACATGATACTATATATAGAAAACCCTAAAAACTCAACCAAAAAAAACCTATTAGAACTAATAAATGAATTCAGTAAAGTTGCAGGGTACAAAATCAGTATACAAAAATGTGCTGCATTTCTATACACTAATAATAAACTACCAGAAAGAGAAATTAAGAAAATGATCCCACTTACAACTGCATCAAAAAGAATAAAATATGTAGGAATAAATCTAACTAAGAAGATAAAAGATCTATACTCATAAAATGATAAGACAGATGAAAGACACTGAAGACAACACAAAGAGATGGACAGATACACCATGTTTATGGATTAGAAGAATTAATATTGTTAAAAATGACTGTACTCTCAAAGGCAATCTACAGAGTCAATACAATCCCTATTAAAATACCAATGGCATTTTTCACAAAACTGGAACAAATAATCCTAAAATTTGATTGGAAACACAAAAGATCCCAGATAGGCAAAGCAATCTTAAGAAAGAAGAAGAAATCTGGAAGTATCATATGCCCTGATTTCAAATTATACTATAAAGCTATAGTAATCAAAACTCCATGCTACTGGCATAAAAACAGACTCATAGATCAAAGGAACAGAAAAGAGAGCCTAGAAATGAATGCATACTTATTTGGTCAATTAATTTACAACAAAGGAGCCAAGGATATACAGTAGAAAAAAAGACAGTCTCTTCAATGAATGGTATTGGGAAAACTGGGCAGCAAAATGCAAAAGAATGAAATTGGACCATATACAAAAATTAGCTCAAGGGCTTCCCTGGTGGTGCAGTGGTTGAGAGTCCACTTGCCAATGCAGGGGACATGGGTTTGTGCCCCGGTCCGGGAGGATCCCACATGCCACGGAGCGGCTGGGCCCATGAGCCGTGGCCGCTGAGCCTGCGCGTCCGGAGCCTGTGCTCCGCAACGGGAGAGGCCACAACAGTTAGAGGCCTGCACACCACAAAGAAAAAAGAAAAAAAAAATTAGCTCAAAATGGATTAAATATTTAAATATAAGAGCTGAAACCATAAAACTCCTATAAGAAAACATAGGTAGTGTGCTTGTTGACATCAGTCTTAGCAATATTTTTTTGGCTCTCTCCACAGGCCAGGGAAACAAAAGCAAAAATAATAAATGGAACTACACCAAACTAAAAAAGCTTTGCACAATGAAAGAAACCATCAACAAGATAAAAAA
Organism: Delphinus delphis; assembly: GCF_949987515.2. Taxonomy (NCBI): domain Eukaryota; kingdom Metazoa; phylum Chordata; class Mammalia; order Artiodactyla; family Delphinidae; genus Delphinus; species Delphinus delphis. The sequence goes on from NC_082685.1 coordinate 80,168,813, forward strand.
GCAACCAGCTGAATGGGAGAATATATTTGCAAATGATATATCATATGAGGGGTTAATATCCAAAATATATAAAGAACTCATGCAACTCAATACAAAAAAATAAACAGTCCAATTTAAAAATGGCAGGGACTGTGTAGGTATTTTTCCAATGAAGACATACAGATGGCCAACACATGAAAAGATGCTCAACATCACTAATCATCAGGGAAATGCAAATCAAAACCACAATGAGATGTCTCCTCACGTCTGTCAGAACTGCTATTATCAAAAAGATAAGAAAATAACAAGTGTTAGCAAGGACGTGGAGAAAAGGGAACCCACATATACACTGTTGGTGGGAATGTAAATTGGTGCAGCCACTATGGAAAACACTATGGAGGATCCTCAATGAGTTAAAAATGGAACTACCATAGATCCAGCAGTTCTGTTTCTGGGTATCCAAAGAAAACAAAAACACTAATTAGAAAAGATATATGCACCCCCAAGTTCACTGCAGTATTATTTACAATAGCCAAGATACAGAAGCAACCCAAGTGTCCATGAATGGATGAATGGATAAAGAATATGTGGTTATATATACAATGGAATATTTACTCAGTCAAAAAAACAACGAAATCTATCTTGCCAATAGCAACAGCATGGATGGACCTAGAGGGTATTATGCTAAGTGAAATAAGTCAGACAAAGAAAGACAAATACCACGTGATCTCACTTATACGTGAAATCCAAAAAACAAACAAACGAACAGAACAGAAACAGACTCATAGAACAAACTGGTGGTTGCTGGAGGGAGGCAGCCTGGGGGCTTGGGTGAAATAGGTCAAAGAGAATAAGAGGTATAAACCTACAGTTATTAAATAAATAAGTCATGGGATGTAATGTGCACTAAAGCAATATAGTCAATAATATTCCAATAACTTTGCATGGTGACAGATGACTACTATACTTATTGTGGTGGTCATTTGCAATGTATATAAATGTCGAATCACTGTTGTACACCTGAAACTAATATAGTATTATATGTAAGCTATACTTAAAAAAAAAGCAAAAAAAGAGAGACTATTAAAAAGGGAAAAACAAATACGTTATATCAGAAGCATGACATTTGATCTGTAAATATGCCATTTTCATTATATTGTCAAAGATGAGGAAAATATTACAAGTCACATTTGAAAAATCAGATTCATTTGTGTTGTAATATTTTTTCTTTCTCTATCTCCCACAACTACTGTGCTTCAAATCATTGCAAATTTAGAGTTAAAACTGTCTATTGGTGCCAATCTATAAAACCTAGTGTAACCAGCGACTTTCATTTGAGTCTTACTTGAGATCATTTACCTTAAACATCATTAGAAACTATTTTCATACTACATCAGGGAAGACTTTCAAATTTCTCTGAGAAATAAGTTTTCTATCTGCTATTCTATAAGCAACAAGTAGAATTACCAAACCAAAGAAATAGTAATACTACATAATTTAGCTATAACTTGCTATTATGTTCAGCAATTATATATTTCACATAGAACAAGAACTGGAAATCTGGTTATCTGGGTTCTGTCTCTGCCCAGAGTGGCTTTATATATTGATACATTTCATACCCCCAATAAACTAGTTAATTAAAGGTTAGCTAACATCTAAATTTCCTTCCATTTCAAAAACTCCATGACATTCTGAAAGTCTGCAAAAACAGGAAAATATAAACTTGAAATGATTATATTAGTACTGCTTTTCTATAACTTTTCTGCCAAAGTGACTCCAATGGCAAAGATGAAGGTACACATTTCTCCTTAACCACCTCATGGGCTGGTCTGGGGCATAGCTTGAGGCAGCTGTCTGAAGCAGGATTTTTTTAAATTTCTAGATCTATCTTTAAATCCATTCCCCATTGCATTCCATAATATATCTATATTGCATTTAATATAAAAATAATGTGTTTTCTAAAACTTAAAACACAAATTCACACTCTAGCAAGGTCTATTATGTTTCTTGAATGACATTGAATATACCCCATAGACCACCTTATAATCCATAGCCTGTTTTGAGAAATATATACAAGCAGCAGAGAAAAGGTGTCTATGCCAGGGGTGACACCTCAAGTGTTATGAGGCCGGGCAGGAAACACGATGAGTGGTATAGGGCAGTAGTGCAGTAGGCTGTGGTGGGGCCCACGGCAATCTTTGGATAATCTAAAGGAACAGTTGCTACCCAGCTTCAACCAGTCTGTTGCCCAGTGTGACCAAATATTCTGATTCATCAAGGCAGGTGAAAAGACAAATTTTATATGAAATTTCTCCTCTTTGTAAAACGTAATGCATACAAAATAAAACAGGTTAGATGGCCAGATTCAGTTCAAATTCTGCCTGGTTTTGAGTCCTCAATTCTAAAGCCTGCTTCAGGAAATGAGTTCAGTTACACAGGCGAGAGAGCGTCTCTGTGGAGGATGAAGTAGAAAACCATTTTCAAAGGGTCAGAGTGAAGGCTATGGACTTCTGAGGGCAACAGTGGAATTTTCTTCCTTTCAGTTAGATCATTAAAAGCAGAAAAGACATCAATTTTTCACAATCATCATGGGTAGCTTAGCCTGGAGGCAGAAGGCTGCATCAGACAGACCCTAGAAACTGACTTCCAGGTTGATGAGAAAGCTGTGCATTTTATGTTTGCATTTAACCTTGGAATAATGACAACGTATCTGAAAACCAGGTCAAAAAGCTATGGCATATAAATGAAATACACTTAAAACCACATGAGTATAACATACACCGAGCTATGGTCCGTATAGCAAACTATGGTATGGGTGCTTCAATGTTTTCAATCATGTGAGAAAGAAAGCAAAGGAGCAACCAGAGACATTCAGAAGCTGGTCTGGTACCCACAGCAAGTCCATATTATTCTTTTATTGAACATTAACAATCTCAGAGTATACTAACCTCAGACAAGATTACTCTGAGACTATGGATTAAATGAGATAAAACTAGGTCACTATATAATTTTTTCTAGGCAGAGACAAAAATCAAGGTCACTGTGCCACCCACAAAATGCCAAACACCCCTGTTTCTTGGTTAAGATGAGTGATGGCTATCTTACCAGATAGATCTCTATGCTCATTCCATTCCCCCTTTCTATAGATAAGATTTAGATACCCAATCATAGAATTGCCCCTGCTTTCTGACAGCCAGCTTACAGAAAAGCCCAGCTTTCTCAGACCCTCTCCCAAACCCTAGAACATCCTCTTACTAAGACACCAGTAGTTCTCCATGGTGTGTGCTCTCCATTGTCACTATGGGTAATGAACTCAACTCATTTCATCACAGTTGTGTTCCTGCTGGCCTTTGGCTGAAGGGCATTGACGCATGTGAACAATCAGAATGGTTTAACACACAATGAATCATTCAGGTCAAAAGGAGATGACCTTGAAGGTAGCTGAAATGATTCTGCCCAGCATAACTCACTTTCCCTGCCAGGTCATGTCCTACTTCATTCTATTCTGTTCCTTTCATGTACTTGATTAGGCAATTTTTTCTGTCTCTGATGAATGCAGAGGGTTTGCAGGCCTTCCTGAGATTCATTATTCAGACAGCAAATAAGCAGTGTCCACACATTGTGACCTTACTCAAAAAGCCAATGAAGTATAAACATTCCTCTTAAAATGATCAACTTGAAAGTAAATATAGTGTTGTGAGGGAAACGGACTTTGAGGAAGGCAATGTGTGATTTTATGTTTTTTACATTCTCTTTTACTTGCACAAAAGAGAAGCAATTAAATTCCAAAATGCTATTAAGCATGGAATTTAACAAGAAAATATATTCTGCTTTGTGTGACTTCAGAAGACAAATGGAGTCATGTCTAGCACAGGATGTAGTCTGGCAAATTTGTAGACACAAGGAAATGATTATATTCAGTTTGGGTAAATGAGTGTTAAGGCAGTGAAATGTAAAACCAGGACAGCCAATATTATTAGATGCCTGCAGCGTTTCCTTGACATTAATTCTGATGACAATACAGAGACAGGTATGTAGACATTTACTTCCAATTTGAAATAATATCAGAATTGTTAAACATTTATTATGAATTTGAAAACAAATATAAAGATAAAAAGAAAACAATGACACATAATCCTGGTGATCTATTAAATGTAACATATCAATATATGCACCTAAGAAATACAAACAAAACAGAAAGTTACAAGTAAAATGTCTACTCTTCCTTTTGTTTCCAAACTGTTTCCCTCAATATAACCATTGTTGTTAATTCCTATATATCCTTTGAAAATGAGATATTTCAATGAGACATCACCACACTTCTTAGAAGAGTTTTCTAATAAACTTATTAGAAGAGCTTTAAAAAATGTAGTATAACTGAATGCTGGTGACTACAGAGAAACCGAAAGTCTCACACATTGCTGGTCAGAATATAAAATGGTACAGCCACTCTGGAAAATTGTTTCGCGGTTTCTTATAAATTTAAATATGTACTAACTATATGACCCAGAAATCACACTCTTGGGCATTTAACCCAAACAAATGGAAACTTGTATTAACACACACACACACCAAAACCTGTGTGTAAATGTTCATGGAAGCTTTATTTATAAAACCAAAAATTGCAAACAACCCAAATGTCCTTGGGTGAATGGTTAAGCAAATTCTGGTACATCCATATAATGGAACGTACTCATCAATAAAAAAGAACAAACTATTTATATATACAACAAACAGAATTGTTCTCAAGGGAGGGCCTTATGCTTAGTAAAAATTAGCCTCAAAAGTAATTCCATTTAAATAACACCTTCAAAATTATAAAACTCTAGGCTAACAACTTATTAGTGGTTGTCAGAGTAGGTGGGGAATAGGATAGTAGAAAGGAGTTCCTTTGAGCTGATGGAACAATTCTTAATTGTGGTGGTAGCTACACAACTCTATATATGGGATAAAATTGCATAGAATCACACACAGAGGAATGTATATAAAAACAGTGCAAACTGAATAAGATCTGTAGTATTACAACAATGTCAATTTTGTGGTTGTGATATTGTACTATGGTTAGACAAGATATTACTTTTTGGTGATGCTAGATGAAAAGTAGGCAGGTCTTTCTATAGTATTTTTGCAACCTCCTGTGAGTCTACAATGATTTCAATATAAAAATTTTTTTTTTAAGTTACATATATTCTTTTGGCTACGAGTAGCAGAAAATTCTAATTCAATTGGCTTAAAAAATAGGAATATCTTACTATCTCATCCAACAAGAAGTATGGAGATGGGTTAGCTCCGGGACTAATTAATTAAGTGCCCATTAGCATCATCCAGGACCCAGGATTTTTCCTTACTTCTGCCCTGTCATCATTAGCACATAAGCTTGGTCCTTAGGCTAGCCTGTATCATGGCCCCGAGAAGGCTGTCAAAGTTAAAAGTTATCACATCCAGTAGTAGAGGGATAATTTCCTATTAGTGTCTCTTTTAATCACAGAGGCAAACATTTTCCAGAAGCCCTCCTGCTAACTCTCTCTCATGTCTGATTGGCAGGGTCACATGCCAACTCCGGAAGCAAATGCTGGGGCTAGGGGAGCTAGAGGGAGTGTCAGGGTTGGGGAAGTGTAAGCAGGGATGGAACCACCATGATTGATGTAGACCAACCATGATCCACTCCAGGGGTTTCAAAAGAAGATGAATGTCTACAACTAAGAGTTAAATATATTAATGCATGTGCACACAATAATATACCACACAGCCATAAAAATGAACTAGATATTTATGGGATGATATAAAAAATTCTCAAAAATATAAAATGAAAGAAATAAGGTACAGAAGCATATATATATAACATAATGCTTATTGGGCAAATTTTTCAAAAGGATAGCAAACAACATTCATGTTATGAACTGAATGCTTGAGTCCCCTCCAAACTCACATTGAAATTCTAAGCCCCAAGGTGATGGTATTAGAGGGTAGGGACTTTGGGAGATCATTATGTCATGAAGGTGGAGCCCAGTCATCTATATGCCAGAAAGCAGGCCCTCATTACACAATGGATCTGCTGGTGCCTTCATCTTGGACTTCCCAGCCTCGAGAAATGTTAGAAATAAATATTTGTTGTTTAAGCTTCCAGTCTACGGTATTTTTATTAAAGTAGCTCAAACTGACCAAAACAGTTAGTATATTCTAATTCCTCGCTTTTCATCCTTTCCTTTAGGACCTCTATTTTATTCAGGAAAATACGTAATTTATTTGATTAATAGGGCAAGTTGCCATACCTTCACTAGTATCAAACCTATTCATTTTTGCCAATTCAATAGATTTCAAAAGGGAAGTCACTATTGTTTAGACATATATTTTTAATGAGTGAGGTTAAACATCTTTCCAAATGCTTTTGACATTTGACTTTATTTTCTTTAACATTTTCAATCAAGCTGTTTTTCTTTTAGTTATTGAATTATGTGAATTTTTTATAAACCTAAGGAAATTACCTTTTTATCTGTCATTAAAGTTGCAAATATTTTCCATTTTTGTTATTTTGTTTTACTTTGTTTATACCATTGGCTATGTGGAACTTCCTAATTTTCATATAATTAAACTTATCAAAGTTCTCCCTTTCTAGGTTTTATAACCTGCTTTGAAAGGCTTTTTCTATAAGTTTATAAGTAAATCCACCCAGCTGCCTTATAGAACTTTCTCAGTGGTATAAATGTTCTACATCTACACTATCCAATATGGTAGTCACTAGCTCCAAAGGGTGGGGCACTTGAAATGCAGTTAGTAAAACACAGGACTTGAATTTTCAATTTATTTAATTTTAATTAACTTTAATTTTAATGTAAATAGCTACAAGTGACTGGTGGCTACCATGTTGGACAGTGCAATTTTAAAGTCTTTATGGTTTTATTTTTTAAAATATCTAAATGTTTGAGTCATTAGGAATTTATTTGGATAAAAGGAGTGAATTATCAGGATTTATATCAGTGATTTCTGTGTTATGTTAGGAATACTTACTACCTTAAGATTCAAATGAAAGTTATGGAAGCTATCCCCAGAAAAATAAATATGTGGAGATATAGAGTTCTGAAGCTTATATCCCAGTGGCATGAAATAAATAATACACAAGTACATCATAAATCGAGATAATTTCTGATGATGATAAGAATCAAGAAGGAAATAAGTTATGAGACAAAGATTGTGTGGGATGGAGGGTGGGAGACACTACTTTAGAGACAATAGACAAGAAAAGCTCTTCTTGGGAGAGGACGTTTGCACTGGACGCTCAATGATGAGTAGGAGCCAGCACCCCAAAAAGCTGGATAGAGAGCATAGAGGCTGAGGAACGACAAGAGCAAAGACTTGGATACAGGAGTAAGTTTCATTCTTTGGAGGTCATTAAAGAGATCTGGTATAGTTAGAGCCTAGTGAATGAGGAAGAGTTAGATGACATGAGATTAGAGGGCTCATGGGGCCACACCATATCTCTGCTGGATTGTGAAATTAAAGCTTAAGCAAGCTAAGTAAGTAGACCGAGTTCACACATGGTTGAAATGGCAGAGTCAGGACCCCAGTTACTCCAAAGTCCCTACTCTCATCCACCGCAGTGCCTGTCCTATGGTGTCCTTCTGATTCCAGTCTGCTTCTCCATGGCTTAAATAATGTCACTTGATATACCCTCTAGTCTCATTTTTTGCTCCCAATATTCCATCATCCCAAACTACTGACATGTCCTCAGAGAAGTCATCCCGGATTTGTTCTAATGGCTCCTTATGCCTGTAAAGCCCTCTCTCGCCATTTATGCCTGATAAACAGTTATTCATCTCAGCTGTCATATTACATCCTGACCCTCTGACCTTCCTAAAGCCCCTCCAGGTACATTGACCCCTTCCTTAATAACTCACTGTAGCCTGTGCACACTGCTATGGAGCTACTTATGACAATTGAGGGCACATTTTGTTAATATTTTGTCACTTCCAACTAAATCTCAAGTTCTTTAATGCCACAGATCATGTCTTACTCATCTTAACACACTAACACATACACTTTTTTGAATGAATGACTAATGAGTCAATTTCCACAGAAGGACACACTTTCCATTATGTTCCCTGTTATGAACCATGGACAAGCACACTACAGTGCTCAGCTGATAATGCCAATAAAGGGTCTATTTGTCCTGAACTGTGGAGCTGAGGTTTGATTGGTGTTTCAGCCACACTGTTGACTTCCTAATATATTACGATAAAGCTTTCAAGCTCTCCATATTGTCGAATTAAGTCCTATCTAATAAGGAGCCTATCATTTTTATCTTTCCCTTGAGTTCTTGGTTAATAATTATTTAATTTTCTACTCACCACATTCTGGAAAGTCTAGTCTACTATTCTCAAAACCCACACAGACTTGATGCTTTGTATTCATGCTATGTTAAACATGCAGGAAGCTTAGAAGATTTTATACTGACCAACATGATTTTCAAGCCATTACTTGAGTATCTAACGTTAAAAATTACTCTCCCATTTAAAGAGGGACTTAAATAGCTTTGCCTTGAATGAATTAGTGGCTTGGTATGATCCAGGTTTCATTTTCTATGTCATGACTTAGTTTGATTTAACACTGATTGAACAAGCTGAGTAAATATAAACTAATTTTTTCAGGAATGATGCTTTGATCATTTAGCTGTCTGTGTGGCTTATATCTATAGTCATTATGGAGAGAAACCAAGAAACAGATTGAAGCAATGTTATATGCATTGGAGAATCACTGGTCATCTAATGTGTGTGCACAAAGTGACCTTGTCAAATTAGCAAAGGGAACATCAAGTGCTGTGGAATTTTAAAGTCATGTAATCAAGTATCAGAGCCAAGGTCTACCTTAGACCAGATGACTTAGAACAAAATTTATTGCCATTACCTGAGTCCTTCCGTTCAATGTCCAATCTACTCGTAAGAGTGCAGTGAAATTAATAATGTCATCTGATTGGGAAGTGTAATACCACCATGATAATATGTTCTAATTAAAGCACTCCAACTTGGGAGAGCCATCAACATCTGGAGGAAACCCACAAAAGATGCCAAAAGATCTAATTGTGCTTTCGATGGAATCATTCATACAACTGGAATATTTTGCCAAGGACATATAAGACTCAACTTTTGCTTCCAGTATAGCCATGTAGTGCATCCTGAACCTTATCTTTGCAGATTAACAACTATAAACTCAGGACAAAATACAAAAACAAAGCAAAGCAAATGAGAAATGTTCTACCTATAGTAGAATGAATAAAACAAGGCTGAATCTGGAGAAGAGTCACTTGGAAGAAGAGATTAGCAGTGTGAGTTGCTCATTTCTAAAGTTTCTAGCCTGAGAGCAGTTCATTGTTCAAACCATGTCTTTCTCCAATCATATGTTTCTCCTGCTCAAAATATACAGTGGTTCCCTATGTCCTATATGATAAACTCAAAACTTAAAAAAAATATATCATTCAAAGCCCTTTGTGATAAGGTCTGACTTTACAACTTCATATCATTTCAATCACTAGGTCTTCCAGGTTTCTGGACTCCTATTCAAGTCAGCTCCTCCTCTTGGGCACTGGATCCCATTTTCATGTGCCAGCTCAAGAACATGTTTCCTCCAGTTGTCCCCTTTCTTGCCTGCCTCATTCCTTTTCTCTTCCAATCTCTGTATCCCTTCAGCTACTGCTCCAGCTCTTAAATACTTTTTATAACTAAGTCCTTGAGAGAGTTGTTTATAGTCTTTCCATTCAGTCTCTCTAGAACCTACTCCAATTATGCTTTATCCCTCCAATCCTCCACTGAAACTGGTCTTGTTAAGTCACTAATGACTTTCCAGTTGCTAAATCTAGTAGTCGATTCACACTTCTCAAACTACGTGAACTACCAATTGAAGTTGTCACATCTGATCACTGCCTTTTCCTTAAAACACCTTATTCTCTTGCCCTTTGGTATGCCACACTCTCCTAGGTCTCCTTTTCCTCAATAGCTGTTCCTTCTCTGTCTCCTTTACTGGATTCTCCTGACCTCCTGGATCTCTAAAGACTGAAGTCCCTGAGCATAATTCCTCAGAACGATTCTCTTTCTACATTCCCTTCCTAGGTGATCCCATCTATTCCTAAAGTTTTGAACATCAACAATACAATTAATAATCATGAACTTATATATCAAGCCCTGATCTCTTCACTGAACCTCAATCTGTGATATCTAATTGCCTACTCAACATCTCCAACTTGGATGGCCAATAGATGTCTCAGACTTTACATATCATAAACTGAATTCTTGATTCCAACCCCATCCCCACCTTGCTGCCCAACTTGTTTTTCCTGTGATCTTCTTCATCTCAGTCAATAACAAATCTGTCCTTCTTGTTGGAGTCAGGTCCAACATTAGTATCATCTTTCATTCCATTCTTTCTCTCATACTTTAATATGCAACTAATTAGCAAAACCTATTGGCTTTACCTTCAAAATACTGATCACTTATCGCTACCACCTTAGTCTGAACTTTATTATCCACAACCACCAGAGACAAATAAATTCCCATTCAATAAACAACTTCCGTCATCACCAAAATAAAAGGGAAATGTCCTCTGCACTGTAGCTGGTGTGCAGGAAGTGACGACACTGCCACAGTGGACAGTGCACTGCATTAGGAATCTGGAGACGGAGGCCTCGGCTCTGACAGATGCATGTGACCCTGAGACAATCCACCTCATTTCATTTTGTTCATATCTTTAGTATTGTATTTATTCACTCAACCACATTGCATTCTGTTTATACAAGGGCCTCTTGTAAACACATGGTCATCTAAGGGCAGGGACCATTATTTCTTTCTGATGGGACTGAAGTAGGTGCTTAATAAGTGTTTATTGGAATAGTAGTTGTTTTTGAAGATTTTAGTTGGGTTGAATTAGGAGCAGATAATAAGAAACTGAAACCAAGATCAATTAAAGGAATACTTCAATAATCCAGATAGAAATGATAGGGAACCAATGCATATGAAAGTTGGAATGGAGATAAAGGAACTAACTGTGTAGATGAGTTTCTGTTAGAGGTGACAAGAATTGGATGAATAATTTAGGTATAAGGGAGGAGTCACTAATGACCCTGATGTTTCTTGCTTGGGAAAATATGTGGATGGGATTTTCATTAGCTAAGGTAATGAAAGCAGAAGGATGAAGTTTAGGAAATGTAGAGATTGGAAAACTAATGAGATCCATTTTAGGTGTGTCTTCCTGAAGTGGTATTGAGTTGAAAATACTCAATAGTAATTTGGCAAAACAAATGTGAAGCTCGGAGTGGGGGAAGTGGTGATTGGTGATATCATAGTAATTACCACCAGGGTGGATGAAACTGGCTAGAGAGTATGTAAAGAAAGAAGAAGGAGTAGTCCTAAATTCTGGAGGACACAACTCAAGGGGAAGATGGAGAAGCTGATACAGCAGAGCTAGAAAAAATGTGCTTGGTGGACAAGAAGAAAACCAAAACAATATTAGAAACCAATGGGGACAAACCTTCAAGATGGGGGGATTAGTTACCACCACCAAAGCCCACAAAGAGATGAAATAAGATGAGGACTAAAAGAAGACAATTGATGGTTTACATTAGCCATTTCAGTTCTGTAGCCAAGAGAGAAGTCAGAGGGTAAAGCAGTGAATGGAGGAGTGACGTTAAAACACATTAAAAATAGATACACCCTTTCCAGAAGTCTTGTGATGTCAGGAAGGAGAAAGAGGACTTTAAAGATCGAGGCAGGCTTGGTATGCAAATTTTTTTTGAATGAGGGAGACTTAATCATGCTTTTAGGGTCCAAAGAAGAGGGAATCACAATAGTTACTAAACATTACAGGGGGAAAAATAATAAGCAAAATTCCACAGGAGACAAGGCTCTAAAGTACAGACTGAGAAAAGGACATAGAAAAGAGAAAGGAAATATCATTCACTTACTCATCCATTCATACCTTCAAAAAACATTTACTGAGCATCTACTATATGCTAGGCACTGTTCTAGATCCTTGGGATATATCCATGAAGAAAACACAGGAGCCTGCCTTTATGAGGCTAATGTCCTAGCAAGATTGATAGAAAGGGGGGATATAACATAACAAAGAACACAATAAATATATAAATTAAGGTTTGTTAGAAGGTGACAAATACCATAAATTAAAAGATAGAGCATTTGGTGGGGAGAGGTAACGGGGATTGAGAGAGTCAAGACTGGAGATTGGGTTATACTTTTTTCATAGCATTGTCAAAGTACAGATAATCAAAAAAGTATGATTTGAAGGAAATGAGGGGATTAGCCACGTGTTACATGGGCAAAAGGAAAGGATGGGCACAGACATACATAAATATGGAGGAAGAGAGAGAAAATTTGCATTTTTAGTATCAGAGAAATACAGATAAATTAACTGTCAAAGGAAAAAATATTGGTGCAATTTAGCTGTATGTTTATAGGTATGAAGAGCCAGAAAAAAAGAATTACAGTTGGCCCTTTGTACCCGTGGGTTCAACATCTATGAATTCAACCAGGAGCAGATCAAAAACTTTTTTTTAATTCCATAAAGTTCTAAAAGGTGAAACTTGAATTTGTCCAACGTTGGCAACTATTTACATAGCATTTACATTGTATTAGGTATTAGAAGTAATCTAGAGATGATTTAAACTGCATGGGAAGATGTATGTAGCTTAATGCAAATACCACATCATTTTGTATAAGGGACTTGAGCATCTGTGGATTTTGGCATCTGTGGTGATTCTGCAATCAATCCCCCATGGATCCTGAGGGATGACTGCAATCACTTTATGGTTCTCTGGGGAGCCACTCTGGTATCTCTGGTCTTAGTATATTAAACCTCTGTTAGAAGTGGGGTCAATGAAAGGTTACAGAGGCCCCACAGTTAATTAATAGACTGCTTCTATCAGTCACACCACAGAGAATCTAAGCATGTAGTTCAATCTCATTATTACAAAACAGCCAAGCAAGGAACTTCACAGTTATTTCTCATACCTCTCTTTACTGATTCATTTGGTTAGCAATAATTTATTATTAAACTAAATTTACTCAGAATGCTCATGCACATAGGTAAATAATGCCTCTAGCCTCACATATGAAGCAAATTTAAATAAAATTACACACTACCGGGTGGAATTCCTCTTTCAACCAAAGACAGTGACACCATCAAGGAAAAGTTGGTCTAGACGGTAGGAAGTGTTTGACATTTCATCAAACCAAGAAAGGATGATTGCATACTTTATGTCCAATTTTCTTGCATGTTCCCTTTTTTCAGGGTCCAGGAGAGTATCGCTCCTGGTTGAAAATGGCATCGTTCTAGCCACAGTGACATACACTCAAAACTTCCCACAGTGAAGAGCTTTGAAAGATGAAACTTCAGATTGCCACAAAAACCACTGGAGAAGCTGAGGAATTTCCATTAACTATGAAAAGTAAAGGAGTAAGAATGAGAAAAGCTATTCTGATTTGTCACCTGTCTGAAAGAAGGTAGAAAGATTTTGTGTTCCTCTTCCACCACCTGACTCCCCACCCAGAGACTCTAACTCAGAAAACAATTTTTAAATATGGTCTGTCAGTTCTTAATTTATGTTTCTCAAGTGAGCAGATGATGCCTCCCTTTGTTGTTTCTCTATATCCATTGAGAGGCAATAAATCATCACACCAAAAATGGGGGGCTAGGACCAGGCATTGTGACACAGTATAATCAAGGGTGTACAGACCCTACAGAGAGGTACTCTAGTTGAGCATAGACATTCCCTGGCAGAAAAAGCCCTGGCAGCGGTTTGCCCTGTAATTATAGCTTCGCATGGATTGCATCTGTTCAAAATGTCAGACAGCCAAGAGTGGGGAGCAAGGGAAGCTCCCACCTCAGTACAGCCAAGAAGTATTAGACAAATGCCTGCTCAACATTAGGAATTTGGCTGGATGCTGTCCACATCAATCTCTCCTCTAAACAGTAGATTTGACAAGGGGATTTGACCGGTAGCCAAGTTGACACTGAGAAAAGCCAAGGGAATTCCACACATCCAGTCTTTTGACAGAGTATAGATATTTCCTGCTTTGTTTGAATCAAAGTGAGAAAAAAGCTTTGGACCTATGGGAATAAGGGGAAAGGATCATTATCCTATACATTCAGAGAAATAGTGGATGAGTAAAATTACTTCTTACAAGAAATAGGTATTTTGGAAAACGTGTCACTCAAAGACCCAAGAAGCTATTGTCTATATAAAGAAAATCACAAGAAGTGAAAGGCAAGGCAAAAATACAACAGGACGAGTTGCAAAGATATTAAGTTAAGATAAAAAGGAGCTTAATGCATTGCAAAAGAGTATAATGAAATGAAAATTTCACTAGATATAGTAAAATCCTCACTAAAGGAAGGAAAAGCAGAAGTATTATATCAGAATTTGAAATCATACATGTGGAAAAGAATCTTGGGGAAATGAGTTAGAGCCCAGGAATGTAAATATTCCTTGGTTGGTAGAGAGAGCACTGAAATAAGAAATTTAATGGAAATCAGAGAAGAGAGCAAAATCCAGATCATGTATCTAAACTCTACCCATCCCCATATGCCTGCATGTATATCCATAGCCTCCAGCACAAGAAAAGTAAAAGGGAAGCAACACCTCATAAAGTATGATTTGGAAGGAAAGAGAAAACAGATTCAGATTAGGCATGATGAATGCTAAGAAGAATTAACCCACATTATGTTAGAGTATAAGAAGATCTGGACAGAACCATTCAGATATAAGCAAGAGGAAAAGCAGCAGCATGGCATTTCTGCAAGTATTCTCTGCTGGTTATCTCCCATTTGTCCTTCTCTCCAGCCCCTTTCCACCCATCTCCTGAATGCTCTATGTCTTGGAAGGTTGACCTTTACCACGTTTACCTTTTGGCTCCCTGTTGGAAGACACTTGCAAAAGTTTAGAGGAAAGGAGAGGAGTAAGGCTGGGAAATTTAGTCCCTCTCTCTCATCTGACCTCATATGACCATGGAGAAGCTCAGCCCTCTATAAAAGGCCACAGTTTCTATCAGGTGGCCTTTTCTGCAGCTGTCTTCTATGCGCTCTAGGACCTATGCAATCTCTTCACCCCTTAAAGCTTGGGGGTGGAAATGGATCCCTGCTGTTGATGGCTGAGGGATGCTGCACTAGTTTTTGTTGGTTTGGGCATGCCAGATGCCTGCCTATACCTTTGTAAACAGTTTCTTTATTAAACTTTCCTCAATAATCCCAGTTTTCAGGTACCATCAATCTCCTGCCAGGACCTTGAATGAAACATATACTACAGAAAAGAAAAGAAAAGAAACAGCGTGCAAAAGGGAGAGAAATAGCTCAGAATCGAAGAAAACTTAACCTATGTAACAAGATTCCTTGCATATTTTTGCAATGGATTGTGGGAGCCTTTAGTTCAATGAATAAGAGCTCAAAAACAAAGAATAAAATTTAAAAGGAGACTACAGAAAGAATGCAACAAATCGATAATCAATACAACGAACTACTGTCACTCATTACTGATATATAATTACATATAGCAAAAAATAGAATGAATAGAGCTGAGAAACAAATTAATGACATTGAGAAAACTACAATAAATGCAAAAGAAAAAATATATACTAAAGCAACTAGATTTAGAAACAAGGTATGTGGAAAGACAAATACAGTATAATATAAAGATAATCAAGGTCTTTGAAGTAAAGAACCCCAAAAGTGATGCCAAAAATATTCTTAAATATTTAGGCAGAATTAAACCTGCAAATAAAACTGGCATATTTTTTGAATTAAATAGATCGATATCAAGATATCTGGGAAATAAACTTTAACAATAAAAAAGAATTCTTTAGGCGTCCAGACACAGAGAGCAAAGTATCAAAAAGGCTGAGAAATCACACCAGCCTCAGTTTTCCCCACAGCAATAACCACTGTAGAAGATTAGGAGACATGTCTACGTGACTAAGGGGAAGCAAGTAGAAAGAAACAGTGTCATACTCAGACACATTAAAATTCAATTATAAAGGTAAGAGGAAAACACAATCAAATGAGAAAACACCCAAGGACAACTATAACTCCCACAAGAATTTTTGAAAAATTGTCCCATAATGAAAACCAGCCAAACAACAATAACATAGAAATAACATTTAGAGCAAGCAAGAAATTGTGACAGAAAGCCTGGTGGAAAGCAGTGAATCCATTTAGACATACAACAAACAATGAAAGAATTAGGGTTGGGAAAAAAAACTTTAAATGTTACAAATGCTAAAAAATAAAATTAAGCAACAGAAAACGCAAAGGGGACAGGAGAGGAGAAGGAATTGATTCATTGTTCAGAGCTGGGAGTCAATAAATATTTATTAAAATAGAAACATGTCTATTACGGATATTTTTTCTTAACATTAAAGAAATGTTTTATAAATAAATCTCTTGAAGTAACAAATATTAATCTGAAGTTTAATAATTCATTTGATTTTCCTTCAGTTTTCTTTTGTTCTGTTAAGTTCAAATACAATCAAATTTAGTACTTGTATTGAATAAGAATATGCTGCTATTCTTTTTTTTAATTCTTGAATTTTATTTTACTTATTTTTTTATACAGCAGGTTCTTATTAGTCATCAATTTTATACACATCAGTGTATACATGTCATTCCCAATCGCCCAATTCATCACACCACCACCACCAACCCCCACCGCTTTCCCCCCTTGGTGTCCATACGTTTGTTCTCTACATCTGTGTCTCAATTTCTGCCTTGCAAACCAGTTCACCTGTACCATTTTTCTAGGTTCCACATACAAGCATTAGTATACGATATTTGTTTTTCTCTTTCTGACTTACTTCACTCTGTATGACAGTCTCTAGATCCATCCACGTCTCAACAAATGACACAATTTCGTTCCTTTTCATGGCTGAGTAATATTCCATTGTATATATGGACCACAACTTCTTTATCCATTTGGCTGTCAATGGGCATTTAGGTTGCTTCCATGACCTGGCTATTGTAAATAGTGCTGCAATGAACGTTGGGGTGAATGTGTCTTTTTGAATTATGGTTTTCTCTGGGTATATGCCCAGTAGTGGGATTGCTGGATCATATGGTAATTCTATGTTTACTTTTTTAAGTAACCTCCATACTGTTCTCCATGGTGGCTGTATCCATTTACATTCCCATCAACAGTACAAGAGGGTTACTTTTCTCCATACACTCTCCAGCATTTGTTGTTTGTAGATTTTCTGATGATGCCCATACTAACTGGTGTGAGGTGATACCTCATTGTAATTTTGATTTGCATTTCTCTAATAAATAGGGATGTTGAGCAGCTTTTCACATGCTTCTTGGCCATCTGTATGTCTGTATGTCTTCTTGGAGAAATGTCCATTTAGGTCTTCTGCCCATTCTTGGATTGGGTTGTTTGTTTTTTTAATATTGAGATGCATGAGCTGTTTATATATTTTGGAGATTAATCTTTTGCCCATTGATTCGTTTGCAAATATTTTCTCCCATTCTGAGGGCTGTGTTTTGTTCTTGTTTATGGTTTCCTTTGCTGTGAAAAAGCTTTGAAGTTTCATTAGCTCCCATTTGTTTATTTTTGTTTTTATTTCCATTACTCTAGGAGGTGGATCAAAAGAGATCTTGCTGTGATTTATGTCAAAGAGTGCTCTTCCTATGTTTTCCTCTAAGAGTTTTATAGTGTCCGGTCTTAAATTTAGGTCTTGAATCCAGTTTGAGTTTATTTTTGTGTATGCTGTTAGGGAATGTTCTAAGTTCATTCTTTTACATGTAGCTGGCCAGTTTTTCCAGCACCACTTATTGAAGAGGCTGTCTTTTCTCCACTGTATATCCTTGCCTCCTTTGTAATAGATTAGTTGACCACAGGTGCATGGGTTAATCTCTGGGCTTTCTATTTTGATCCATTAATCTATGTTTCTGTTTTTGTGCCAGTACCATATTGTCTTGATTACTGTAGCTTTGTATTATAGTCTGAAGTTAGGGAGACTGATTCCTCCAGCTCCGTTTTTTTCCCTCAAGACTGCTTTGGCTCTTTGGGGTCTTTTGTGTCTCCATACAAATTTTATGATTTTTTGTTCTAGTTCCATAAAAAATGCCATTGGTAATTTGATAGGGATTGCATTGAATCCGTAGATTGCTTTGGGTAGTATAGTCATTTTCACAATATTGATTCTTCCAGTCCAAGAACATGGTATATCTCTCCATCTGTTGGTATCATTTTTAATTTCTTTCATCAGTGTCTTATAGTTTTCTGCATAAAGGTCTTTTGTCTCCCTAGGTAGGTTTATTCCCAGGTATTTTATTCTTTTTGTTGCAGTGGTAAATGTGAGTGTTTCCTTAATTTCTCTTTCAGATTTTTCATCATTAGTGTATAGGGATGAAAGAGATTTCTGTGCATTAATTTTGTGTCCTGCAACTTTACCAAATTCATTGATTAGTTCTAGTAGTTTTCTGGTGGCATCTTTAGGATTCTCTATGTATAGTATCATGTCATCTGCAAACAGTGACAGTTTTGCCTCTTCTTTTCCAATTTGTATTTCTTTTATTTCTTTTTCTTCTCTGATTGCTGTGGCTAGGACTTCCTAAACTAGGTTGAATAATAGTGCTGAGCATGGACATCCTTGTCTTGTTCCCGATCTTAGAGGAAATGCTTTCAGTTTGTCACCATTGAGAATGATGTTTGCTGTGGGTTGGTTGTATATGGCCTTTATTATGTTGAGGTAGGTTCCCCCTATGCCCACTTTCTGGAGAGTTTTTTATCATAAATGGATGTTGAGTTTTGTCAAAAGCTTTTTCTGCATCTATTGAGATGATCATATGGTTTTTATTCTTCAATTTGTTAATATGGTGTACCACATTGATTGATTTGTGTATATTGAAGAATCCTTGCATTCCTGGGATAATCTCCACTTGATCATGGTGTATGATCCTTTTAATGTGTTGTTGGATTCTGTTTGCTAATATATTGTTGAGGATTTTTGCATCTATATTCATCAGTGATACTGGTCTAAAATTTTCTTTTTTTGTAGTATCTTTGTCTGGTTTTGGTATCAGGGTGATGGTGGCCTCATAGAATGAGTATGGGAGTGTTCCTTCCTCTGCAATATTTTGGAAGAGTTTGAGAAGGATGGGTGTTAGCTTTTCTCTAAATGTTTGATAGAATTCACCTGTGAAGCCATCTGGTCCTGGACTTTTGTTTGTTTGAAGATTTTAAATCACAGTTTCAATTTCATTACTTGTGATTGGTCTGTTCATATTTTCTGTTTCTTCCTGGTTCAGTCTTGAAGGTTATGCCTTTCTAAGAATTTGTCCATCTCTTCCAGATTGTCCATTTTATTGGCACAGAGTTGCCTGTAGTAGTCTCTTAGGATGCTGTATATTTCTGCGGCGTCTGTTGTAACTTCTCCTTTTTCATCTCTAGTTTTACTGATTTGAGTCCTCTCCTTCTTTTTCTTGATGAGTCTGGCTAATAGTTTATCAATTTTGTTTATCTTCTCAAAGAACCAGCTTTTAGTTTTATTGATCTTTACTATCGTTTTCTTTGTTTCTATTTCATTTATTTCTGCTCTGATCTTAATGATTTCTTTCTTTCTGCTAACTTTGGGCGTTTTTTTGGTTCTTCTTTCTCTAATTGCTTTAGGTGTGAGGTTACGTTGTTTTTTTTTTTTTTTTTTTTTTTTGTGGTACGTGGGCCTCTCACTGCTGTGGCCTCTCCCGTCGCGGAGCACAGGCTCCGGACGCACAGGCTCAGCGGTCATGGCTCACGGGCCCAGCCACTCCGCAGCATGCGGGATCCTCCCAGACCGGGGCACGAACCCGTGTCCCCTGCATCGGCAGGCAGACTCTCAACCACTGTGCCACCAGGGAAGCCCAAGGTGTGAGGTTACGTTTTTTATTTGAGATTTTTCTTGTTTCCTGAGGTCGGATTGTATTGCTATAAACTTCCCTCTTAGAACTCCTTTTGCTGCATCCCATAGGTTTTGGGTCATCGTGTTTTCATTGTAATTTGTCTCTAGGTATTTTTTGATTTCCCCTTTGATTTCTTCAGTGATCTCTTGATTATTTAGTAACGTACTGTTTAGCCTCCATGTGTTTGTATTTTTTACGGTTTTCTTCCCTGTAATTCATTTCTAATCTCATAGCGTTGTGGTCAGAAAAGATGCTTGATATGCTTCAATTTTCTTAAATTTACTGAGGCTTGGTTTGTGACCCAAGATGTGATCTATCCTGGAGAATGTTCTATGAGTACTTGAGAAGAAAGTGTAATCTGCTGTTTTGGATGGAATGGCCTATAAATATCAATTAAATCTATCTGGTCTATTGTGTCATTTAAAGCTTCTGTTTCCTTATTTATTTTCATTTTGAATGATCTGTCCATTGGTGTAAGTGAGGTGTGAAAGTTCCCCACTATTGTTGTGTTACTGTCCATTTCCTCTTTTATAGCTGTTAGCAGTTGCCTTATGTATTGAGGTGCTCCTATGTTGGGTGCATATACATTTACAATTGTTATATCTTCTTCTTGGATTGATCCCTTGATCATTATGTAGCGTCCTTCCTTGTCTCTTGTAACATTCTTTATTTTAAGTCTATTTTATCTGATATGAGTATTGCTACTCCAGCTTTCTTTTGATTTACATTTGCATGTAATATCTGTTTCCATCGCCTCACTTTCAGTCTGTATGTGTCCCTAGGTCTGAATTGGGTCTCTTTTAGACAGCAAATAGATGGGTCTTGCTTTTGTATCCATTCAGCAAGCCTGTGTCTTTTGGCTGGAGCATTTAATCCATTCACATTTAAGGTAATTATCAATATGTATGTTCCTGTGACCATTTTCTTAATTGCTTTGGGTTAGTTTTTGTAGGTCCTTTACTTTTCTTGTGTTTCCCACTTAGAGAAGTTCCTTTAGCATTTGTTGTAGAGCTGGTTTCGTGGTGCTGAATTCTCTTAGCTTTTGCTTGTCCATAAAGCTTTTGATTTCTCCATCGAATCTGAATGAGATCCTTGCCGGTAGAGTAATCTTGGTTGTAGGTTCTTCTCTTTCATCACGTTAAGTATATCATGCCACTCCCTTCTGGCTTGTAGAGTTTCTGCTGAGAAATCAGCTGTTAACCTTATGGGAGTTCCCTTGTATGTTATTTGTTGTTTTTCCCTTGCTGCTTTCAATAATTTTTCTTTGTCTTTAATTTTTGCCAATTTGATTACTATGTGTCTCGGCGTGCTTCTTCTTGGGTTTATCCTGTATGGGACTCTCTGTGATTCCTGGACTTGGGTGGCTATTTCCTTTCCCATGTTAGGGAAGTTTTAGACTATAATCTCTGCAAATATTTTTTTGGGTCCTTTCTATCTCTCTTCTCCTTCTGGGACCCATATAATGCGAACGTTGCTGCGTTTAGTGTTGTCCAAGAGGTCTCTTAGGCTGTCTTCATTTCTTTTCATTCTTTTTTCTTTATTTTTTTATGCAGCAGTGAATTCCATCATTCTGTCTTCCAGGTCACTTATCCTTTCTTCTGCCTCAGTTATTCTGCTATTGCTTCCTTCTAGTGTAGTTTTCATATCAGTTATTGTATTGTTCATGTCTGTTTGTTTGTTCTTTAATTCTTCTAGGTCTTTGTTAAACATTTCTTGCATCTTCTCGATCTTTGCCTCCATTCTTTTTCTGAGGTCCTGGATCATCTTCACTATCATTATTCTGAATTCTTTTTCTGGACGGTTGCCTATCTCCACTTCATTTGGTTGTTTTTCTGGGGTTTTATCTTGTTCCTTCATCTGGTACATAGCCCTCTGCCTTTTCATCTTGTCTATCTTTCTGTGAATGTGGTTTTTGTTCCATAGGCTGCAGGACTGTAGTTCTTCTTGCTTCTGCTGTCTCTGCTGTTTTTCTTATGAAAGTATTTACACCTACTTATCTGCCTTTCTCCATCTGTACATTTGCATATATGCATTGAGTCTGGCTGGAATGATGATCAAAGATGTTAACATTTTTTACTTCAGGGTGGTGGAATTTAGGGTGGCTTTCATGTTTTTTAATTCTCTTTAAATTGTGCTGGAAAACTTTTGTAGTAAACATGTGTCCTATTTAATTTTAAAAGTACGATATTACACCACGCCTCATTTTATTGTGCTTTGCAGATATTGTATTTTTTTTTTTTTTTTACAAATTGAAGGTTTGTGGCAACCCTGCATTGAGCGAGTCTATTTATGCCACTTTTCCAACAGCATTTCCTCACTTGTGTCTCTGTCACATTTTGGTAATTCATGCAATATTTCAAACTTTTTCATTACTATTATATGTGTTATGGTGATCTGTGATCAGTGATCTTTGATATTACTACCACAACCAGCTGAAGGCTGAGATGATGTTTAGTGTTTTTCACAATAAAATATTTTTAATTAAGGTATGTAATTTTTTTAGACCTAATGCTATTGCGCATTTAATAGACTACAGTATAGTGTAAACACAACTTTTCTATGAAGTGGGAAACCAAAAAATTTGTGTAACTTGCTTTATTGTGATATTCACTTTATTGCCGTGGTCTGGAACTGAGTGCAAAACATCTCTGAGGTATGCCAGCACTCTAAAGCCAAATAGACAAACTTAAAGAAATTTTCTGGACCCGAAAGATATAAACAGTTGAAGTGTACAGAAAATGTCTATAAGTCTCAATATCTAGAAAGAAAAGACAGGCTTCCTACCAAGGAAGAAACATTTACCTCAGTGTCCTGGGGTAAGGATAAAGCATTTATTATTCAAGAGTTTGATATCAAACCATGTGATCATTCATGTACGAAAGCAACGGAAAAAAAAATTCAAATGCACCAGGCTTAGAAAACACACCATCCAAATGCTCTTAAAGCTGAAGATATACCTTAGATAATCAGTAAATGAATTTGCACTGAGAGTTTACAAATTAGAAAGTGTATAAAAAGACCTGTAGTTCCTCTACTGTTGAAAGTAAACTCTAATGGGCCAAGTCTCAACTGTGGAAATACTCATATTCAGGGACATTGGCCACTTTACAACCCAAGTTTATTGACATATGTCTGGTTTCTCCATCAGACTTAAGATTCTGAGAGACACTGGCCATATGGGGGATGGTGATGGCAAGTGAAGAAAACACTGTGCTGAAATCAGGGCCAACACAAAAATAAATGGCTGACATTTCTACTACTGGGTAAGATACAGTAAGTAGTTTAACATTTATACTAAAAATAATTTGAAAATCCAGAGCTTTGGAAGCAATAGGAACTACAGGGACTAAAATTCTAGAGAGAAGAGACTCTTTCAGAGATAAACTAAAGATCAAACATGGGCAGTGGCTGATTCTGAATATGGACCAATTTGAAGAATCAGGACTTGTCCCTGGCAGAGGATCCACTGATAGGAAACAGAGAAACCAATAGAGCTTACAGGGAAGTAGTGACAAAACTGCAAACTTGAGGGGCTTCAGATACCATGGATGATTTCTCCCTCAACACCTGTTGAATTCTGAAGTTGTGCTGGGTTGTAAAATTAAATCTCTGAAATCAAAGTGGAATTTTATGCATTCTCTTGATGCTTTAGAGAAAAACACCTGCCAGGAAGAGGAGCCCTAGATGGCTAAAAATCTCTAGATGGAGTGAATAATTCACATTGATGACCTGCAACTGTTTTTTTGTTGTTGTTGTTTGGTTGTTTCTGTTTTTGTTTTTTTGGTAAGGAGAATACACCAACTTGGGCTGCCATAGAGGCTTAGACTCCAGAATCCAGATCTGGTCCCTAGTATAGGAACAGAAAAACCAGAAGAGTTTTGGGCAGTTATATGGGGCTGAAAGCAGGTAGACTGGGTCTTACCTAAAGTGCAGCTCAGGCTTGACTCAGATTTAGTTCCAGGCTAAATCAACGGAATCATCTCCATACTCTATTTTCCTGGTAGAGGAAAGGGTGAAACCTCTCTGGTGGAAACAGCATCAACTGGTACCTCTAACTCTTTCTTTTTTTTTTTTTTTTATAAACAAGTCCTGTATTTAGTAACAAATTACCAGGCATGCCAAGGCACAGGACCCACATGACAAATGCCAAGAAAAAAGTAGCTAGTAGAAGCAAACTCATTGATGATCTAGATACTGGAGTTAACAGAATCAAAAAGACATTCTGAAACTGAAAAATATAATGTTGAAATTAAGGATTCAATAGATAGGTTTAATAGAATATTGAATCTAGCAGAAGAAAGATTAGTGAACTAGAAAACAGTTTAACAAAAATATGCAAGTTGAACTGCAACAAGAAAAGAGAATGGGAAAAAATAATGAACTTCGTATATAACAGCAATAATTGATTAGAAAAAAAATTTTTTGTTTTAAAGATCCCATTCAGGTTGCAACATAATAAAGCACCTAGGGATAAATCATGGAAGAAATGTGCAAGAACTGTGGAGAAAAATGTAAGAATTTACTAAAGAATATAAAAGAAGGCAATGAATAAATGGTGAGATAGATCATGTCCATAGCTAGAGAGACTAGAATCTAGAACTAATATAATATTAAAATAAATTCTACCTAAATTAATAATCTATGTGTACAAAAAAAACTATCAAAAATCTAATAAGACTTGAAAATTCACTGTATGAAGAAACAACTTTTCAAAAAACAAAGCAGTGGGAAAAGATGCAAGATTTAATAAATGGTAATGGAACAACTGACTACCCATTTGGGAAAAAATAGCTTCAATGTTTGCTATAGTCTGACTCTTCTATATTTCTATTTATATCCATATATATAACTGTGCTCACAAATGAGAAGTAGAACTCTTGATAGACAAGAAATTGGCAGGGGTGGTGGGAATATGAAAGAAAATTGATGAGATCAGTTTGAACATTTTAATCACTGTTCAACACATGCTTAGAAGATTAATGTTGAAAAAGTTGCAAGAGTTATCAAGAATATTCCACCTCCAGAGATGATAAATACAAAAGAAGGAGCTGAGGGCAACTGACAGAATTCTTAGTTGGCATGCTGAAGGAGGATCATCTGAGTGAGAAGAGGCCCCCACATTTTCCCCTTATCCCCAACTGGACTAGGCCAACAGGCAGGACAAGAGACTATGAGAGCTCATTTTGGAGAGGGTCTACGTCTCCATAGGGTTATAAACATGCAGGAAGATTGGAAAATGCCTAGATCTCAAAGAAGAAGCAAACTCACAGAACCACACATTGCATTATATCTTAAGAGACTTTAGCAATGTTGCTGGTTAGAAGGCCAATCTATTAAAATCAGTATATATTAGAAAAACCAATTAGAAAATGCAGTAAGAAAGAAAAACTATTCCTTTTAAAATAGCAACAACTATAACATAATTGGAATTAAATATCATAAGTAATAGGCAAGATCTTTACAGAGAAAAGGATAAAGTTTTAATTAGGGACATAAAAGACAACTTGAAAAAAATGACAATTTTCTCCAAATTAATTTAAAATCAATGCCATCTCAAAAGAATGTTACATGGTATGTGACAAGTTGATTCTAAAATTCATAAGGAGTAGTAAATGAGCTAAAGAAATTCTGAAAATATAAGAACAGATTGTGTGAAGAGGGTAGGAAGTTTATTTTTTACCAGATTTAAAATGTATTAAAAGGTAAAGAAGATACAAATATTATAATATCAATGACTGATTAATAATTTTGACAATCCAGAAATAGACATAATTGAAATTGAAAATATAATTTATGAAAAAGTTACCATTTCATACCATTGGAGAAAGGATATACTTTAATAATTGGTATTGAGAAATTTAGTTATCCTTTAGAGAAAAAAGAATCAGATACTAACATACTTAAATCAATTCGTTTCTTTAAATAAATATTTGATCTCTAGATTTGTCTTTGGCTCATATTATTCTGTATGTATTTACATACAGAATATATTTTGTATGTATATATAATACATATACATATAATATGTATGTATGTATATATAATACATATACATATAATATGTAAAATACAGAATGTATTTTACATATTATTCTGTATGTATCTTATGTATGTATTTATATTGCATATAAACACATACAAGGGTGCTCACTGCAGTATGGTTTGTGGTATTGAAAAACTTGAAAAAAGCCACAAATGTCCATCAAGTGGATATGATTATATTAAATTTGCACTTAAGAAAGCAACCATAGGGGTGCATGTGTCTTTTTGAATTATGGTTTTCTTTGTGTATATGCCCAGTGGTGGGATTGCTAGGTCATATGGTAGTTCTATTTTTAGTTTTTTTTTTTAATATCTTTATTGGAGTATAATTGCTTTACAATGTTGTGTTAGTTTCTGCTGTATAACAATGAATCAGCTATATGTGTACATATATACCCATATCCCCTCCCTCTTGAGTCTCCCCCGCACCCTGCCTATCCCATCCTTCTAGGTGGTCACAAAGCACCTAGCTGATCTCCCTGTGCAATGCAGCTGCTTCCCACTAGCTATCTATTTTACATTTGGTAGTGTATATATGTCAGTGCTACTCTCTCACTTCGTGCCAGCTAACCCTTCCCCCTCCCTGTGCCCTCAAGTCCATTCTCGATGTTTGCATCTTTATTCCTGTCCTGCCCCTAGGTTCATCAGAACCACTTTTTTTTTTTTTTTTTAGATTCCATATATATGTGTTAGCATATGATATTTGTATTTTTCTTTCTGACTTACTTCACTCTATGACAGACACCAGGTCCGTCCACCTCACTACAAATAACTCAATTTTGTTTCTTTTTATGGCTGAGTAATGTTCCATCGTATATATGTGCCACATCTTCTTTATCCATTCATCTGTCGATGAACACTTAGGTTGCTTCCATGTCCTGGCTATTGTAAAGTGCTGCAGGGAACATTGGGGTACATGTCTCTTTTTGAATTATGGTTTTCTCAGGGTATATGCCCATTAGTGAGATTGCTGGGTCATATGGTAGTTCTATTTTTAGTTTTTACAGGAACCTCCATACTGTTCCCCATAGTGGCTGTATCAATTTTCATTCCCACCAACAGTGCAAGAGGGTTCCCTTTCCTCCACACCCTCTCCAGCATTTATTGTTTGTAGATTTTGTGGTGATGGCCATTCTGACCAGTGTGAGGTGATATCTCACTGTAGTTTTGATTTGCATTTCTCTAATTGTAATGTTGAGCATTTTTTCACATGTTTCTTGGCCATCTGTATGTCTTCTTTGGAGAAATGTCTGTTTAAATCTTCTGCCCATTTTTGGATTGGGTCGTTTGTTTTTCTGATATTGAGCTGCATGAGCTTTGTATATTTTGGAGATTAATCCTTTGTCAGTTGCTTTATTTGCAAATATTTTCTCCTATTCTGAGAGCTGTCTTTTCATCTTGTTTATGGTTTCCTTTGCTGTGCAAAAGCTTTTTAAGTTTCATTAGGTCCCATTTGTTTATTTTTATTCTCATTACTCTAGGAGGTGGGTCAAAAAAGGTCTTGCTGTTATTTAAATCCAAGAGTGTCCTGCCTATGTTTTTCTCTAAGAGTTTTATAGTGTCTGGCCTTAAATTTCATTACAGCACTATTTACAATAGCCAGAACATGGAAATAATCTAAATGTCCATCAACAGAGGAGTAGATAAAGAAGATGTGGTACATATATACAATGGAATATTACTCAGCCATAAGAAAGAATGAAATGGGTCATCTGTGGAGATGTGGATGGACCTAGAGACTGTCATACAGAGTGAAGTAAGTCAGAAAAACAAATATCGTATATTAACACATATATGTGGAATCTGAAAAAAATTGGTATAGCTGATCTTATTTACAAAGCAGAAGTAGAGACATAGACATAGAGAACAAACATATGGATACCAAGGGGGGAAGGGGGTGGTGGGATGAATTGGGAGATTGGGATTGACATATATACACTTTTTTTAAAAAAGCAAACACATATATAGTCTTCGGTTGAACCATTCTAAGTGCTCTACATTACATATACTATCTCACATAATTTCCCAACAATACTACTACTATCCCATTTTACATATGAGACAAGAAGTTAAGTAACATGCCCAAGATGACACATATATACACTACAGATACTATGTATAAAATAGATAACTAATGAGAACTTACTGTATAGCACAGGGAACTCTACTCAGTGCTCTGTGGTGACCTAAATGGGAAGGAAATCCAAAAAAGAGGGGATATATGTATACATATAGCTGATTCACTTTGCTGTACAGTAGAAACTAACGCAACATTGTAAAGCAACTATACTCCAATAAAATTTTTTTTAAAAAAAGTAAAGAAAGAAAGCAACCATACCATGGAATACATGTGGTAGGTTTTTTAAAAGAATGATATGGGTACTAATATTGACAGATATTCAAGAATATTGCTAAGTGAAAAATGTAAATTGTGTTTGCTAAACAGCAAAACTAATTATATCAATGAATATAATTTTAACGAAAGCTAAAGAAGCTCACCTTTTCCCTCTGTCCAATCCTGCTGCTTTCCTTTCCCAATAGATGTTCATTCCAAGAATATTCTCCTATAAATTTCTTTCACGTATATCTGTCTCACAGCTTACTTTCCAGGGAAGTAAACTGCTACACCAACCTGATCTCCCACCCCCACCTGCAACACAAACTTAACTTCCCATCACCCACAACAAACATCCTTAACTTATGCCAAGGCTGTCCTACCCCTTGTCCTGCTCATCCATGAATCCAGTTCTGCTGCATTGTTTCCCTTGTCTCTAAATGTCTCTTCTCTCTCCTTGGCCATCTTCAAGACAACACAAGATCTACTTCCACAAATGCCTATATTCCTACCTGATTCATACTATGCTTAAATACGTAATTTAAGAATCTTCTTCCTGTTCTTTTTGAACATGCTTGGTCATAGTTATAGCAGGATTTGAGCTAGTTTAACATTAAACTACCACTGCTGCTCCCAGAGCCAGCAGCCTTCCTATTGAAGTGCTGACTTTTCCTACTCCACTGTATTTGCGGCTGGCACCGCTACACCCACCCATTCACAGAGTGGATTGCCTGCTCTGAGTAGCCTGTTCCACCCGCCTGGAAGGTTCAAAATGCATTTCTTACTTAACCCTTGTGCCAAGGGCATTCTGAAGTGCTCTCTTTCCAAGTCTTGATGACTCAATAAGGATTTCCTGTCACTTAAAGGTATTTTTTAAACTAATAGTATAATGCTTGAAAAAACAGTATTAGTTCCATGTGTGGATTTTACAAAGAGTAGAGGAGCCTGCAATGAAGGAGACAAGGGAATTTTTTCCTTAATGTCCTGAAAAACCAATGAACGTTTATGATATGAATTTGGTTACAGCCAGCCCTAAGATCACATGAAATAGACGCAACCTGGCATGAATTTAGCACGTTCCAGAGTTCCCACAGAAAACGTCAAAACCAATGACTAACAAATTCTCTCAACAAATAAAATCTATTTCCTGTAAGAAGAGACTTTTTTTCTTATTATTTTATCAATAACATCTTTTATGATATTGGCATTGCTTATTTTTATTCTATTTGATTCTCAAAATGGCCCTGTGAATTAGGTTAACCTGCATGTTACATAAGAAAAAAACTGATGCTTGGGAGGTAATATATCCAATATCACACAACTAATAAATGGCCAGGTGTAATCTTGAATCTCACTCTTCTGGCAGTCTAATACCTTTTCCACTATTTGTACTGCCCTCAATAGTGGAAAAGTCTAATACCTTTTCCACTATTTGTACTGGGTACAGGGCTTTAACACTAAGCTATCTGCTTGCAAAGTGGGACCATTATTTCAGGCACTAGGTCCCCAGGGGGAACTCAGTTCATTTTGAATAGCCATCAGTGTTCTACTCCTACTGTAAGCAGCTCTGGCTACAGGGACTCTTCCTGGTCAAAAGAGGAACTCTGAGGCTGACGGTTCTCTTGGGAGTCTGGATGGTGTCCTTTTTTCATGTGAACCAGAGATACTGGCAACTGAATAGACACTTTAAAATGGGAAGACAAGTAAGAGTCTTCTGAAAAGCTGATTATTCAGCCTCAACACAGCGACAAGATTAATTTCTTTAAAGCTTGTGGTGTTCAATTATGAGGTGTTTCCACAAAGAAAAGCCACTACACTCTACTTTTAACACAACCTGTTGTAGCTTAAAGACAGCCCAAACTCATTTCCAGAGAGTTCTGAGTAACAGGAGTATACCACCGTTGCTTAAATATAGCTTTGGTTTTTCTAACCAGCTTCTTTAAAATCTCAAGATTTTACCAAGCTCCCTAGAGTCTATGTGCAAAAAGCAAAATGATGGCAGTAATGTTAACACAGTAGTTGTTTAGGTGCCCAGCATTCCAATATGAGCCAAGAAACAGCATTTTATAGCAAACACCAGTGACTCTCA
The DNA here is from genome assembly GCF_949987515.2 of Delphinus delphis. Lineage (NCBI taxonomy): Eukaryota > Metazoa > Chordata > Mammalia > Artiodactyla > Delphinidae > Delphinus > Delphinus delphis. The sequence goes on from NC_082685.1 coordinate 80,199,184, forward strand.
GACTAAGGGTTTTCTCTAACAGGGGGAGTGTGCTCAGACTACAGAAGGAGCTAACTAGAAGTGTGAGAGGAGAGGACAGGGAGCCTCCTTCATCCAGTGATGAACTGGGTTGGTAGCTAAATACCCCAGCTTCCTTGTCTCTAGAGCAGAGCAGTTCTGAGATGTGCTCTGTCCTATCTCTCACAGATCCTTAGATACTTAAGAAACCAGGTTCGAGAGCCTGCTGCTCCCAGGTTAACAAGTGTGGCAGATGTCTTCTAGAGCCCACTGGGGGAAAGCAAGGCCCCGCTTTAGATATCACTGAACAAGAACTCATAGGCAGAGAAAGCTGGCAACAGACACAGAGAATTTGCTGAACTCTATCCCAGGAAATCACAAGAGAATAGCAGGGACATGCAGCAAACACTAGCAGTTCCTGGAGGAAGAACCAGATCAGAGCACACTCAGGTCAGAGGATCTCAGCCTTGGGAACTGAGTTCTGAATCTGAGTTCTCTATTCTCTTCTCTTGGTCTACTTGTCTCTTCTTGTATCAACACCAAAGTATTTTATTGCTATAGCTTTGTAGCAATAATATTTGGTAGGCCTAGTTCCTCCTTACAGTTTTCTTGTTTTTAATAACTTAGTAACATGCATATGCATTTTAGAGTAAGCTTATCAAATTCCTCAATAGCACCAACTGAAAATTTGATTGACAGCTTTGAATTTACAGAGTAATTGGGAGAAAATGACATTTACATTAATTTGTCTTATCAAAGAATTCAAAGTACACCTTCATACTTTAGTTTATTAGAGTTTTAAAATTTTCTGCATATATGTCTTAGGGTTTTTTTAAGTTAATTTCAATAACCTTACCATTTTGATACTATTATGAATGGAATAACTTTAATATATTTTCTAGATGGTTATTTTGGCATAATTTCGTTTATTTTTATAGGAAGATCTTATATTCAGCAACTCTGCCAAACTCTCTTATTTCATGTTGTTCTCAGCACATAATAATATCATTTGAAAATAATAAAAGTTTATCCTTTTCCTTCAAATTTTCTTCAAATTCCTTCATATTTCACTTATAAATGCACATGAATATAAATAAAATACTAGCTATCTGAATAGAAATTAAAAATAGTAATATATTATATCAAGTTGGATTTATCTCAGGAATGCAAAAAAGAGTTGAACTCAGGCAAATCTTTTAATGTAATTCACCACTTTGGAAAATAAGAGAAAAATCCTATGATTACTTTGATTTATAATGCATATTAGATAAAATTCAATCTCTAACAATGATAAAAAGTCTCAGCAAAGCAAGGTTAGAAGAGAACACTTAAGATGGTAAAAGATGTATCCAAAAAACATACAATCAAAATTATACTTAATGAAGAAATTTTGGATGCATTCACTTAAGATCCAGAACACTACAAGGCAGATCACAGATCACAATAACTTCAGTCTATTTTAATAGTAGAGGTCCTGGAGAATTAGGTAAGGAAAGAAAGAAAGGAGATATGTTTAATTTTTATTAGAAACTGCCAAACTGTACTCCAAAGTGGTTGCACTACTTTTTACTCCAGCCAACTGAGTGAGAATGCCCGTTGCTACATAGCCTCACCTACACTTAGTGTTATCAATCTTTTCGATTTTAGTCGTTCTAGTGGGTGTGAAGTGGTACCTCACTGTGGTTTTAATTTGCATTTCCAATATGATTAATTACGTTGGGCACCTTTCCACGAGCTTATTTTCTTTTGTGAAATGTCTGAAATCTCTTGCCCATTTTTAAATTAGATTGTTCATGTTTGTAATTATTGATTTACAGGGGTTCCTTATATATTCTGTATATGAGTCCTTTGACAGATATGTAGAGTGAATATTTACTCCCAATCTGACTCACTTTTTCATTTTCTTAACAGTTTTCTTTTGATAAGCACAAGACTCTAATTTTTATTAAGCCCGCTTAACCATTTATTTTATGGTTAAGTGTTTTTTTGCCCTATGTAAGAAAACCTTTCCTACACCAAAGGCATGAAGATGTTATCAATGTTTTCTTTTAAAAGTGTTGTAGTCTTGGCTTAAATGTTTAGGTCTATGATAAATCTCAAATCATTTTTGAAAAGTGTATAAGGTCTTTTCCAACACTCAGTTTTTAATATCTAGTTGTTCTGTCACCATTTCTTCTCCGTTGAAATACCTTGCTGCCTCTTTCAAAAAATAAATGTCCATGCATATTGTTATGTTCACTTTGTCATACAGTATTCTATTTTCCTTTCAAGCACTGATGGACATTTAGTTAGTTTTCAGTTTACAGCTATACTAAATAGTGCTGCTATGCACTTTCTAGAACATATCTTTCGGTGAACATATGTACATATTTCTGTTGATAGCCAACATAACAGATACATTATAGGGAATGCATATGTTCCACTTTAGTGCATACTGACAGTTTTTAAAAGTATGTGTATCATATCTTTTCATACTGTTTATCTTGGCAACAATACTTTAGCAATACAGGTGGGTATATGTTTAAACATATTATTCAGGATTTATTTCTATTTAGGTGTGTTACATATATATCATATAGAACACTTGTAAAGCTTAAAAGACAAATGTCCATAACATGGTGGATTTTTACTACAATGATTAATGGATGATTGTGAATTGGTTAATGAATGGATGGTGAATGTAATTTGTAAAATCACAAAACTCATATCTTTTGATCTATTAGTCAAGTCTGGATGTATTTATTGAGCATCTGTGGATGCCCATACAGAACAATCCTAGTAATATGCTCGACCGTATCCCCATCTGGTCTCATCCTTTCCCAAACCTCCCAGACATGTGTGTACTAAACAAAATAAACCTAAAAGAATGCAGTAAACACATTGTTTCTTGGTATACAAAATTTCACATTGTGAATGAGAAGACATTTTCCAGAATAGAGGCAGGCTTCTACTGTAAGAGAAAGTGAAACAAACAAGTAAGAGAAACAAAAAATCTTTCCTTTGTGATATGGGGTATTAATCTCTGATGATGTCTTTATCATCCAGGGCTATTCCAGAGTAGAGTGCACAATTAATCCTTATTCTGGGATGACAAGAAACATCGAAGATAAGACTAGCTTCTCAGGCATTCAGTGCATAACCACAGCAAGCACCAATGGTCTTATTTGCTTTTTAAGGTGCCATGAATCCAAAATTTAAATGAATACTCTAATTACAAACCTAGTTCTCACAAACTGCAAACACTATTTCAGAATTCAGAAAATATATTGCAGCACAATAAGGCAACTCTGTGGATTCATCAAAGGTATAAATAGGTTTATTTCTGTTTTAATAATTGAGTAATTGGCCTTCTTCTTTTCTTTTCTCTGTCTATACTCTCTTTAAGCAATTTCGTCTCTTACCATGGCTTTAGTTAGTATCTGTACTATCTATATGAAGATGCACCCCCAGTTCCTATATCCAGCCCAGACTTTACCCATCTGCTTTATGCCCACCCATTAAAATGCCTATTCCATATTTCTACTTCCAAACTCAGCACACGAAAAACTGAACTTACCATCTTTCCCTTCAAATATGTACCCTATTCATTAAATGGCACCACCATCCACCTACTTGTTTTTGCCAGTATTATGGGTCTCATTCTTGACACTTTCAATCCTGTTAAGCATAAGTGCTAAGCATCCCTTATCCTCAGTCACTGCCATACTTCAAGGCACCATCATTTTTCATTTAGAATATTACAATATATCCCTGACTGGTCTACCTGCTCTTACCAGATACCTTCTCCACATTTTGTCTAGAACAATCTCTTAAAAAGAGAATTGATGGTGTCTTTCCTCTCTTTAAATTCCTTTACTACATCCTACTGTTCTTGGGAGGAAGTAGAGTTTTAGATCAGAAACCTGGCTCTACCGCTCAGCAGACATGTAACTGTGAACAAGTTATATAACTTTTCTGACCTAAGTTACATTCTCTGTAAAATTGGAAAAATAGTAGCATCTATCTCATTAGATTGTCATGGGAAATAGTTAAGTTAATATTTATCAAGTGCCCAGAACAGTGACTGGCTCCAAAAAGTAAAAGAAAGGGAAAGAGAGAGAGAGAAAAAAAGAGAACTTTGTGGGGAAAAAAGACTCAAAAACGGATCATCTAAATTTTAATACCATTAAATCCTGAAGTCTAATGAATGGGATAGAAATAGACTTCTCATTTAATATCTCTAACTTTACCCCAAGACAAGCAGTACAAAGCTTTGCTGTTCACATGGTCACAGGGCCTGTAGGTATGAGTGTAGCAACACCATTGTCCATTTCATGCACATTTGGTCATAATCTGGGTTTCAAATAAGCCTCCCAAGGACTTAGCTGACTGGTTCTGCTGCAAGAGAAACAACCAGGAAGCCAGTCTGACTTGCTATGTCTCTGTTCTTTATCACAGAACCCATTTTCAGGAGTCAAGATAAAAGTTGGCCTGCTCAGTTGCCATGGAAACTGCAAGAGCTTATCAGCAAGGTACAACTGTTCCTTATAGGAGTGGGTCATCATCGGCCAACTCCCCCCCAGGCAGCCTGCACCATAGGAAAGTTCATCCTTTTCTAAAAGTTGTTGTTTTCCATATATTATGTAGAAACAAACAAGTCTTAGTCTGGTTCACAACACCCTGTACGATACACCTTCTGCTTTCCTCTCTAGCTCCACACCTCGCCTTCACCTTGCACTATTCTCTTCATTCACAGCTATGCTGTTCTTTATTTAGTTCTTCAAAAATGTCAAGGTTTCTGTAGCTGGAGAGCCTTCCACAAAGTCTTCCCTCCACTTGAAATGCTATCAACACTGCCCTAACTCATATTTAAAGTATCTGTTCTTCAGACTTGTGGTTGACAAGGGGGAAGGAGCTGGGAGAGGGATGGAGTGGGAGGTTGGGGTTAGCAGATGTAAGCTATTTTGTATAGGATGGATAAACAACAAAGTCCTACTGTATAGCAGAGGGAACTATATTCAATATCCTGTAATAAACCACAACGGAAAAGAGTATTCAAAAAAAAGAATGTATATAAATATATATGTATAACTGAATCACTTTGCTGTACAGCAGAAATTAACATAACATTGTAAATCAACTATACTTCAATAAAAAAAGTATCTGTTCTTCAGTGAAAGCTTCCAAACCCACTCATGCCATCGACACTAGATTAGGTCCCTCTATTATATGCTCTGGCTAATAGAATTCATAAATCTGTCAGGATCTTCTGTGTTTTATTATATTAACATAATAGAAGGTTATGCTGCTGAAGACCTAAAAATAACCTGAAATCTGTTATCCTCATAAATGAATATATTAAAATAATACAAATCATGTCGAACTACAAGGAGAGGTCTGGAGGACAGAGATAAATTCCTCTGTCTCAGCAGTTTGGAATGGGGACTGAAATTTCCTCATAGGTTCGAGATTCAAAGGGGTTCAGCCTTGTTTTGAATACTAAACTGCGATTCAGTAGTATTGCCTCCAACCTGCATGAAGAATGGGGCAAATCAATATTTGCATTATTGATTGGGGTGTTGGAGAGGAGTTGGAGAGGAGTGGGAGATGAATGGCCTGACTAGGTGGAGGTCTTTCCACTTGAATATCCCAGATCCTAAGTTATTCCTGATTCTGCCATAGATCAGCATCTTAGAGCACCTGACTCTCCACAGAGCCTAGACTATCTCCAGCCCTCCAGTATTGTTAAATTCTGTCTGCCATGAATGGCATGTAACTAGATTTTGGTAGAAAATTTCACTGCTAGAGGTCTTATCATCCACTGACATCTCTTTCCAGGGAGGTTAGTGGCTGAGTGACAGAAGTCTTAAGACTTAGGGAGAGGAACACATTCCTTAGGCTTGATTAGTTATTACCACTAGAAACTAGTCCCCAAGTTATCCTATCCCTCAAAACTGATTTTCATCATAATGATTTTACATGTTTACTTCCTGAAAATAGCTTCCCATTCTTAAATAATTTTGTCCTCTCAAATAGTCAATTCCTTTTGTGCCTTACTTTACAGTAAGTGAGTTGGACTATTAATAACCATATGAAATAACAAAGCCCTTTTTCATGCTTTCATGTACATTTTTATAAGTTTTTATCACCTAAAATTTATAGTTATATTGCTTTTTTTTAACAAATAGAAACAATTTTATTAAACAACAGACTTTGTGTGTGTGATTGGGTCAGGAATATAAGAAATGATTAAATGTTCACCTTTTGGAATGGAATTAGAAGCATTGGCAGCTTGAGATTATAAAACAATACATACCAGAGAATGTAAGGAGCCAAGGCACAGGTTGAGCTCTTAACATATTGGCATTTGGCCCTTGTTATGAAATCACATCATAGCCTATGGAATGGGACCTAGGCTTTGCTCTAAGACCAAAAGTATAGATTCCCACAGGGGGCCAAGCTTACATTAGTAAATGACAGAATGCCATTCTTCACTATCCAGGAAGGGAGGCCTCCAGTTGCTCGTGGGCTTGAATATGTTTTCAGAGGCAACTCTTCAGCTCTGGGGTTGGAAGCAGTGAAATGAGGGAGAAAGAAGTAATGTGTATTTGCCATCAACAGTCCTTGTTAGTCTGCCTATAGACCTCCTCTGCTGGGTCATCAAGTCGTTAGAAAGCTCAACTTAGTATGTGTAATTTGCTAGGTTGTAATATCTAAAGTTAACAACTTCATGGTTCAGCTCAATGTATCCCCACAGGAATGTGAGCACCATGAGAAGAGGTATAATGTCTATTCAGTACAGTATTCCCAGGGCCTAGAAGATTGTTGAGCATTTTGTAGGCACTCAATACATCTTTACCGGATAAGTGTTACTTGATTTAATCAACAAAGAGCATATGTTATGTCACAACTAAAACTAAATCTATACTTTAAGTTATGATAATTATTAATTATTCACTAAGAAAAACTACAATTACTTATATGGAATATAACTGGGAGTCATAGAGGTGTGCTGTTTTGATCTTCCTTAGAAAAAGAACTTCCTGTTTATCTTCAAAGCCTACAATTCTCAGAATCTTTAGGATCTGCCTTAAGTATTCCACCAATGCCATGCTCTTTCCAAGCAGCCTCCACACAATGAAAGAGCAGATCTGGCCATTTCTTCCAAGTGTAAGACTCCTCTATCAGTCTGCTCTAGAGCTCCCTGATGAACTGGCTAAGACTTACTAGATCTACATGTGGTACAGGAGCAACTGAACATCTTTATGCAAAGAAAGAAAGAAAGAAAGAACTTCAATCAACCATATACAAACCTTAGACAAAAATTAAGTCAATATGATCCAGAGAACTAAGTAAACAACCCTAAAGCTATTAAACCCATTTTTAAAAATATAGAAAATCTTTGTGATTTTCGGTTAGACAAAAGATCCCTTTTAAAAATGGATAAATTGAACTTCATCAAAATTAGTAACATTTATTTTTTGGAAGACATTGTTAAGAGAAGAATAAAACAAGTCATAGACTTGAGAAAATATCTGCAACTCACATATCTGATAAAGGAATTGTAACCAAAATCTATAAAGAACTCAATAATAAGAAAGAAGCAGGGAACCTTCAAGATGGTGAAAGAGTAAGACGCAGAGATCACCTTCCTCCCCACAAATACATCAAAAATACATCTACATGTGGAACAACTCCTACAGAACACCTACTGAATGCTGGCAGAAGAACTCAGACTTCCCAAAAGGCAAGAAAATCCCCATGTACCTGGGTAGGGCAAAAGAAAAAAAGAAAGAACAGAGACAAAGAATAGGGATGAGACCTGCACCTCTGGGAGGGAGCTGTGATGGAGGAAAAGTTTCCACACACTAGGAAGCCCCTTCACTGGTGGAGATGGAGGATGGGTGCGGGGGGAAGCTTCAGAGCCACAGGGGAGAGCGCAGCAACAGGGGTGCAGAGGGCAAAGTGGAGAGTTTCCAACAAAGAGGATCAGTGCTGACCAGCACTCACCAGACTGAGAGGCTTGTCTGCTCATCTGCCATGACAGGTGGGAGCTGGGAGCTGAGGCTCTAGCTTCGGAGGTCAGATCCCAAGGAGAGGACCATGGTTGGCTGTGTGAACACAGCCTGAAGGGGGCTTGTGTACCACAGCTATCCAGGAGGGAGTCCAGGAAAAAGTCTAGAACTGCCTGACAGGCAAGAGACCATTTTCTCTGGGTGCTTGAGGAGAGGGGGTTCAGAGCACCGCCTAAATGAGCTCCAGAGATGGGTGCGAGCCGCGGCTAACAGCGCGGACACCAGAGATGGACATGAAACGCTAAGGCTACTGCTGCAGTCAACAAGAAGCCTGTGTGCAAGCACAGGTCACTAACCACACCTCCCCTCCCGGGAGCCTGTGCAGCCCGCCATTGCCAGGGTCCTGTGATCCAGGGACAAATTCCCCAGGAGAACACATGGTGCACCTCATGCTGTTGCAACATCACGCCAGACTCTGCCGCCACAGGATCGCTCTGCAATCCGTACCCCTCCCTTCCCCTGGCCTGAGTGAGCCAGAGCCCCCGAATCAGCCACTCCTTTAACCCCCTCCTCTTTGGGCAAAGAACAGACGCCAGAGGGCAACATACACGCAGAGGTGGGACCAATTCCAAAGCTGAACACCAGGAGCTGTGCGAAAAAAGAAGAGAAAGGGCAATCTCTCAATGCAGCCACAGGAGGAGCAGATTAAATCCCCACAATCAACTTGATGTACCCTGCATCTGTGGAATGCCTGAATAGACAAAGAACCATCCCAAAGATGAGGCAGTGGACTTTGGGAGCAACTGTAGACTTGGGATTTGCTTTCTGCATCTAATTTGTTTCCAGTTTTATGTTTATCTTAGTTTAGTATTTAGAGCGTATTATCATTGGTAGATTTGTTTACTGATTTTGTTGCTTTCTGCCTTTATATATATATATATATATATATATATATATATTTCTTTTTTTTTCCTTTTTCTCTTTTTGTGAGTGTGTATCTGTATGTGTCTCTGTGTGATTTTTATAGCTCTGCATTTACCATTTGTCCTAGGGTATGTGTGTCCATTTTTTTTTTTTAAGTATAGTTTCTACTGCTTGTTATCATTGGTAGATTTATTGGTTTGATTGCTTTTTTTTATTTCAATAATTAAATTTTTTTTTTAATTTTACTAAATTTATTTAAATATTTTTTTTCCTCTCTTTTTTTTTCTCCCTTTTCTTCTGAGCTGTGTGGCTGACACGGTCTTGGTACTCCAGCTGGGTGTCAGGCCTGAGCCTCTGAGGTAGGAGAGCCAACTTCAGGACACTGGACCACCAGAAACCTCCCAGCCCCATGTACTATCAAATGGCAAAAACTCTCCCAGAGATCTCTGTCTCAACGCTAAAACCCAGCTCCACTCAACGACCAGCAAGCTCCAGTGCTGGACACCCCATGCCAAACACTAGAAAGACAGGAACACAACCCCACACATTAGCAGAGAGGCTGCCTAAAATCATAATAAGTTCACAGACACCCCAAAACATACCACTGGAAGTGGTCCTCCCCACCAGAAAGACAAGATCCAGCCTTATCCACCAAAAACAGAAAAACAGTCCCCTCCACCAGGAAGCCTACATAATCCACTGAACCAAACTTACCCACTGGGGCCAGACACCAAAAACAACAGGAACTACAAACCAGCAGCCTACAAAAAGGAGAGCCCAAACACAGTAAGTTAAGCAAAATGAGAAGACAGAAAAATACACAGCAGATGAAGCAGCAAGGTAAAAACTGACTAGACCAGACAAATGAAGAGGAAATAGGCAGTCTACCTGAAAAAGAGTTCAGAGTAATGAGAGTAAAGATGATCCAAAATCTTGGAAAAAGAATGAAGAAAATACAAGAAACGTTTAACAAGGAACAAGAAGAACTAAAGTGCAAACAAACAATGATGAACAACACAATAAATGAAATTTAAAATTCTCTATGAGGAATCAATAGCAGAATAACTGAGGCAGAAGAATGGAGAAGTGACCTGGAAGATAAAATACTGGAAATAACTACTATAGAGCAGAATAAAGAGAAAAGAATGAAAAGAATTAAGGACAGTCTCGGAGACATCTGGGACAACATTAAAAGCACCAACATTTGAATTACAGGGGTCCAAGAAGAAGAAGAGAAAAAGGAAGGGACTGAGAAAATATTTGAAGTGATTATAGTGGAAAATTTCCTTAATGTGGGAAAGGAAATAGTCAATCAAGTTCAGGAAGTTCAGAGACTCCCATACAGAATAAATCCAAGGAGAAACATGGCAAGACACATATTAAGCAAACTATCAAAAATTAAATGCAAAGAAAAAATATTAAAAGCACCAAGGGAAAAGCAACAAATAACATACAAGGGAATCCCCATAAGGTTAACAGCTGATCCTTCCGCAGAAACTCTGCAAGCCAGGAAGGACTGGCAGGACTTATTTAAAGTGATGAAAGGGAAAAACCTACAACCAAGATTACTCTACCCAGCAGGGATCTCATTCAAATTCGATGGACAAATTAAAACCTTTACAGACAAGCAAAAGCTAAGAGAATTCAGACCCCCAAACCAGTTTTACAACAAATGCTAAAGGAAGTTCTCTAGGCAGGAAACACAAGAAGAAGGATAAGACCTACAATAACAAACTCAAAACAATTAAGAATATGGTAATAGAAACATATATATCAATAACTACCTTAAATGTAAATGTATTAAACGCTCCAACCAAAAGACATAGACTGGCTGAATGGATACAAAAACAAGATCCATTAATATGCTGTCTACAAAAGACCCACTTCAGACCTATGGACACAAACAGACTGAAAGTGATGGGACGGAAAAAGATATTCCATGCAAATGGAAATCAAAAGAAAGCTGGAGTAGCAAATCTCATATCAGACAAAATAGACTTTAAAATAAAGACTATTACAAGAGACAAAGAAGGATACTACATAATGATCAAGGGATCAATCCACGAAGAAGATGTAACAACTGTAAATATTTATGCACCCAACATAGGAGCACCTCAGCACATAAGGCAAATGATAACCATCATAAAGGGGGAAAGAGACAGTAACATGATAATAGGATGGAACTTCAACACCCCACTTTCACCAGTGGACAGATCATCCAAAATGAAAATAAATAAGGAGACACAAGCTTTAAATAACACATTAAACAAGATGGACTTAATTGATATTTATAGGACATTCCATCCCAAAACAACAGAATACACTTTCTTCTCAAGTGCTCATGGAACATTCTCCAGGATAGGCCATGTCTTGGGTCACAAATCAAGCCTTGGTAAATTTAAGAAAATTGAAATCATATCAAGTATATATTCCGACCACAGTGCTATGAGATTAGATATCAATTACAGGAAAAAAACTGTAAAAAATACAAACACATGGAGGCTAAACAATGCACTACTAAATAACCAGAGATCACTGAAAAAAACAAAGAGGAAATTTAAAAAAACCTAAAAACAAATGATAATGAAAACACTATGACCCAAAACCTATGGGATGCAACAAAAGCAGTTCTAAGAGGGAAGTTTATAGCAATACAATCTGACCTCAGAAAACAAGAAAAATCTCAAATAAACAACCTAACCTCACACCTAAAGCAATAACAGAAAGAAGAACCAAAAAACCCCCCAAAGTTAGCAGAAGGAAAGAAATCATAAAGATCAGAGCAGAAATAAATGAAATAGAAACAAAGAAAACAAAAGCAAAGATCAATAAAACTAAAAGCTGGTTCTTTGAGAAAATAAACAAAGTTGATAAGCCATTAGCCAGACTCATCAAGAAAAAAAGGGAGAAGACTCAAATCAACAGAATTAGAAATGAAAAAGGAGAAGTAACAACTGACACTGCAGAAATACAAAGTATCATGAGAGATTACTGCAAGCAACTATATGCCAATAAAATAGACAACCTGGAAGAAATGGACAAATTCTTAGAAAAGCATAACCTTCAGAGACTAAACCAGGAAGAAATAGAAAATATAAACAGACCAATCACAAGCACTGAATTTGAAACTCTGATTGAAAATCTTCCAACAATCAAAAGCCCAGGACCAGATGGCTTCACAGGCAAATTCTTTCAAACATTTAGAGAAGAGCTAAAACCTATCCTGCTCAAACTCTTCCAAAATATAGCAGAGGGAGGAACACTCCCAAACTCATTCTATGAGGCCACCGTCACCCTGATACCAATACCAGACAAAGATGTCACAAAAAAAGAAAACTACAGGCCAATATCACTGATGAACATAAATGCAAAAGTCCTCAACAAAATACTAGCACACAGAATGCCACAGCACATTAAAAGGATCATACACAATGATCAATTGGGGTTTATCCCAGGGAGGCAAGGATTCTTCAATATTCGCAAATCAATCAATGTAATTAACCATATTAACAAACTGAAGGAGAAAAAGCATATGATCATATCAATAGATGCAGAAAAAGCTTCTGACAATATTCAACACCCATTTATGATAAAAACCCTCCAGAAAGTAGGCATAGAGGGAGCTTACCTCAACATAATAAAGGACATATATGACAAACCCACAGCCAACATCGTCCTCAATGGTGAAAAACTGAAACCATTTCCACTAAGATCAGGAAAAAGACAAGGTTGCCCACTTTCACGACTATTATTCAACATACTTTTTGTAGTTATAGCCACAGCAGTCAGAGAAGAAAAAGAAATAAAAGGAATCCAAATTAGTAAAGAAGAAGTAAAAGTGTCACTGTGTGCAGATGTCATGATACTATACACAGAGAGTCCTAAAGATGCCACCAGAAAACTACTAGAGCTAATCAATGAATCTGGTAAAGTAGCAGGACACAAAATTAATGCACAGAAATCTCTGGCATTCCTATACATTAATGATGAAAAATCTGAAAGAGAAATTAAGGAAACACTCCTATTTACCATTGCAACAAAAATAATAAAATACCTAGGAATAAACCTCCCTAAGGAGTCAAAAGACCTGTATGCAGAAAACTATAAGACAGTGATTAAAAAAATTAAAGATGATACAAATAGATGGAGAGATATATCATGTTCTTGGACTGGAAGAATCAACATTGTGAAAATGACTCTACTACTGAAAGCAACCTACAGATTCAGTACAATCCCTATCAAACTACCAATGGCATTTTTCACAGAACTAGAACAAAATATTGCACAACGTGTATGGAAACACAAAAGGTGCTGAATAGCCAAAGCAGTCTTGAGAAAGAAAAATGGAGCTGGAGGAATCAGGCTCCCTGACTTCAGACACTACTACAAAGCTACAGTAATCAAGACAGTATGGTACTGGCACAAAAACAGAAATATAGAGCAATGGAACAGGATAGAAAGCCCAGAGATAAACCCACGCACATATGGTCACCTTATCTTTGATAAAGGAGGCAAGAATATACAATGGAGAAAAGACAGTCTCTTCATAAGTGGTGCTGGGAAAACTGGACAGCTACATGTAAAGGAATGAAATTAGAACACTCCCTAACACCATACACAAAAATAAACTCAACATGAATTAAAGACTGAAACTCAACATGAATTAAAGACACTATAAAACTCTCAGAGGAAAACATAGGCAGAACACTCTATGACATAAATCATAGCAAGATTCCTTTTTGACCCATCTACTAGAGAAATGGAAATAAAAATAAACTATTGGGACCTAATGAAGCTAAAAGCTTTTGCACAGCAAAGGAAACCATAAACAAGATGAAAAGACAACCCTCAGAATGGGAGAAAATATTTGCAAATGAAGCAAGTGGCAAAAGATTAATCTCCAAAATTGACAAGCAGCTCATGCAGCTCAATATCAAAGAAACAAACAACCCAACCCAAAAATGGGTGGAAGACCTAAACAGACATTTCTCCAAAAAAGGTATACAGATTGCCAACAAACACACGAAAGGATGCTCAACATCACTAATCATTAGAGAAATGCAAACCAAAACTTCAGTGAGGTATCACCTCACACTGGTCAGAATGTCTATCATGTAAAAATCTACATACAGTAAATGCTGGAGAGTGTGTGGAGAAAAGGGAATGCTTCTGCACTGTTGGTGGTAATGTAAATTGATACAGCCACTATGGAGAACAGTCGAGTTTCCTTTCAAAACTAAAAATAAACTACCATATGACCCAAGAATCCCACTACTGGGCATATACCCTGAGAAAACCATAATTCAAAAAGAGTCATGTACCACAATGTTCATTGCAGCTCTATTTACAATAGCCAGGACATGGAAGCAACCTAAGTGTCCATCAACAGATGAATGGATAAAGAAGATGTGGCACATATATACAATGGAATATTGCTCAGCCATAAAAAAGAAATGAAATAGAGTTATTTGTAGTGAGGTGGATGGACCCAGAGTCTGTCATACAGAGTGAAGTAAGTCAGAAAGAGAAATACAAATACCGTATGCTAACACATATATATGGAATCTTAAAAAAAAAAAAAGTTTCTGAGGAACCTAGGGGCAGGACAGGAATAAAAAGGCAGACATAGAGAATGGACTTGAGGACATAGGGAGGGGGGAGGGTAAGCTAGGACAAAGTGAGAGAGTGGCACTGACGTATATACACTACCAAATGTAAAATAGATAGCTAGTGGGAAGCAGCTGCATAGCACAGGGAGATCAGCTCAATGCTTTTTGACCACCTAGAGGGGTGGGATACGGAGGGTGAGAGGGAGACGCAAGAGGGAGGAGATATTGTGATATAGGTATACATATAGCTGATTCACTTTGTTATACAGCAGAAACTAACACAACTATATAAAGCAATTATACTCCAATAAGGATGTTTAAAAAAAAAAAAAGAAAGAAGCCAATCCAATAAGAAAAAATAGGCAAAAAATTTGAAAAGACACTTCATCAAAGAAAATATATACCAAGGAAAAGTATGAAAAGACTCTCAACATTATTAGCCTGAGGGAAATGCAAATGGAAAACACAGTGAGATACAATACAGATCTATTAGAATTTATTACAATGTCTAAAATTTTAAATGACTGACTACGTTAAGTGTTAGGATGTGGATGATCTGAACCCTTGTATACTTCTAACGGGAAGGCAAAATGGCAAACTTTGGAAAATTTTTTGGCATTTTCTTAAAATGTTAAACATAAACCTACCATGTGACCCAGACACTGCACTCCTAGTTACTTACTTACCAGAAGTGAAAGCAGGTGGTCACAGAAAGACTCATACACAGGTGTTTGTAACAGCCTTGTTTATAATACCCCAAACTGAAAACAACCTAAATACCTATTAGCCAGTGAATGGATAAACAAATTGTGATATACCTTTACAATGCAATACTACTCAGCAGTAAAAATAAGTCAGCAATATTCCATAGTGTAAGAAAGCAGATCAATGATTGCCTGGGGTTGGGGTTGTGTGGGGTCAGAAAGAGGCAGGAGGGAGGGATTTTAAAGGAGCCGGAGGAGACTCTGGATGTGAGGGAGATATTTAATATCTTAATTGAGATGATGTACCCATGTGCAAACTTCAACAAATTGAACAATTTAAATATGTGAAGTTTTAAATTGTAAGTCAATTCTACCTTAAATGTGTTTCGTTAGGCAGTATCTCAGTGATTTTTGATTATCCACTCTCATCATAGAAAGGCATAGTGCTTTTACAAACATCACCTAATACCCTGCTTATCACTTTCTAACTAAAAACTGATTTACTGATGCATAGGTGATATTAGATTTGTATTAGATTCAGTGCCTTATGAAAGTAAAAGCAAAATGATATTGGCTTAAAAACATGATTTTATGCTCTCACTTAAAGTGCCCAGAGGTGGGCAGCCCAGGGCTAAATAGCAGTTCTGTAGAGTTGTCAGGAACCCAGGATTCCATAACTTTGGTTTCATCATATGTTAAGGTAACTCCTTAACAGCCAGCATTATTGAAGTCATTCCAGCAGCAGGAAAGAGAATGGGACAAAGATGAGCATGCTTCTCCCTTTAAGGACATTTCCCAGAAGTTACACATGACACTTTTACCTACATCTGATTGGCCCAAACGATGTCACATGGCCACACCTACCTGCAAGGGAGGCTGGGAAATATAGTCTTTACTCTAGATGGCTGTAGGGCCAGCTAAAATCTGATGTGTCATTAGCAAGAAAGAGAGGCAGAATAGATATTAAAAGGCAATTAGTGGGCTCGTGTTTCCACAGGAGATAAATAACTGAAAAAATAGATTGTATAATTTTTCAGTCATGGGCAAATGAACAGTTTCAATTCTGAAAATAAAGATAATTTCCACATGTGGCTCTCACACATTCACTCTTCATCTTCAATATTCATAAGCAGCAATAAGAGAGAGGAAATTAGCTGGGGGAAGGGAGGAAGGAAGAGTTTTGAATGTTTTCCAGTAGTAACTTCAGTCCATTATCATCACATATAGATGTCTCTCAACATCTATAACTGGTATAAAATGGAAATGAATGAATCACTAAGCTTTATAACAGACGGTTATATGATGATTAATTAATTTGGTGGCTCTAGTTAGGGAAAATGATGCAGAAGTCACACATGTTTTCCTTGTTGCACCAGACAAGGACAATCAGGGGATAGGAGTAAGCCATATTAAATAGTGGTAGAGATCAACTGTATATTTTTCTGAAAAGGAGTTTTTGTAAAATTCAGTGGGATGCTTTTGCCATCCATCATTTCCTCCATCCATGCCAGGGCAGAGATTAATTACTGCTAAGTACCTGCAAAGAATGTAATTTTCAAATTTGATAGGGTATGTTTGCTTGCTTTCGTTACATTCATTTCCAGTTGTGTTGCCTTCTAGGGGACACAGGGTGGGATGCTATCAATACAAAGACAATAAATCCTTGTAGCTATACTGAAAGAACTGTGTGAATGATGGACTGAAGTAAAAGTAGGGATGCAGAGGTAGATTTACACTTCCCATCCTGTTAATCCTGGCCCCTTTGGGAGAAAAGCTACTGCTTCTAGTGACCAGGGACTGAAGACTTTGAAAATCCTGTATTCCTAAATTGCTTAAATTTCTAAATTCTCTGGTTGAGAAGAAAATGGGGGAGAAATGAGCAGAAAAGGAGGGCACCATACACTCAACAACTGCAACATCTCCTAAATGTCTGCTTCCATCCATCTTTCATAATATCATCAGTTCCCACTTATTCATTTTTTTTATTAATTAAAGATTGAATGCCTAAAGGTACCAACCAGGGCCTCTCAAAAGTTGAGAGAGGACTAAGTTAGTTTCATTTTTTTAAGATTCTGGGATGTTAAAAATGAATAATGAGAATTCTGGAATGATAGAATAAGGAGCTCAGTGGGCCTACACCCACAAAGACAATTCAACTATTGAAAAAACATTTTTAAAAAAATCTTTTAGAGGTTCTGAAAATTGTCCTATGGGCATACAGCAAATGGAGAAACATTCATTCAAGAAAATCTACTAAATTCCAATAAGAACAGTGAGAGTCTGTGGTATTTGAGCCAGGAACACTCCATTCCCACACACCCCCAATCAGTTCCATGTCATAAAAGTTCTACCCCTGGTGCATGCAGCCAAAAAGATGGGGGATGGGGTGAGGGTGCCTTCTTCCTTCAGCTCCCAGTAGTCTGTGGCTATGGTTTTACCCTGGAAGGAATAGTCTGCTGATGTTTTTTGTCATCCCCAGCCCCATGATGCAGAACTTCTATTTCAGGCCAAGAGAATGAGGTCTCTCTTCCCCCGTCCAGCTTCTAGGGCAGATGCTACACCCCAGGCACAGCAGAACCAGAATGCTGGGCCCCTAATCACTCCTATTCCACCTCATTTGTAAGAGAATTTTTGGTGTGTTTTGGGGTGAATGGGATCTACAAACTTTTCTTTTTTAGCAAAAGGAACAAAACAAGTGCAGCACGGGAAAAATAAGAGGCCTTCCTTTCCCTTCAAGGGCATCATCAGACCTCTAAAGGCAGAGGCGGGTTAGCATGGTATGCAGAGTAGACCCCAGAATCTCAAATGGGTTGGAATTTGACAAAAGTGATCCATGTCCAGGCAGTATTGACCTGCTAGACATTTAATTCCTCATGCTCATCTAGAGCTGCCTGGAATAGGACAAGTGTAAAGCCACAGAATATGCAGCACTGCTCTGCCTTGGAAAACTGAACACTTTGGTCCTCTGAGACCCACAGACAGTGGCAAACATCACATCTGCTGGTGTCTGGGTCCTAGCTGTTTGCCCCTTGTCGCCTAGAAGTGAGTTCTTTGATATCACCGTTACCCTTATGACTTCATTCACATCTTCCTTCTCCACTGTGTCCACTATTTGCAGATGCCCCAGAGCAGAAGTATCATGGAAGGATGGGAAAGTTGAGAAGACCAGGGACTGCTCTGCCTTCTCCAGTTCTCACTCACAGAATGTCATCTCCAGAAAGAAGGTCACTTCTCTCAGCTCACATTGGGTGTCCAAGGGACTTTTCCTGGGATAAAGGAAGGCCATAAGAATAACAAGTTCTGCAGCTCTGCCTGAAGTGGCTGATTTATTTGGAACAGAAAGTGGCAAATTCTATGCCTAAGGCCATTGTCCAAAGCAATAGAGATCTTGGTTAAGAGAATTTATGTTAGCTCTATGACACAAACAAAATGGCAGAGCAGCCAGTTTAATATTGAGAACAAGGGAAAGAGACAGCCAAGAAGAGCCCCCCTGGGGGTAACTCTGGGTGTTGGAAATGCTGTGCACATGTGCTAGGCTGCACCTACTCATGAGCTGTCACAGTAGGATGGAGGCAGACTTGAAAGCAACCCCAAGCTACACACAGACCGATCAACACAGGGCAGACTGCCCTGGCACGTGGGGCTCAAGCACAGCCTCTGACCAAACACCATCTGAACAATAAGCTGCTCTAACCCAGGGGGAACTCCTAGGAAACCAGACTTATATTATTTGTAAACACAGCCATTCTCTTCCCAGCAAACAGAAGACTGTGTGCATGCCCAAGCTATGCCCTCCCAGGAGCCATCAGAGAGGAAACCTCCAAGCTACTGGTTCCAACCCAAATGTGGGGCAAAACAAACAAAAACAACAACACAAGTTCCCCGAATTGGATAGCAGCGAGTCACACACACCAGTAAAGGCTAAAAATCCAACTGGCCAAAGGGACTTAAACATGACCTTAACCAATAGTGGGTAAACCCTGGGTAGCCAAGCTAAAAGGTAAAAATGAGGGTGAAAATCTAAGCATGGGCATCAGAGGCTGTGCACTGTGTGGGAAATAGACTTCAGCTGAGTCACACACAAATAAAGAAACAGTCAAGGAAACAACAACAATACTGGGAGCAGGGCAGGTCAGAACCTAGAGCTATTACAATGTCATCTAAAATGTCCATTATAGGAAGATCACTGACAGTCGTCGGAGGTGTGTGGATTGGAAGTAATGCAAGAATAAAGGCAAGGAGACTGACTGTTTTTACTTCTGATTGATGACCTCAGTAAAGGCAATGGCAGTGGGTGAGGAGAAGGGAAAGGATTATAAAGACAAAAAAATATATTGATCAACTGGATAATGGGGGTTGGAGGGATTGGTTAGGGAGAGAAAGTATTGAGAATGAATCCCAGACACCTAACAAGTGAATCCACTTGTCTGCTCTAATTGCTTGGGGGGATGGGGAGATATTTATTGCATCTGGGACATGTTCAGTCTGATATACTTCTGGGACCTTTGGTGAAATGTATGAAATATGTATGTGCACAAGAGTCTAAAAATCACAGGTTTAAGACTGTATATTTGAGAGTAATCAGGATATAGGTGTTAATGGAAGGTGAGTGGATCATATAAGAAGAATACTTAGATGAAAAGGAAAAAACTCAGATTTGTATCTGGAGCAACTGAAGTCTGGAAACACAGGGAGAAGAGCAAGTGTTTGGGCAAAAATCATGAGCTCTGTCGTGTCCTAGTTGAGTCTGAAAACATTGTGGGACTTTGAGGAATAATTATCCAGTAGACAGACTTGTCCAAAAACCAGGCACTATGACCAAACAAGAAGTGGGGAGGCAGATGGGATCTAAGGAACAGATTGGTGGTTTTCATTACCAACCCTGCCACTATCCAGCTCTACCCCAGAAATATCGGTAGGGACATCTGACCCTGATTTCCTTCACATGACAAAGGAAGGTGGTGAACGTTAATCTTTACATTTCTGTTCACTGTAAAATTCTAATCCTCAAATTTAGCCTCTACCATTCATGACCCTTGTGCCTGCAAATTATGGCACATCTTACCTTTTTTATGATGTTTCTTGAGTCTGAACTATGCTTCCCTGAAATACCCACCCCTCCCTTACCTTGCATCACTTACATACTTTTGGTTCCAAGTACGGAAATCCTAATTTGAACTAGCCTAAATGGTTAAGTGAATTTGTCAGCTTATGTAAGGAGACACTGACAAATTTAAAGTTTCATGTATGGGTTAGATGAATGTTGAGTTTCCATTTTTTTTGCCTTTCTCTCTGCTCTGTGTCCTTCTGCCTGTATCAACCTTAGGCTTGCTTCCCTCACGGTGGAGTCTATAGTCCCCTGTTTCATAACAATACACTACAGTAGCTAGCAACTAGAAGGAAATACAGCATAAATGTCATGGAATTCCCAGAAAAGATGGCTGAGATTCGTGCAAATTTCACTGATGTCCGTGGTCTAGCAAAATGCATAAGTCTGGATTACCTGAATTACAATGGAAAGAAAGCAGAGTTCCCTAACTAGGTTGGACCAATGAAAGCATAACCAGGGAGAAGAGATAGGGTCGATTTCATTCAAACTATTACATTGCTGTGACCCAACAGCTGTGCTGGATGGATGTTGAGGAGAAAATCATAACGTCTTCTAAGTGGAATGATGTATCTCTAGTTGTCAGAATCGTATCCATCCTTTAACCCTTCAGATGCTACCTCCTTTCATGGAGTCTTTCCTCATTCACAAAGTAAAGTATAATGTTTTCCACCTCTGTTCCATACTCTCCAGGCTGAATGTATTTTTAGAATCTATATTATCTTCTAGACTCTGAGCTTCAGTACAAGAACTATGTCCTATTTATCTGCATTTTCCAATGACCCAACACAATCTAGCTTTAGTGTTGCTTACTAAATGTTTACTGAACTAAATATAGGTAAAATATTTTGGATAGCTGAAAATGCAGCCTGTTTTTTCTTCTGCCAATTCTTGAGAGGCAGAAATCACCCCTTGGCTAAGTAGAGGAATACCAGAAGTACAAAAGAAATAAGTGGGTCTTTGAGCAATAATTCTCGATATTTAAAATATCCTAACTACATATTAGTTCTTCTTGGATTTTATGACTCCTTAAGGTAGTGAGTGACAAGATTTTTAATTTTAATCACTTTACTATGAAGAGTTGATTCCCCCCCCCCTTTATTGGGAGACCTGAAACCATGGAGAAGGGACCTACAATATAAATAAATCACCCACCCTCCCCTTTTGGAGTGACTGAAGAATGTGTCCTTCCTACCCTCAAGAAAGGGGAAAGGGGAATTGGTTTTTGGTTACTAATGATCTCAGCTCCAGTTCTAATGGACTGTGAAGGTCTACTCTAAAAGACCGAAGCTTTGAGGGAAAGAATGAAGAGGGTTTCAGGGGAAAGGTATTGGAGGATCCTGGGAAGACTGAGGGGAATACGCCCAAGCAAAGGTTTTGTCAGGTCTTGTACCTGTACCAGCCCTTCACTGCCTGGTACTGAGGATAAGGGTGGGGCACTGCCTGGGAAGTCCTGGTGAGCAACAAAGGCCAAGCTGGATACAGCCCTGGACAACAACCACCGAGCCATCACACTGAGCATGTCCTTACGACCACCCACAGGCCTATGGATGAATGATTACCCACTGTGCACTTCTGCACATCTGTACCAGTGCATGAGTAGCTTACACTCTGAGGGAGCAATGTCTCATCTACCCACAAGATCCAGGTCTGTCCTGCACCTATTAAATGTCATGGACACAACCCTAAATGCCCTCAAACAGCTATAAGCCCAGAGATCATCAAAGAGCAGCCCCTATATCTACTCTTGAGGGGCTGAAGCAACCAAGGTTAAGACCCAGAACACAGTCATGGTTAGTGATACCCACAAACACTGTTTTCAAAACATGAAATTGAATATTATTGTATTTGTTTAGAGAATTTGAAAAGTAAGTTACATCCCCTCAAGAAACTAGACTCCTGAGATATTGTAAAACTAATGATTGTGAGTTCCCCGACATCAACCCAGAGATGGGAGTAGCAGATTCTTCTGTAAATACAATGTCATACGTTAGGACCAGCAGACACCAGGTATGTCAAAGTAAACCTTTCAGACTTCTGGTTTTTGGTTCCACATGTAAGGTGCTTGGAAGTCACCACTCCATCTTAACAACAAGTAAAAAGCTGAACAAACTGAAAAATCAACAACTCTTCTTAGATCTGTAAGAGAATTGAGGTCACAGGGAAAACTACTGCCCCCAAAATTAGAGAGACATACAGGCAAATAAATACAAAGTATCACAATGTACCAGAGCAGAAGCCTCCATGGGAACCAGTGCTGGCGCAGGAAAACCTGAACTTAATTAACTAGTCGCTAGAGGCTCAGTGTGGACAAGTCTGAGAGTTAAAAACTCCAGGAGGATCTGGTCAGAGGGAGGCCTCCACATTTTGTGGGTTTTGTTGAGCTCTAGGAGCTCAACCTGGTTCTCAAAGTGAATATTGGAGAAAAATCCCCTTATGCATCTGACAGGAGGAAGGGAAAAGGGACCATTTTTAAATGCACCAGAGCATTCTGTTCTTAATAAGTCCTGTCCTCAGGAGAAACTAGTTAACCAGAGCCTACCTGATGGGGTATTTTCAGAGCCTAACTAACCTAGAGAAAGGGGAATACTCAATTCCAGCCACCTTTAGCCATCCAGTCCCACCTAAAGGAGGAGAGAAGAAACTGAGGAACACCTGTGAAATTCACAGTCAAGAGGCTCAGGCTCACTGAAAGACAGAGACCTACTCATAGGGCTAGAGAACTCTTCCCCTCCCCCTGCACCTCACCACCACATCACTAAAGGCCTACTTACTGCAGTGCCTTTACCCAGTCATCATGTCCGGCTATCAAGAAAAAAATTACAAAGTATATCAAAAGGCAAAAAACACAGTTAGAAAAGAAAGAGCAAGTATGAGAGCCAGACAGGGTAGGGATGTTAGAGTTATCAGGCTGAGAATTCAGAACAACTGTGATTAATTTGCTGAGGGCTCAGATGGATAAAGTAGACAACATGCAAAGGAAACCTTCCAGAATATTCGGGAAGGTTTGAAACTGCTCACCTTCTCTTGAGATCTATCTTTTGTTCTTCACTTAAGGACTGAGAGGTACCAGCTAGCAGACCAAATGCAGTAGGGACAGGGAATCAGAGAATATCAGAGCAGGGACCGAACTTCAAAGAGTTTGCCCTCTGACCTCCCGAAGCTGCTCAGTGACCTGAAGGCAATACAAGAGTAGACCCAGGTCTCCTGACTCTGACCAGCTGATCTCTCCTCTGCACTGACTCTCCTCCAGCAGTATCAAACCTATCTTCTGCTCCCTCTTCTGTCCATTTCCTATTTTGGTCCCTACCCCACACTCCAAGCCCTTTTCCACTATCAAGTACGGAGACCCTTTAGCTTGAAAGAAAAGACCTCAGGAACTCATTTCTTTGAAGGGTAAATTAGCAGCTAAAAGTGGCACAGCTCCCCGGGGTGTCTGCATTATAAAAGAGAAGATTTGAGGCAATAACCTATCTCTGAAGGTGGGTTTTAGAATTTATGATTCCAGGTTAAGGGATTGGGCAGGTGCGGGGAAGTGGAGCTGGGTCTCTTTCTAAATCTCCCAAATTGCACAGGGGCAGCTTCAGCATTCACTCTTGTGCTGTAAATACTCAGAGGACTGTCTCTTTCCCAGGGAGGAGAGATTTTCACTAATGGGCTCTTTTTAATCTTTCTACCACTCAGGGTCCCGCCTCTGGACCCCTCAGAGATAAATTAGCTACTGGACGAACTGGGGGTACAACTGGGGACCTTGGAACAGATGAAACTGACTGGCCTGTGGAATTTCAACCAATAAGATGAAGTATTTAATTATTGAAAAAGGTCTCATATTCTTTTATTTCAATCAGACCCCAAATTAAATCTTTCACCAGATTTCTGGAAAGTATAAAAACTAACAAGCACTGGATGTGTTTTCCTTTCCCTCATCTTCCTTCTGCCATACAAGTGCTAACAAGCAACAAAATTACCCCCCCCCACCAAAAAAGGAATAATAATAGGTTGTCTGCACTGATTGCATACTACATCCAGGCGCTGTCCTAAGTGCTTGACATGTATTGTCTCATTTCATCTTCCTGAAGAGAGTTAGGTGCTTTTATTATCCCTAAGTTAAGTGATTTGTCCAAACTCTGCAGCTAGTGAATAGCAGAGCTGAAAACTGGGGTACACAGCACTCTTACACACTATACTACTAGCTCCTTATCAGAGAAAGTCCAATGCCTTCTGATACCTCACAAGAAAAGAAGATCTGGTTGAGTGCTAAACAAAGGAAAACTGCCGTTTTACAGATCTCAAAACTTTTATAATAGCAACATAATTTCACAGGTAGAAATATAGTGTAAATAGACTAGATTAGCTTATCAACGTTTCTCTATTTTGAAAGACTTGGCAAACATGTGATATACCCTCTGAGCCCCTGTTGGGTCACCCATAAAATGATGATAGTAGCAAATATCTTACCTTGTATACAAAGTAATATACATGAAAGTTCTTCATAAACTTTTTTAAGACCCCCATCCAAATGTCAGAAGCAATTATTTTTATACATATGCATGATTAAGATGCAAATACAAATTGTGAAACTTCAGTGATTCTGCATACAAGTTAAAGGCTCTCTATGAGTTATAAAAGTTAAAGGCTCCTATATTTGTATTTAAACCTGGCCTTGTACAATATATGGTGAATGTTAAAATTCAAGCTAATAATTTAAAATTTAATTTTTCTTTACTTAGAATTTTATTTCCTTTATATATTTTATTATACTTTAGCACCTTTAATTGCGCTTTTTTCCTTTTTTTTGAAAAAGAGGCCCACATCTTCATTTTGCAGTGGTGCAAAATGAAAAAGGCCCAATGAATGAGGTAGCAAGGCCTGGACTCAAGATGGTTCTCCACTAAAGCTCGAAAACATACTCAAAGGCAGATTATACTCTAATTAAACTGATTATCACTGATAGCGACAGTGATAACAATGTATCATCACCCTGTGTTCCCGCACATCACCCATGTGACACATTTACTGTTAACATCATTAATTATCAATACAGGACAATTCATTCCATGGCTTACTTGAGTTATTAAAGATTGAAGAACATATTCTTAACAGATATTCTTCAGAGAACACAGAAAAACAAGACAATCTTTCTGTGGTAGTTTAGTCCTGAGTTTCCTTAACTATTTGCTTATGTATTTGTAAAAGTATCTTCCTGGAATAAAAGAAAACAAGTTTGCCAAGCTGACAATGTACAAATTTATAAAAGCATTCTAACTTTAATTGCTTTTATTATCGTAAAGCCAGTCCAACACTACTCAATGTTTCTGGTAATTAGAGTCTAGTTGAAATAATCATAGGATGACTGGTGTCTGCTGCCATGTTGCTGATGATGGTAAAGAGCTCCTCTGTTTCACCTCAAATATTTTTAAACATGTCTTTAATCAATTCAGTAATAGCAACTATTCCTGCCTATGCATAAAATTCTGTCAGATGTTTAATATCCTAATGGCATATAAGGAGAAATTCAAAACTGGATAACTTTTATGCTGTTATATAAATAAAAAATTGAATTTTCAATTTTTTATAAAATACATCCAATACAATTTGTGTTAATTTCATTTAATTTACTTCTTAAATATTTCTTTGACTGGTGGGACCATGCTACAAAGTGCTGGGGGAATAGGAGAATGACTGAGGCATAACCTTTCCCCTAAGAGCACTTAAATCTCATGGAAAACAAACTTAGAAAAATAACGGTACCTGTATATTCAATGAGAGGGAAAAGGCCAAGAAGAGTAAAGCCACTCATCATTATTCCTGCCTGGGGATGGCAACCGAGAAAGTAGGGAATCTACAAAATTGATTTTGGTAGATAACCAATCCTAAATTTCTCTGTTCCAGACAAATTACCACATTAAAAAACACTTTGAAAAACAGAACTCTTAGGAAAGCAGTTTTTCACATGTTCAGTACACTTAATTGTGTGGTTTTTTGTTTTGTTTTTTTTATGGCACAAAATCGTTTATAATTTATTTACCATTGAGCTAAATGAAGGGGGTTTCACATTCTTTGCAAAAAAATTAAGTTGCTGATGTTGTTTGCTTTTAGAGCCAGTTAAGAATTGTGTCAAACTACACAGGAGTTTTCCTATCTTGAAAAACGCTGAAGGTCCTGGAGCGGCTAACTTTACATTCCAAATGAATTAATAATGGACCTCACACAACATTCCCAGCAGAGAGGTCCCAGGATACCAGTCTTCATGTTCCTCAGGCTTAGAATGTGTAATTCTTCTAGGAGCTGCTTTCTGCTATGTGCAGCTCTATTTTGGGACTAGGTTGCTACTTTCTTTTTTTTTTTAACATCTTTATTGGAATATAATTGCTTTACAATGGTATGTTAGTTTCTGCTTTATAACAAAGTGAATCAGCTATACATATACATATATCCCCATATCTCCTCCTTCTTGCGTCTCCTTCCCACCCTCCCTATCCCACCCCTCTAGGTAGTCACAAGCACTGAGCTGATCTCCCTATGCTATGTGGCTAATTCCCACTAGCTATCTACTTTATATTTGGTAGTATCTATAAGTCCATGCCACTATCTCACTTCATCCCAGCTTACCCTTACCCTGTCCTGTGTCCTCAAGTCCATTCTCTACGTCTGCGTTGTTATTCTTGCCCTGCCCTTAGGTTCTTCACAACATTTTTTTTTAAGATTCCATATATACGGGTTATCACACTGTATTTTTTTCTCTTCCTGACTTACTTCACTCTGTATGACACTCTCTAGGTCCATCCACCTCACTACAAATAACACAATCTCGTTTCTTTACATGGCTGAGTAATATTCCATTGTATATATGTGCCAAATCTTCTTTATCCATTCATCTGTTGGTGCACACTTAGGTTGATTTCATGTCCTGGCTATCGTAAACAGAGCTGCAAGAAACATTGTGGTGCATGACTCTTTTTGAATTATGGTATTCTCAGGTTATATGCCCAGTAGTGGGATTGCTGGTTCACATGGTAATTCTATTTTTAGTTTTGTAAGGAACCTCCATACTGTTCTCCGTAGTGGCTGTATCAATCTACATTCCCACCAACAGTGCAGGAAGGTTCTCTTTTCTCCACACTCTCTCCAGCATTTATTCTTAGTAGATTTTTTGATGATGGCCATTCTGACTGGTGTCAGGTGATACCTCATAGTAGTTTTGATTTGCATTTCTCTAATGATTAGTGATGTTGAGCATCCTTTCATTTTGGTGGCAATCTGTATATCTTCTTTGGAGAAATGTCTATTTAGGTCTTCTGCCCATTTTTTGACAGGGTTGTTTGTTTTTCTGATATTCAGCTGCATGAGCTGCATGTATATTTTTTATTGCTTTAGAGATTATTGCTTTGTCCGTTGCTTCATTTGCAAACATTTTCTCCCTATCTGAGGGCTGTCTTTTTGTCTTGTTTATGGTTTCCTTTGCTGTGCAAAAGCTCTTAACTTTCATTAGGTCCCATTTGTTTATTTTTGTTTTTATTTCCATTTCTTTAGGAGGTGGGTCAAAAAGGATCTTGCTGTGATTTATGTCATAGAGTGTTCTGCCTATGTTTTCCTTTAAGAGTTTTATACTGTCTGGTCTTACATTTAGTTCTTTAATCCATTTTGAGTTTATTTTTCTGTATGGTGTCAGGGAGTGTTCTAATTTCATTCTTTTACATGTAGCTGTGCAGTTTTCCCAGCACCACTTACTGAAGAGGTTGTCTTTTCTCCATTGTATATTCTTGCCTCCTTTATCAAAGATAAGGTGACCATATGTGCGTGGGTTTATCTCTGGGCTTTCTATCCTGTTCCATTGCTTTATATTTCTGTTTTCGTGCCAGTACCATACTGTCTTGATTACTGTAGCTTTGTAGTACAGTCTGAAGTCAGGGAGCCTGCTTCCTCCAGCTCCGTTTTTCTTTCTCAAGATTGCTTTGGCTATTCAGTGTCTTTTGTGTTTCCATACAAATTGTGCAATTTTTTGTTCTAGTTCTGTGAAAAATGCCATTGGTAGTTTGATAGTGAATGCATTAAATCTGTAGACTGCTTTGGGTAGTATAGTCATTTTCACAATGTGGATTCTTCCAATCCAAGAACATGGTATATCTATCCATCTGTTTGTATCATCTTTAATTTCTTTCATCACTGTCCTATAGTTTTCTGCATATAGGTCTTTTGTCTCCTTAGGGAGGTTTATTCCTAGGAATTTTATTCTTTTTGTTGCAATGGTAAATAGGAGTGTTTCCTTAATTCCTCTTTCAGATTTTCATCATTACTGTATAGGAATGCAAGAGATTTTTGGGCATTAATTTTGTATCTTGCTACTTTACCAAATTCATTGATTAGCTCTAGTAGTTTTCTGGTGGCATCTTTAGGATTCTCTATGTATACTATCATGTCAACTGCAAACAGTGACAGCTTTACTTCTTCTTTTCCGATTTGGACTCCTTTTATTTCTTTTTCTTCTCTGACTGCTGTGGCTGAAACTTCCAAAGCTATGCTGAATAATAGTGGTGAGAGTGGGCAACCTTGTCTTGTTTCTGATCTTAGTGGAAATGGTTTCATTTTTTCACCACTGAGGACAATGTTCGCTGTGGGTTTGTCATATATGGCCTTTATTATGTTGAGGTAAGTTCTCTCTATGCCTACTTCTAGAGGGTTTTTATCATAAATGTGTGTTGAATATTGTCAAAAGCTTCTTCTGTGTCTATTGAGATGATCATATGCTTTTTCTCCTTCAGTTTGTTAAAATGGTTTATCACATCAATTGATTTGTGTATATTGAAGAATCCTTGCATTCCTGGGATAAACCCCACCTGATCATGGTGTATGATCCTTTTAATGTGCTGTTGAATTCTGTGTGCTAGTATTTTGTTGAGGATTTTTGCATCTATGTTCATCAGTGATATTGGCCTGTAGTTTTCTTTCTTTGTGACATCTTTGTCTGGTATTGGTATCAGGGTGATGGTGGCCTCATAGAATGAATTTGGGAGTATTCCTCCCAACGCTATATTTTGGAAAAGTTTGAGAAGGATAGGTGTTAGTTCTTCTCCAAATGCCTGATAAAATTCACGTGTGAAGCCATCTGGTCCTGGGCTTTTGTTTGTTAGAAGATTTTTAATCACAGTCTCAATTTCAGCGTTTGTGACTGGTCAGTGTATGTTTTCTATTTCTCCATGGTTCAGTCTCAGAACGTTATGGTTTTCTAAGAATTTGTCCATTTCTTCCAGGTTGTCCATTTTATTGGCATAGAGTTGCTGGTAGTAATCTCCCATGATCCCCTGTATTTCTGCAGTGTCAGTTGTTACTCCTCCTTTTTCATTTCATATCTATAGATTTGAGTCTTCTGATTTTTTCTTGATGAGTCTGGCTAATGGTTTATCAATTTTGTTTATCTTCTCAAAGAACCAGCTTTTAGTTCTATTGATCTTTGTTGTTGTTTTCTTTGTTTCTATTTCATTTGTTTCTGCTCTGATCTTTATGATTTCTTTCCTTCTGCTAACTTTGGGGATTTTTTTTTGCTTCTTCTTTCTCTAATTGCTTTAGGTGTGAGGTTACATTGTTTATTTGAGATTTTTCTTGTTTCCTGAGGTCGGATTGTATTGCTATAAACTTCCCTCTTAGAACTGCTTTTGCTGCATCCCATAGGTTTTGGGTCATCGTGTTTTCATTGTCATTTGTTTTTAGGTTTTTTTTAAATTTCCTCTTTGATTTTTTCAGTGATCTCTTGGTTATTTAGTAGTGCATTGTTTAGCCTCCATGTGTTTGTATTTTTTACAGTTTTTTCCTGTAATTGATATCTAATTGATATCTAATCTCATAGCACTGTGGTTGGAATATATACTTGATATGATTTCAATTTTCTTAAATTTACCAAGGCTTGATTTGTGACCCAAGATATGATCTATCCAGGAGAATGTTCCATGAGCACTTGAGAAGAAAGTGTATTTTGTTATTTTTGGATGGAATATCCTATAAATATCAATTAATCTGTTTAATGTATCATTTAAGGCTTGTGTTTCCTTATTTATTTTCATTTTGGATGATCTGTCCATGGTGAAAGTGGGGTGTTAATGTCCCCTAATATTATTGTTTTACTGTTGATGTCCTCTTTTATGGCTGTTAGCATTTGACTTATGTATTGAGGTGCTCCTATGTTGGGTGCATAAATATTTACAATTGTTATATCTTCTTCTTAGGTTGACCCCTTGATCATTATGTAGTGTCCTTCTTTGTCTCTTGTGATAAGTCTTTTTTTTAAAGTCTATATTGTCTGACATGAGAATTGCTACTCCAGCCTTCTTTTGATTTCCATTTTCATGGAATATCTTTTTCCATCCTCTCACTTTCAGGCTGTATGTCTCCCTAGGTCTGAAGTGGGTCTTTAGTAGACAGCAAATATATCGGTCTTGTTTTTGTATCCATTCAGCCAGTCTATGTCTTTTGGTTGGAGCATTTAATCCATTTACATTTAAGGTAGTTATCGATATATATGTTTCTATTACCATATTCTTAATTGTTTTGGGTTTGTTATTGTGGGTCTTTTCCTTCTCTTGTGTTTCCTGCCTAGAGAAGTTCCTTTAGCATTTGTTGTAAAGCTGGTTTGGTGGTGCTGAATTCTCTTAGCTTTTGTTTGTCTGTAAAGGTTTTAATTTCTCCATCAAATCTGAATGAGCTCCTAGCTGGGTAGAGTAATCTTGGTTGTAGGTTTTTCCCTTTCATCACTTTAAATATGTCCTGCCAGTCCCTTCTGGCTTGCTAAAGGAGTTTCTGCTAAAGGATCAGCTGTTAACCTTATGGGGATTCCCTTGTATGTTTTTTGTTGCTTTTCCCTTGGTGCTTTTAATATTTTTTCTTTGTATTTAATTTTTGGTAATTTGATTAATGTGTCTTGGCATGTTTCTCCTTGGTTTTATCCTGTATGGGACTCTCTGAACTTCCTGGCCTTAACTGACTATTTCCTTTCCTATATGAGGGAAGCTTTCAACTATAATCTCTTTATATATTTTCTCAGTTCCTTTCTTTTTCTCTCCTTCTTCTGGGACCCCTATAATTCAAATGTTGGTGCTTTTAATGTTGTCCCCGCAGTCTCTAAGCCTGTCCTCAATTCTTTTCATTCTTTATTCTGCTTTGCAGTAGTTATTTCCAATATTTTATCTTCTAGGTCACTTATCCATTCTTCCGCCTCAGTTATTCTGCTACTGATTCCTTCTAGAGAATTTTTAATTTCATTTATTGTGTTGTTCATCATTGTTTGTTCGCTCTTTAGTTCTTCTAGGTCCTTGTTAAACGTTTCTTGTGTTTTCTTCATTGTATTTCCAAGTTTTTGGATCATCTTTACTCTCATTACTCTGAATTCTTTTTCAGGTAGACTGCCTGTTTCCTCTTCATTTGTTTGGTCTGGTGGGTTTTTACCTTGCTCCTTCATCTGCTGTGTATTTCTCAGTCTTCTCATTTTGTGTAACTTACTGTGTTTGTTGTCTTGTTTTTGTAGGCTGCAGGTTCGTAGTTCCCACTGTTTTTGATGTCTGCCCCCAGTGGGTTTCAGTGGGTTGTGTAGGCTCCCTGGTGGAGGGGACTAGTGCCTGTGTTCTGGTGGATGAGACTGGATCTTGTCTTTCTGGTGGGTAGGCCTGAGTCTGGTGTTGGGTTTTGGGTGTCTGTGACCTTATTATGATTTTAGGTAGGCTCTCTGCTAATGGGTGGGGTTGTGTTCCTGTCTTGCTAGTTGTTTGGCATACGGTGTCCAGCAGTGTAGCTTGCTAGTCATTGAATCGAGTGGGTCTTCGTGTTGAGATGGAGATCTCTGGGCGAGCTTTTGCCACTTGATATTACGTGGGGCTGGGAGGGCTCTGCGACCAATGTCCTGAACTTGGCTCTCCCACCTTAGAGGCTCAGGCCTGACACTCCGCCAGAGCACTAAGACCCTGTCAGCCACACGGCTCTGGTCTTGGAGAGTCTCTTGGAGAGGCAGGGGGTGGCTGCACCTCACACTGATGACATAGACACTGTTGTCACACATATTGGGGAACATTCAGCTGTGTGAATGCTGCTGCTGGTTGTTGCCATACTGGCTCATTAGTCCAGTTCAGCTCATTTTAACAAGCATTTTTTAGAACAACTTAAATATATACAGGTTAAAAAGACCCAAGGACTTTCCCCTAAGCACCTGGAGTTACGTGAGAACAAGGGAAATAGAAAAAGGCATTTTGAGGACATTTTGAGTGCTAACCAGAGGCAAATTGACTGATGGTAATGAAGCCTAGGCTGTATCCACAGGCCCTTCTGAGAAAGGAGTTTCTTAGCAATAAGTTCCCATGATCATAAGCCTTTGTAGATGACAAAATTAAGATATCTGTGTACACTTCTTCTTAAAAATGCCAACCTAAAATGTACATGCTCCATGACCTATGCTATGAGAGGTCTGCCCTGATGTTACCCTCATTGTTTTTATAGTGTTCAATGGGTTTTGACTGGTAAGGATTTGGAAATCCACCCTCAAACCTCATCCCAACTAACCACCACATAAAGACCTTGTAACACAAATAATAAGTCCACACCATTATGATGATGCTGCTGTTAGCAAAGACCTCAACCTCGAAATGATAATTTTTTTCAAAGTGAAATCAAGACAGAATTCAGTTAAATAAATAGTCAAAGCTCAATCACTCATCATTGAAGCTGTTGAAAGGACTGGCCATCTTGTGCAGGCTCTGAACATCATTGGCAAAGCAGCACTGGTACAGAGAGGTGTGTAAAATGCTAGCTTTCTGAAGTGGAAATTTCCATGTAAAGATGAGGCAAAGCAATTCATAGCACTAACTTGGATGTTACGGAATTCAGAATCAGTAAGCCTTGGGAACTCTCCAAATCTATCTATCTATAAAGTATATTGACAGATAGATATATAGAATTTAGATATATTTATATATATACTTATGCACACATGTGTGAGTTTAATTATGTCAACCCAAATTCCAAGTGTATTTAGATGACTCTACCTGAAACAACTTGCTCTCTTCCACATCCCACAGAAGTTATGGTAGAGAGCTAAAGACTCAAAACTTCATTCCTTCCTTATCACCATACGTAAGTTCTGTACTTTGAAATATAGAAGATCGAGAACAAAATTAGACTTCAGTTGTTATTTGATAATTGAACATAAAGAAAAGTAACAATAGCTATTGTAGGTCAACTGTTAATATGTTCAGTTTCCAGTTTCCAAATGTCATGACCTTCTCTTCAAGGCTACAGTCCCATCACTTAAGCCATGCTTTAGAGTTATGGCAGGAGATATTAAGGCTGCCACCTACTGTTTACAGGAAATTGGCCATTCTGAAAGTATTCCCTTCAGAAAGCAAAACTGTTTCTCTGTTGCTTCTAAAACTGAGACCAATAGCTGTTATCTCTCTTATTATCTTCACCATTCTATCACCTTTTCTCCGACATTTTCTTATTTTCTTTTCCTTCTCCCTCTGTCTTCAGAATCTCTCAAATTTTTCCAGTTTTAGGAAAACTAGCTTGTAAAGCATTTGGCATTTTTTTCATTCAGAAAAATGCTTAATAAGAATCTGAAACTGATTTTCAAAGCTTTTTCCATTTTGTTTTACTCACCCAAAAAAATAATTTAATTCTTTTTTTTGCTAGATGCCAGTGAGAGAGAGGTAGGACCCTTTCTTTGGACTCTCACTGTTCTGTCCCAGTCTCCCACGGGGTCCTGCCTATGTTGTAACATGGCTATTATGTGCTTGTCCAATCTCTACGGTGCAGGCTGCAAGCTCCTTTACAGCAAGGTTACTGTCTGACTATCCTCAAAAGTCCTTCACAGGCAGAGAGCTTTTCACATAGGAAGTGTGTTCAGAAATTATTTGGGAAGGAGGGGGAATAATTCCTATGAGTTTTCTTCTGGTAAAAAGCATTCAACAGGACTATTCCCTTCCTTTTAGAAGACAATTAACAGTCCATCAGTTGTAATATTCCAGTTCTGAAAAGTCACCTAGCCGGAAAATCAATTCTAGTCTCTGTTACTATCTAGCTATGCGAGTTTAGACCTCACTGAAGATGTTTCCTCTTATGTAAAATGGAGATAATATATCTACTTCACTGAAATATTGAAAAAAATAAACATAAGATGATTTATGCAAAACATAGTATCTTTCACCTAGTAAATACTCAAACATTGCTGCTACCACTATTATGATACAAATGCAAAGTATGATGCCTGGTACAAAGTACGTATTCTCTTTGATATTATTAGCTATATTTATTGCCAGGCACTTAAGGGCCTCTGTTTGACTAATAATACATGATGAAGTCTTGTTTAAAGACTTAGCTCTTTTGCTATTGTGGAGCTTTCATGAAGGTTCCAGAAGATGGGCTTTACTGAAAAATTTTTGGTTCAAAGAACATTTCCAAGAGCTGGAACACTATATGGAAAGGAAACATAACACCTACTTTAGACCCAGTGTTTTTCTCTTTTCCAATGAAACTCAGTAGAAGATTCTACAGTGAAGTCAAGTGAGTATCAAAAGAGGAGTAAAACGAACTTAGAGCGTTATTAGGACTTTAACTGAGAGTATCATTCACTTCAGTCTTTTAGACTGGTGGCATTATTTGAGGCATGAAGCATGTTCTCAGCAGACAGACTAAGTTCCACGTCCTAATTGTATCACCCTTTACTGCTGTGACCCAACACATCTTACCCGAACCACTGAAATTAAAGTTTTCACATGTCTAAAATAGGGATAATGATTACACACACATGTACACCCTATAGGGTTATTGTGATGATTAGATTAAATAATGTATGTGAAATGCAGGTGATTAATAACAGTTAAGATTCCCTTTGGAAAAAATCAGGGTGAGGAGAGGAACCAAGATGGCAGAGTAGAATGACGTGCTTTCACTCCCTCTTGCGAGAGCACCAGAATCACAACTAGCTGCTGGACAATCATTGGCAGAAAGACATTGGAACTCACCAAAAAAGATACCCCACATCAAAAGACAAAGGAGAAGCCACAATGAGACAGTAGGAGGGGCACAATCAGAGTAAAATCAAATCCCATAACTGCTGGGTGGGTGAATCACAGAGTGGAGAACACTTATACCACAGAAGTCCACCCACTGGAGAGAAGGTTCTGAGCACCACGTCTGGCTTCCCAACCTGGGGGTCCGGCAATGGAAGGAGGAATTCCTAGAGAATAAGACTTTGAAGTCTAGTGGGAATTGACTGCAGGACTTTGACAGGACGGGTGGAAACAGAGACTCCACTCTTGGAGGGCACACAAAGAGTAGTGTGCATATTGGGACCCAGGGGAAGACGCAGTGACACCAGTGAACCAGACCTACCTGCTAGTGTTGGAGGGTCTCCTGCAGAGGCGGGGCATTGGGGCTGTGGCTCACCGTGGGGACAAGGACACTGGCAGCAGAAGTTCTGGGAAGTACTCCTTGGCATGAGCCCTACCAGAGTCTGTCATTAGCCCCACCAAAGAGCCCAGGTAAGCTCCAGTGTTGGGTTGCCTCAGACCAAACAACCAACAGGGAGGGAACCCAGCCCCACCCATCAACAGTAAAGTAGATTAAAGTTTTACTGAGCTCTGCCCACCAGAGCAACAGTCAGCTCCACCCCCCACCAGTCCCTCCCATCAAGCCTCTTAGATAGCCTCAATCACCAGAGGGCAGACAGTAGAAGCAAGAAGAACTACAATCCTGCAGCCTGTGGAACAAAAACCACATTCACAGAAAGATAGACAAGATGAAAAGGCAGAGGGCTATGTACCAGATGAAGGAACAACATAAACCCCCAGAAAAACAACTAAATGAAGAGGAGATAGGCAACCTTCCAGAAAAAGAATTTAGAATAATGATAGTGAAGATGATCCAGGACCTCGGAAAAAGAATGGAGGCAAATATCGAGAAGATACAAGAAATGTTTAACAAAGACCTAGAAGAATTAAAGAACAAACAAACAGAGATGAGTAACACAATAACTGAAATGAAAAATACACTAGAAGGAATCAATAGCAGAAAAACTGAGGCAGAAGAAAGGATAAGTGACCTGGAAGACAGAATGGTGGAATTCACTGCTTCAGAACAGAATAAAGAAAAAAGAATGAAAAGAAATGAAGACAGCCTAAGAGACATCTTGGACAACATTATATGCAACAATATTTGCATTATAGGGGTCCCAGAAGGAGAAGAGAGAGAGAAAGGACTCGAGAAAATATTTGAAGAGATTATAGTAAAAAATTCCCTAACACAGGAAAGGAAATAGCCACCCAAGTCCAGGAAGCACAGAGAGTCCCATACAGGATAAACCCAAGGAGAAACATGCTGAGACATATAGCAATCAAATTGGCCAATATTAAAGAAAAAGAAAAATTACTGAAAGCAGCAATGGAAAAATGACAAATAACATACAAGGGAACTGCCAAAAGGTTAACAGCTGATTTCTCAGCAGAAACTCTACAAGGCAGAAGGGAGTAGCATGATATACTTAAAGTGATGAAAGGGAAGAACCTACAACCAACATTACTCTACCCGGCAAGGATCTCATTCAGATTCAATGGAGAAATCAAAAGCTTTATAGACAAGCAAAAGCTAAGAAAATTCAGCACCACCAAACCAGCTCTACAACAAGTGAAAAAGGAACTTCTCTAAGTGGGAAACACAAGAGAAGAAAAGGACCTACAAAAACAAACCCAAAACAATTAAGAAAATGGTCATAGGGACATACATACTGATAATTACCTTAAACGTGAATGGATTAAATGCTCCAACCAAAAGACACAGGCTTGCTGAATGGATACAAAAACAAGATCCATATATATGCTGTCTACAAAAACCCACTTCAGACCTAGGGACACATACAGACTGAAAGTGAGGGGATGGAAACAGATATTCTATGAAAATGGAAATTAAAAGAAAGCTGGAGTAGCTATACTCATATCAGATAAAATAGACTTTGAAATAAAGACTCCTACAAGAGACAAAGAAGGACACTACATAATGATTAAGGGATCAATCCAAGAAGAAGAAATAACGATTATAAATATATATGCACCCAACATAGAAGCACCTCAATACATATGGCAACTGCTAAAACAGCTATAAAAGAGGAAATGGACAGTAACACAATAATAGTGGGGGACTTTAACACCTCACTTACACCAATGGACAGATCATCCAAAATGAAAATAAATAAGAAAACAGAAGCTTTAAATGACACAATAAACCAGATAGATTTAATTGGTATTTATAGGACAGTCTATCCAAAAACAGCAGATTACACTTTCTTCTCAAGTGCGCACGGACCATTCTCCAGGATAGATCACATCTTGGGTCACAAATCAAGCTTCAGTAAATTTAAGAAAATTGAAATCATATCAAGCAACTTTTCTGACCACAAAACTATGAGATTAGAAATGAATTACAGGAGAAAAAATGTAAAAAATACAAACACATGGAGGCTAAACAATATGTTACTAAGTAACCAAGAGATTACTGAAGAAATCAAAGAGGAAATCAAAAAATACCTAGAGACAATGAAAAAAGGATGATCCGAAACCTATGGGATGCAGCAAAAGCAGTTCTAAGAGGGAAGTTTATAGCTAAACAAGCCTACCTCAAGAAACAAGAAAAATCTCAAGTAAACAATCTAACCTTACACCTAAAGGAACTAGAGAAAGAAAAACAAACAAAACCCAAAGTTAGTAGAAGGATAGAAATCAAAAAGATCAGAGCAGAAATAAATGAAATAGAAACAAAGAAAACAACAGCAAAGATCAATAAAACTAAAAGCTGGTTCTTTCAGAAGATAAACAAAATTGATAAACCATCAGCCAGACTCATCAAGAAAAAGAGGGAGAGAACTCAAATCCGTAAAACTAGAGATGAAAAAGGAGAAGTTACAACAGATGCCGCAGAAATATAAAGCATCCTAAGAGACTACTACAGGCAACTCTATGCCAATAAATGCACAAACTGGAAGAGATGGACAAATTTTTAGAAAGGTATAACCTTCCAAGACTGAACCAGGAAGAAACAGAAAATATGAATAGACCAATCACAAGTAATGAAATTGAAACTTGATTAAAAATCTTCAAAACAAATAAAAGTCCAAGACCAGATGGCTTCACAGGTGAATTCTATCAAACATTTAGAGAAAAGCTAAAACCCATCCTTCTCAAACTCTTCCAAAATATTGCAGAGGAAGGAACACTCCCAAACTCATTCTATGAGGCCACCATCACCCTGATACCAAAACCAGACAAAGGTATTACAAAAAAAGAAAATTACAGACCAATATCACTGATGAATATAGATGCAAAATCCTCAACAAAATACTACCAAACAGAATCCAACAACACATTAAAAGGATCACACACCATGATCAAGTGAAGTTTATCCCAG
This sequence comes from Delphinus delphis, assembly GCF_949987515.2. Classification (NCBI taxonomy): domain Eukaryota; kingdom Metazoa; phylum Chordata; class Mammalia; order Artiodactyla; family Delphinidae; genus Delphinus; species Delphinus delphis. Next base: position 80,237,951 of record NC_082685.1, read on the forward strand.
GAATGCAAGGATTCTTCAATATACACAAATCAATCAATGTGATATACCATATTAACAAATTGAAGAATAAAAACCATATGATCATCTCAATAGACGCAGAAAAAGCTTTTGACAAAATTCAACATCCATTTATGATAAAAACTCTCCAGAAAGTGGGCATAGCGGGAACCTACCTCAACATAATAAAGGCCATATATGACAAACCCACAGCAAACATCATTCTCAATGGTGGCAAACTGAAAGCATTTCCTCTAAGATCAGGAACAAGACAAGGATGTCCACTCTCAGCACTATTATTCAACATAGCTTTGGAAGTCCTAGCCACGGCAACCAGAGAAGAAAAAGAAATAACGAATACAAATTGGAAAAGAAGAAGTAAAACTGTCACTGTTTGCAGACGATATGATACTATACATAGAGAATCCTAAAAATGCCACCAGAAAACTACTAGAACTAATCAATGAATTTGGTAAAGTTGCAGGATACAAAATTAATGCACAGAAATCTCTTTAATTCCTATACACTAATGATGAAAAATATGAAAGAGAAATTATGCAAACACTCCCATTTTCCATTGCAACAAAAAGAATAAAATACCTAGGAATAAACCTACCTTGGGAAACAAAAGACCTGTATGCAGAAAACTGTAAGACACTGATGGAATAAATTAAAGATGATACAAACAGATGGAGAGATATACCATGTTCTTGGATTGGAAGAATCAATATTGTGAAAATGACTATACTATACAAAACAATCCACAGATTCAATGCAATCCCTATCAAATTACCAATGGCATTTTTTACGGAACTAGAATAAAAAGCCTTAAAATTTGTATGGAGACAAAAAAGACCCTGAATAACGAAAGCAGTCTTGAGGGGAAAAAACAGAGCTGGAGGAATCAGACTCCCTGACTTCAGACTATACTACAAAGCTACAGTAATCAAGACAATATGGTACTGGCACAAAAACAGAAACAGAGATCAATAGAACAAGATAGAAAGCCTAGAGAGAAACACACGAACCTATGGTCAACTAATCTATGACAAAGGACGCAAAGATATAAAATGGAGAAAAGACAGTCTCTTCAATAAGTGGTGCTGGAAAAACTGGACAGCTACAAGTAAAAGAATGAAATTAGAACACTCCCTAACAGCATACACAAAAATGAATTCAAAATGGATTAGAGACCTAAATGTAAGACCGGACACTATAAAACCCTTAGAGGAAAACACAGGAAGAACACTCTTTGACGTAAATCACAGCAAGATCTTTTTTGATCCACCTCCTAGAGTAATGGAAATAAAAACAAAAATAAACAAATGGGAGCTAATGAAACTTAAAAGCTTTTGCACAGCAAAGGAAACCATAAACAAGTCGAAAAGACAGCCCTCAGAATGGGAGAAAATATTCACAAACGAATCAATGGGCAAAGGATTAATCTCCAAGATATATAAACAGCTCACGCAGCTCAATATTAAAGAAACAAACTACCCAATCCAAAAATGGGCAGAAGACCTAAATAGACATTTCTCCAAAGGAGACATACAGATGGCCAAGAAGCACATGAAAACTGTTCAACATCACTAATTATTAGAGAAATGCAAATCAAAACTACAATGTGGTATCACCTCACACCAGTTAGAATGGGCATCATCAGAAAATCTACAAACAACAAATGCTGGAGAGGGTGTGGAGAAAAGGGAACCTTCTTGCACTGTTGGTGGGAATATAAGTTGATACAGCCACTGTGGAGAACAGTATGGAGGTTCCTTGCAAAACTAAACATAGAATTACCATATGATCCAGCAATCCCACTACTGGGCATATACCCAGAGAAAACCATAATTCAAATAGACACATGCACCCCAATGTTCATTGCAGCACTATTCACAATAGCCAGGCCATGGAAGCAACCTAAATGCCCATCGACAGCCAAATGGATAAAGAAGTTGTGGTACATATATACAATGGAATATTACTCAGCCATAAACAGGAATGAAATTGTGTCATTTGTTGAGATGTGGATGGATCTAGAGACTGTCATACAGAGTGAAGTAAGTCAGAAAGAGAAAAACAAATATCGTATATTAACGCATGTATGTGGAACCTAGAAAGACGGTACAGATGAACCGGTTTGCAGGGCAGAAGTTGAGACACAGATGTAGAGAAGAAACATATGGACACCAAGGGGGAAAACCACAGTGGGGTGCGGATGGTGGTGTGCTGAATTGTGTGATTGGTATGACATATATACACTGATGTGTATAAAATTGATGACTAATAAGAACCTGCAGTATAAAAAAACAAACAAGCAAACAAAAACAACTAATACTAAACTTTCTTTGGGTTATTTGTATGGAAATATGTTAACATAAATGTTTCAGACATTACGTGAAATTTCTAAAAATCTTTTATGTTCTGGTATAATGTTATAAGTCATAATTCTAGTTATTAATTTAAAACGTGTATCTCAGAAATAACTAAATTTCCTTGTCAATTTCATTATTTTGAACTTTCATCAAATCTTTAACCATGGCCATTTTTAAGTCTTTTGTTATTTACAGACAGTTCTGGGTGTACTCTGATGCTTTTGCAAAAATGTTCCTATAAAAGGGTTTCATCTTCAAGGAATTCATGGAAAAGACTGACAAGACTCTGACAAGGTTTCTGGTAACTGACTATACTGCTGAACTGAATGAATAAGCATTTTCAGAACTCTAATGGAAAACTGATGAATTCATAAAAGTGCTAACAAAAGATCAAGATGAGAAAAAAAAATTAATCACATGGGACTGAGTGAACTGATGAGGATGATTATAAATTTTGTGATTTTCTGTTTGAATAAAAAAAAAAATCCCACAAAGACTCAGAGGCAAAAAATATACAAATCAATGTTCACTGCAAAGTAAAGGAGCTGTTACAGTGGATGATTACTGGACTGAATGTCAATATTATGACATAGCATGAGTGTGTTTCGTGTTTGGTAATTGCAGTCATTATTGCTTTTGTTGTGGTGATCCATTTACAATGCTTGGTGTCTGTTTATATATCTCTTGTAAAAATAAAATACAGTGTGTGTGTGTGTGTGTGTGTGTGTGTGTGTGTGTGTGTGTGTGTGAGAGAGTTGTGGGAAAAAAAAGGAATCAAAATCTCACACCTGTAAATGATTTGTTAATCAGCAGTGTGGCACAGCACAAAAGGAGATTTCAGTTAGAGATTAAACACATATGCATTTCTAAAATTAAAAAAAAAAAGATTCCCTTTGGTGATGGTAGCAGAGCACAAAGATTTACTGTTGAACAGATGTTATGATCATGAATAGACTGTACACCCATTCATGTTTCTAATATCTAATCAAATTTTACAAAGACACAAATTATGAACCAGTGTAGCCAAGAAACTTTGAAATGAGATATAGAGCAGTAAAGGTTTTCCAACCCATTATCCCAGAATTACACAAATAATAAAAGAAAAAATTATCCTGTCTTAATTCTTCCATTATCTAAACTTGGAAATTACATTAATTCTTCTTACACTGACTGCATCACTAATGAGTTTACCAACTGATGTACTATGTTGACTATATGTTGACTATAAATATTTCATCTTATTAATTTACTAGGTTTATTAACTGAATTTATCATGTGTTTATTTACTGATTTCAATTATTCAATCCTTATTATGTATCTGAAAAAGAGACTAAGATATAAATGAACCAGACTGCAAGTCTCATGAGGGCAAAACAAATCTGATAAAGTCCACAGAATATGGACAATCACTGAGTCACATAGGAGGAGAAGAAAAAATTATTTTCTAATTGGCTGATTTGAAATAATCACATATGAAATGTTCACCCTTCCCAATACCACAACACACACACAAACATACAAACACACACACACACACACACACAGGAACTGAATTATGCTAGAACCTTTTATTTATGTGCTATGAATTTCTCCCACTCCTGGAAAACATAATTCTTTGCAAAGATGGCCTGATTATTCAGAAAAAGATTTAAGTCACTTTTATTGTGTGTGTGTGTGTGTGTGTGTGTGTGTGTGTGTGTGTGCGTGTGTGTTTCCACACTGGGTAACGGAACTGAGAAAATATCCTTGATCTCACATGGCCTTAGCATGTGATTAATTACCTTGTTAGTGAATGAACTAGAGGAAAACATCTATTCATCTTTTTTACCATGTTCCCACTTTCTGAGGCTAATGAGAAGCAAACAGCTTGAACATCCTAGGGTTACTCTCAAGTCTATACCCTAGACTCATAGAGGAGCTTCTGAAATTTAAATTTTTTTAAGTCACTTTTTTTTTTTCTCAGAAAGTTGAAATTAAGAGGAAAGAGAGGGCTTCCCTGGTGGCACAGTGGTTGAGAGTCTGCCTGCCGATGCAGGGGACATGGGTTCGTGCCCGGTCCGGGAAGATCCCACATGCCGCGGAGCGGCTGGGCCCGTGAGCCATGGCCGCTGAGCCTGCACGTCTGGAGCCTGTGCTCCACAGCGGGAGAGGCCACAACAGTGAGAGGCCCGTGTACCTCAAAAAAAAAAAAAAAGAGAAAAGAGAAACAAATACAAACCAACTCAGAGATCTGTTTTAGTATTCATAGACCAGAAGATACTATAAGGATAAACATAAAATAAGAGAAACCTGAGCTAATAAGGAATAAATAAAACAAGAAATACAATGCTTGAAATAAATTCTCTTATGTTTTGTTAGTTCCAGTAATTCTAGCTTGGCAGAAAAACGGAAAAATCTTCTCTGTGACAGAGGGAGTCACCATGGGGGAATGGGAAGGGCCGAGGAGTAAGGGTCAAGAGGCCTGGGTGCATGTCCCAGCTGAGTCCCTGGTGGGCTGTGTAGCCTTACATAAGACCTCAATGGGGCTCAGATTCCTGTTGTATAAAATATAAAATGTGGCCCAAAGAATCCTAGGTAATCTTAGGGATGACTTCTAATGCTTTTTTCTTCAAGTATATGTGTGTGTCTATATCTATAAATCCATATTTTATGCTTTAGCTAGGAGACGGAACCAAGCTAAAAGCTGGCTAGAACTGATGGACCTGGGTGGGGCTGTCCAGGGCTGGTGGGTGTGGGCAGGGGCCTGGGGTGCAGAATGGTGTGCAGGGACTTCTCTGCGTATAATAAGGTGGTGGAACACAGTAGAAGAGTAAAAACAGCCCAAAGAAGATCACAGCTACTGCTGTAATACAAAGGTGGCTTCCAAAGGTCACCAAAGGCCACAGAAAATGCAGATGCACAGACATGGAAGGTACGGTGGGGAAAAAGAGAAGAGTTCAAAGGTGAGAATGATGCAGCCAAAGGAAGTCAATGGTCAGGATACTCAGTGAGGGACAAATATAGTAAGGAAACCCTGGAAGGATATTGCCTCGTGCAGTGGTTTAACCACAGATATCTATTTTTAGAAAGAGAAGATATCATGCAAGCAAAAAGCAGCAGAAGCATGAAAGTCACCGATCCGTTTTCTCACTCCTTTCCACCCTCTTTAGTGGCCCTCAGAAACCGAGAGAGGTTTAGCGACATCAGCAGCCACAATTGCAATGAAACTCACAGCCCTGCAAAGTGTTCCCCATCTCCCTAAGAAGCAGTTCTTACAAAACTAGATAGCAGAGGAGGAGAGGAACCAAAGCCAGCATCATCCTAAGGCCCAAGCAAGAGGGACCCCGCACTCTGGCCAACCTCATCTCCTCAGGGCTGAGAGGCCATGGGCCAAGGTGGGTGCCCCAGGCCCTGGGCCTTCTTCCTTCAAGACTATGCTCCTAGATCCAGAAATCTTTCTTGCTGAGCCTGCTTCCAGGGACTGTATACACCTCTTCCTCAGATCTGTCCATCCAAGAAGCAATCACACCACCAAAATGCATACCCCTAGGCCCAAGCATCAGCCCAAGGGTGACTCTTTCCAGGGGTTTTCAGGACAGAGCTTAGGTTCACAGACTGGGTTGTCCATATGAGTGTGTGAAGACCCTCCAGTGTGAGAGCTGGGGATGAGACAACACCAGGCATGCACTGCGGGCTGGGGGTGGGGTGCTAAAATCTGGGAACCAGGGGCTGTGGATGAGGGTCTCACGATGCCACATTCTGGCAAGGAATTCCTAAGAGTCTCCTAGAATTATTCAGTTGCAGATGGAGGAAAACCCAAATCCAGTTGACTCAGAAAAAATAACAGTATGTGTGTGTATTGGGGAGGGAGAAGGGTAGTTTCTTGCCTTGTGTAACTAAAATGTCCAGGAGCAAACATACCTCGTCTCAGCTTACTACATTACCAGGATCTGGCCTATTCCCATTCCTTAACTCAGCTCTACTCCATAGGGGCTTCATTGCCACCCTCCAATTTGGGGAGCTTCAACCCTGTATCCTCCCAGGTTCTAGTACAAAGCCAAAAAGAAATTTCTCTACTAACACTGAAAGCAAGATTCCTGAACCTATTCTTGGGCCAATCAATGAGGCCAAAGAAACAGAACATGCAAATCAGCCAGGCCCGAGCCCGTGTTCACCCCCAGAACCAGGGAAAACAAGAGTCAACTCCACCCAAACCACCTGGGCTGAGAGTTGGAGCAAGATGGGTCCCCAAATGGAAACACAAATGCTTTTTACCAAAAACAGTAAGAAATACCCCAGACCATGATTGCTAATGTCACTTCTAGTTCCAGATTTGTTTGACTCCATAAGAGATTCTTTAAAAGACAGAAATAAAATAAAAGTTGAATATTTTTATTCAGCACTATAAATCTCATTGAAATTAATTTGGATTCTTAACAGTGGGAAAAATATTTTAAAGTGATGCCTTGTGAATGATGAATAGAGATAAGGTATGAAGAAATGGTTACCATTAGTCTAACTCCAGGCAAACTTCACAGCAAATGTATTTATTCTTCTAGGAAAAACAATCAGGTAAAATTCTTAGATATCGCCAGTATGATACCAAGAGGCACATTCCATGACATACAAAGATATAAGGGAACATCCCCTCTTACTATTGTGGAAACAACTGCAGCAAAGCAAAAATGACATGAAACTCTCCAGCAGAAAAACTGCCAAAGGCAAGTAGGTGCTGATTGTTTATTGGGAAGGAAAACAGGGTAACTAAAAGAAGAATTGAGGGCTTTCCTGGTGGTGCAGTGGTTGGGGGTCCACCTGCCGATGCAGGGGACACGGGTTCGTGCCCCAGTCAGGGAAGATCCCACATGCCGCGGAGCGGCTGGGCCCGTGAGCCATGGCTGCTGAGCCTGCGCGTCCGGAGCCTGTGCTCCGCAATGGGAGAGGCCACAACAGTGAGAGGCCCGCATACCGCAAAAAAAAAAAAAAAAAGAAAGAAAAAAGAAGAAGAATTGAGACTTGTATTAAAGGAGTGAGACCAATTTTTTTTTCTTAATGTTCAGAACCCAAAAGTGGTCCATGGCATTTGTTTGTTTGTTGTTGTTCTTTTGGTTTTGAATACTGTACAAATACCAAAAAGGCTTTGCTCCACGAGAATCTGGTGAAATAAGCATTTGCTGCCTGCAGCCTGTGCCTCTGACAGACGCTGATCCACAGGGGCTTCTAGGGCCCAGGGACACCAAAGGGCTACAGACTGGGCCTGGGAGGTGGCGAGTGTCCTTCTCAGAAGGCACGGCTGGAGAGGTAGTCAGAGAAATGCCTGCACTATGGCTTCTCTGACAGACAGTGACTGTCCATTGTGATTATGATCCACTGTGATCATGCAGCCTCCTTTCCTGGAGGGTGGACAGATACCATTTTTTTCAGCAACTTGTTAAGCCATTGACAGATAAACCCTGTCAGCCAACACAAGTGCAGGAGAGTGGGAGAAAAGTGGACGGATGAAAAAACAGGCAGCACTTTTAAAAGAATCGATATCATACTCTCCACAGTTCTCAAGGAAGCTCTGAACAAGTCGTGGGTGTTATGCTTATGTCATGCAGACAGTGCCCTTGGTCACACGTGCATGCTGTGCTGCAACAGAGCACTGGCTTGAAAAGAGAAGCCCAGGAATCAGGGGCCTACAGTCCTGTGTCAGGATCTGCCACTGACTCCTGGAAAGACCCAGCAAAATCACTTGACCTCGGGGGCTTGATTCTCTGTTTTATCTAGAGACAGTGGGCATGAGGCCACTGTTGGAAAATAACAGGCTATCACGATGCTACAGGAACTTAAGATTTTACCTTTAAAAAAAACGGGTTTAAGCGTGCTTTGTTCCCACAGTGCTTTGTTCACGAGATACTTTCTAGAATGCAAAGGCAAAAACAAACAGGAGTTACCACTCAGGTTTAAATAGGCTAACCGCACAGGACCTACCCGTCGGCCTCCTACTCACTCATGACTCAGCAGCTCCTGAGGGGGCTTTGAGGAGGTGAAGACTGAGAACCGTTTGGAAACCAGTCTTCTACCGATGAGAGACCTGAAGCTGAGAAGGAGTAATTAATTGGCTTGCAGCTAGTTAGTGAAAGGTATGATGAAAACCTAGGGCTCTTGACCTCTGGTCTAACGTTCACTGTTAGACACCAGGTGACGGCTTTAGTGAAGATTGGCAGAGTCCAAAAGGCACAATCAGATTCTTTAAAATGAGCCTGGGAATTGAGTTCCCACGATATGTTTTCTAGCTAACCTAAAAACCTTCCAGCTACAATTAAAATGCTAAGTAGAATACAACAAATATTGTTTTAAATGCAAAGTTAAGCACACAAGAAAAAGTGAAATTTTTAGTTCGTTAGGGCTGCCACAACAAGGTACCACAGGCCGGGTGGCTTAAGCAACGTTAATTCATTTTCTCACAGCTCTGAAGGCAGTTCAAGATCAAGGTGTCGGTATGGTTGGTTTCTTCACAGGCCTCTCTCCTTGGCTTATGAATGGCCACCTGTTCACCATGTCCTCACATGGTCTTTGCTCTATAAGTATCCACGTCCATATTTCTTTGTCTTCAGGGACACCAGCTATATTGGATTCGGGCCCAGCCTAATGATTTCATTTTAACTTAATTACCTCATTAAAGACCCTACCTCCAAATACAATCACATTCAGAAGATTAGAGGACTAGGGCTTCAACACTAGGGAGGTGTGGGGAGGAGTACAAGAGGAGACAAAATTCAGCCCATAACAGTAATTCACTAGATTCCAAAACTAAAGAGAGACTGAACCAATAATTGTTAGTATGTATCAGCTGCCGCGGCAGATGCCCTGAGTGGGCTGGAGGGGTGAATGCCTCAGTAACAAAGCGTTTTGGCCCTCGTTGGAGACAAGAGGTGAGATCTTGAGCCTAAGCAAGGCAAAGTGTTAGTGCCAAAGTCTTCAAAGGCCTGCACCCCCAGTGAGAACATGGGCTTGAAATAATCTACTCACTGTCACATGGTGACAACAGGAAAGTCTAGCTCAACCCGGACTTTGGTAGGATAAGGGAAGGGAAAGCTCCATAAGAACTTGTAACTGGGAGCCTGTTGACCAGCTTGAGGTTAAATTTGATACTCTCAGTATGACCCAAGAAGCTTTGAGCTTAGAAATTAAAAATGGTGTGTAAAAAAGTGACTGGAGGCTTCCCTGGTGGCGCAGTGGTTGAGAGTCCGCCTGCCGATGCAGGGGACACGGGTTCGTGCCCCAGTCCGGGAAGATTCCACATACCGCGGTGAGGCTGGGCCCATGAGCCATGGCCACTGAGCCTGTGCGTCCGGAGTCTGTGCTCCACAATGGGAGAAGCCACAACAGTGAGAGGCCCGCGTACCACCAAAAAAAAAAAAAAAAAAAAGTGACTGGATAATGATACCATTAATTTCTAAGCCTCTAGTCTAGAAAACATTATATGACTATTCTTTAAATTTGGAAGATCTTGCTTATAAAATCATCTGGTCCTGGTGGATATGTGTGTGTGTGTGTGTGTGTGTGTGTGTGTGTGTGTTGGGTACTTTCAATTTCATTAATGGTTATATATCTTTTAGATGTCCTATTTATTCTTGAGCCAAAACCAATATTCTCAGTAATTTTTACTTTCTAAATAAAATATATGTTTAGTCCAAGTTTTCAGCTTTGATTGGAATTCCATTGTTTATATTCTATTGTGATTTTTATATCCCTGAACTGTAGCATTCATTTTTATGGCCCCTTTCCATTCTTAGTGATGTTTATTTTTCCCCTCATTTTTCTGGTTAATCTTGCTAGAAGTTTATTTTTTATTAATATTTTTCAAGAATTAGCTCTTGGTTCTTTTGGTGTTCTCTATTTTCTCTTTCTTATTTCATGGATTTTGGCTTTCAATTTTATTATTTCCTTCCTTCTACTTATTTTTGGTTTAATATGTTTTTCTATTTTCACATATATAGGCCATACATTCTCTGATGCAATTCTGTGTTGTAGCATAAAAGCAGACAGTACACAGACAAACGGGCAAAACTATGTTTCAACAAAACTGTACTTAAAAAACAGGCAATGGACCAAAGTCAGCAAGCAGGCCATAGTTTGCTAACCCCTATTCTAGACGATAGAAAAAAGACGAAAATCTCTGCAACTCATTTAATGAGACTATTAATACCTTAGTACCAAAATCAGGTAAGGACAAGAAAGAAAAAGAAAGGTCAATGTTACTTGTGAATACAGAAGTAAAAATCCTACATAAAACATTACTACGCTGAATACAGAAACATAGAAAAGTAATAATACAACATGGTGAAATAAGGATTGTCCCAGGAGTTAAAAGGTCAACTAACATTAGAATACCTATTAATGTATTCCCTACAATTCTAATCAAAATCTCAATAGAGTTTCTTAAACAACTTGGCATGTTGATTCCTAAAATCATTCAGTAGGTCAAAGATGGCCAAAACTGTTTTTAAGGAAAAAAATAAATAAGGGTTTTTTTTCATAGATATTGATTTACTTTGAGACCATAATAATTTGAACAATGCTATATTGGCTCGCCAAACCCACATACATATGGGAGCTGGTACATGACAGAGCAGGTATGACAAATCAAGTGGTGAAAAAATACACTATTCAATAAATGATGCTGAACATTTTGCTAATCCATATAGCACAACACAAAAGTAGATCTCCAACTTGTGCATAAAAAATTAATGTCTTAAATGTAAGAAGCAAATCTCTAAAATTTTGGAGAATATTTTTATGACTTCAGGATAAAAATTAATTTCCTAAACAGGACACAAAAAGACAAAGCTATAAGGGAAATTATTAATTTGACTACATTAAAGTTAAAAAGTATTATGAAAGGCACAACAAAGAAAGTAGAAAGGCAAGTCACAGGCTGTGAGAAGACTTAAATAATGCATACTCCAAATAAAATTTGTGAAAAAAGACAAGTAATTCAAGAGAAAAATGTATAATTGATAAGCACGGAGAAATCACAGAAGACAACATCCAAACAGCCAATGAATGTATAAAACAATGATTAACCTCACTAATAATCAGAGAAATTTTATTCATTGAAAATCCCATACAGCTATCAAAATGAGTGAAAATGGCAAAATGAAATATAATTTATATCCATCAGAGTAGCAAAATTTTAAAATGTCTAATAGACCTAGCGATCGATGTGTAAGAAAGTAGGAAATTTTTTAAGAGGCATAACTTCATAAGGTCATGCCTAGAGTGTTTTAGATACTTCAAAAAGTGGGAATGCCAAGAAAATGGGAATTCTCCAAAGAGTGGCCACTGGCATACAAATTTGGCCTATTATATCACTGTATCTGGTTTGGTACAAACTATTTACCAGGTTCATAAGAGCAACTCTTTTATGCTATGGGTGGAATGTAAATTGGTTAAACTGCCTTGAAAAAGCATTGGATAATATGTAAAAAGGTTGAAGATGTATGTCCAAATAGATACATGATAGATAGATAAATAGATTATGATCCACAATGAGCAGAAATCTACTCCTATTGTCTATCCTAGAAAACTGTTCACAGATATTCACAAAGAAACGGGCTCTTTGTACTCATTACAGTACTGTTTATAATAGAAAAACTGGAAAAATCTAAATGTCAATGAACCAGAGAACAGATTAACTAATTCAAGTGTACAGTGAAATTCTATATAGCTAATAAAATTTAAAAGAGAACTGCATGAGTCAACAGACAGTACTCATAAATACATAAATGTATAATAAAAGCACAAAAACATGCTTGGGAAAAATAAAAATACACTTCTGGAGTATGAGGAAGATGGAAAGTGAGGGGGTAGATTTTTTCTCCATTTGTAATGGAGTAAAAGTAAAGAAGTAAAGTAAAAAATAAAACAGAAAGAGAAATTAGAAGGAAAATACAGCAACAGTTTGATATTTGTTTAATTTTAGTGATGGGTATATGGTATGCACATTATTTGTTTTGACTTTTCAACATGTTTGAAATAGTCCATAATTGAAATTAATTTTTAAAGGAGCCTGGGATCAATATATGAGGTTTTAATTTCAAAGTTTCTTATTGAAGTTCTTAATTATTTTCTTTTTAATAAACAAATTTCCCGGGCTTCCCTGGTGGCTCAGTGGTTGGGAGTCCGCCTGCCGATGCAGGGGACGCGGGTTCGTGCCCCGGTCTGGGAGGATCCCACATGCCGCGGAGCGGCTGGGCCCGTGAGCCACTGCCGCTGAGCCAGGCTCTGGACGCGGGAGAGGCCACGACAGTGAGAGGCCCGCGTACCGCAAAAAAAATAAAATAAACAAATTTCCCAAAGAAAATTGGCAAAAGAGCAGAAATGAAATACAGAGGAAAGGTTTTTATCAAGGTTGATTTATTCATCCTTCCTACATCTATATTTACCTGGTAAGCAACAGCAATAATGAAAGAGATGAAGAAAGGAAAAGAAGAAGGGAAAGCCCAGTTTGGGTGGTTCTTAGATGGAAAGATGGAGAATCACAAATGGTGAGAGTTCCCCATATCCACAGGAACATAGCAGAGGAGTACAGGTGCTCTTCACAGAATTGTAAGAGGAGCACCTCTCCTTAGATGACTTGCTTTCATCCCCTCCATGAGGTGCATTTTGATGATAAAGTAATGACCAGGAACCTGCCAGATTTCACAGTCTCTCCCAGGATGGAGCCCCTCACCTGTCCCTCATCTCTTTTCATCTTCTCTGCACTCTAGCCTGCCTCTCTTGACAGGTTTTACTTAGTTTTATGGATAATTTTGCTTAATATTTGAGCTAAACTTTTTGTATATTATCCTAAATAATTTTCAAGGGTGAATTTATGTAGATGTACGGGTGGATAGATAGATGGACAGAGAGATGACATCTAGGTTAATAGATTTACAGAGAAGAGAAGTAATAAATGTAACAGAAAGATGTTAGATACCACAATTGGGAGCTAAGTCCCCCGTCTTCTGGTTTCTGTGAGGTAAGGCTAATCAATCTGGGAAGGAAGGAGGTAAAGTAGCTGGCTCATTCTCTGTTTCTATCCCAGTCACTGAAATGAAAGAAGACAGGTGATCCAGAATAGTGGGCTTGTAATCATGCTGGTGACCATCTGCCTGGTAGAGAGATGAATAATATTTGCTAGGAGGAAGGTAGTCCTTATCTATAAAATGCTCTTAGCAAGAAGTCTCTGGATTAGGATTGTGAAAGGCAGAATAATGTTTCCCCAAAGATACCCATGCTCTAATTCCCCAAAGGTACAAAGATCAACTTTACTTTGCCAGGAAAGTATTCCACAATGCCTTTCTTACTTCAGGGCTATATTCACATTCTTAGTCTCCTCCAAGGTATAGCCTCTAAAGAATGTCACCATCCTCACAGCCTGCATGACAACATGCTGTTTCACTATATTGACAACATCATGCTAATTGAACCTGATAAGCAGATAGGTCCAAGTACCCAAGATGCTCTAGTAAGACAGATGCATGCCAGAGGACCGGCAACAAGCCTGACATCAGGGAACTGTCACATTTGTAAAGTTTTCAGGGATTCAGTGGCCTGGGGTACTCCCTCTAAACTGAAAGATAAAACTTATTGTACCTTATACCTCCTACCACTAAGCAAAAGGCTCAGCACTTAGTAGGGAACTTTGGATTTTAGAGGCAACATATGCCAGACTTTGGAAAACTTGTCAAGCAAGTGACTAAACCTACCAGTTTCCTGTATTGTCCAACTCAAAAGAAAGCTCTGCAGCAGATCCAAGCTGCAGTACAAGTGCTCTATTCTCTTGGGCTGTATGATACAGCAGGTATGACTGTATTAGAGTTCTCTGCGGCTAATGAAGTTACTATATAGTCTCTAACAAGTCCCAATGGAAGAGTTACAGTACAACCCCTGGGATTCTAGAGCAGGGGCTTGCCCTTACAGCAAAGGACTACCCACCACTCAAAAAAAAGCTCCTGAAGAGCTAACAGGCCCCAGTAGAGATTATGGTCCTGAGCACTGGACTCCACTAACTACACAACTTGAGTTGCCTATTAAGAGCTTTGTGTTTTCTGCTATACCAAGTCATAAGGTCCGCAGCATTCCAAGATACCAAAGAAGTGATACATTTGGAATGGAGCAGGTCTAGAAGGCAAGGAAAAATTACATGGTTAAGTGGCTCAGACTCAGGCAATCTATTTCAGTCGCAATACCTTCAATCATCCCACACATACAACCTCAAAGGGGCTTCCCTTTGGATTTGTCTTCCTCATACCCAAGAGCAACAAAGGAAAGGTACCAAAACAAAAGAAATTATCTGCCAGAAAGTTAAAGAGGTCAACGTTCTCCCAGATTCTCTTGTCTAATGAAACAATCTCCTACTTGGCCCCTGACTTCTACTTTTGTCCCCCAATAATCTATTCACACAACATTCAGATTATTTTCAAGTGTGTATCAGATTACGTTGCCCTACTCACAAGCCTCTAATGACTGGTCCCCACTGCATTCAGAATAAAACCTCAAGTCCTTACCATCAGCCAGTAAGACCTGTATCATCTGGGCCATAACTAGCTCCCTGTCTTGTCTTCTTCACTCCTACTGAGCCACCCTGCCTTCTTACTATTCTTTGAACATGTTGCTTCCTTTGTCTGCAACTTTATTCCCCCACCCTCAACTTTCCACGGCTTGCTCCCTTGCTTGACTTAAATCTCTACTGAAGCGTCACCTCTCAGTGAGGTCTTCCCTGACCATCATCTCCATCCACTATCCCTATATTGTTCGTTAGCTTTCCTCGCCACCACTTCTCACTATCAGACTTACATATCATTTGTTTATGTCTCTTCTACAAGAGAAAGCAGCAAATAGCTCTGTTAGCTGCTGTACCGGCACCTAGAACAACACGAGAACAGTACCTGAGACGTGACTGTGGCTCAGTTAACATTCACTGAATGAATGAATGAGTGAGTGAATAAATGAATAAATGGGACCCTTCAGAAACATCAGTAGCAAGATTCCATCATCTTTTTCGTTAAGAAGCCCTCCTTCCATTTAAGTTTTGCATTGAGCACAAGGGGCTTGAAAAATCTCTATGATTATATATTTTTAAAAAATGTTGAAATCCCTTTCCTAAAATTACAACATTAATATGCTCTTTGTGATTAATACAATTCAAAAAAATTTAATTATCCCTTTCCAATCTCAGCCTTGCTTCCCACCCCTACCTCAAGACACCAGTGTTAACAACTGATGTGTTTTATTCCATCCCTTTCTCCATGAAAATACCAAGATTTAGTAATTTTTTAAGCATTGTAATCTTAGCTTTTTTAAATGGTATCATACTATATATATTTACTACATTTTTCTCACTTAAGGAAAACAAAACAACAACATTAAGAACCCTTAGGACAACTGCATGAGAAACATACAAATATTTATATTTCTATAAACTCGTTACAAGATGATCTTCCCAAGATCTCTCAGTGACTTCCAGCTAGAGAATAAGTGCTATACGCATAATGTATTATTCGCTAGAAATGTTTGCAATTTGAAGCCCCAGTTGCCATCTGTGACACAGAAAGATGAGAGCTGAAGAGCACATAGGCTCTTCGAAGCCGAAGTGGATAGTGGCCATAATCACGAGCCCAGACCACACCACACTGTGGAGCTCCAGCTTTGCCAGTTGTGGGTGACAGCAGGTTGCAACTGGTAGCCAATAACTAGACTCTGGCCAGGTTGCTACTGACACCACCTGACTGTGCGTTTAAACAGCTTTCCCCTGCCTCACACCGTCACAGGTCCCCAGACTCCCTGATTCAAAGCACAGTCGGAAATTGGAGAAATGCATCCACTTGTGGTGAATTTCATGCTCACTTTATTCAGGTTTTGCAAAGGTCAGTGTCTGGGCTCCCCTCCCAGAGACTTGATTTAATTGGTGAGGACTAGCTGGTTCGGATATATGTTACGGGTTGTAAAACAAAATCCTTGATTTTGAAGGATGTGCATGATACTCTCATAAGTTACAGAGAGATTCTGCATTTTCCCAGGGCTGAATTCAGAGTTTCGCATATTTCGTCCTTGAGCTTACTTATATAATAACTTCCCCAATTTAGACCTCCAGACTGGAGCCCCAGCAGCAGACTGGTTATGGTCGGGCTCCAAATGGTTACTCTAGAACACATATACCATAAGCATCATCTTTATTACCCCATTCCTCTCATATCCTTTTAGTGAAGGAATGGACAAAATTTGTAAGAATAAGGCACATAGGCATCTGAGGATTTTTGAGTCTGAGCACACCAAGTTTTAAGTTTCATGGGCCTTAGACCATAATTGTTAAGTAAGTACAGGTTGTCCTCACTTTCTCTGCCTAGTCTGGTATTTGATAAGGACCTTCCGGTGAATATATCTCATATCCTATCCACCCTAGACACTAGCCCATTGGTAGAGCATTCTATGGCCAGAGAAAAGTTCAAGCCATATTTGTATAGATTAATGAGTCAGGGCCTATATGGAAAATCATATTGTATTGGTTTATTTTCAAAGAATCCAATGGAGACCCTTCTGTGATTTCCATCAAGCCTGCCTTAATAACCTAGAGCCAGGTTAGCACAATGTTTAGCACCAATCAGGGACCAATTGATTACATTAACGTGATTCACTAAATAGACTATGCTAGGCATGAAGGAATTCTTTATAACAATTTTAAAATGTGATAGTGACCAATAGCTATTGCCACTGAAAGATGTCTATGGCTTTGCAGTAAGTGAAAAAACAAAACAAGTTACAGAGCTGGAAGTGGAGAGTATGATCCCATTCTTATAAAATTTTACCTGTTTGTATGTGGCTGTGTGTGTATACATATATACAAAGACATGTGGGAGGAGGTCCAGAAAACTCGTTCATTCAACAAATACTTTTCTATGCTAGACATTGTTCTAGGTGCTGAGGATGAGAGCAGAGGACAAACCAAATGTGCATCTTTATGGAGTTAAATTTTATACTAATAAGAAAACAAAAAACAAATAAAGGAAGCACACATAAAACATTTCAAATAGTGGTGGATAGGTGCTTTGGGGAAGAATAAAGCCAAGTACACTGGATTGTGCTTTGTTGCTACCTTGACTGAGGCTAGGAACTACATTTCCCAGAAATCCTTTCCCTCTAGGGCCACTGGTTAGAGATGACCAAAAAGGGAATTACTGTGAGGTTTAGGAGGCAGAAATGACACAGCGGCCAGTACTTTCCGAAGGCCATGGCTGCCAGAGTGACCAGCATATATACATACACCTGTGGGCTTCAGCTTCGGGCTCGTCTCCCCACTACGGACCCTGCAGACCAACAGCAGCCATGAGCCAGCCCCCAGCGCTGCACTACAGTTCCCTAAGAGGGATCCTATGACATTCCCTGAGCATTTTTACGCTCCACCCACTTAGATGACCATTTTACACCACTCCCTCTTTCCTCAAACCCTTAACTCTCCTGCTTCCCTATTCCCTCACTTCCTGTTTCACTGAGAAGTGAGAGAACTTCCACACGTTCGCATAACTATACCCGCTAACAAAGATCATTTGCATCCATATGTTTTGCCTTCCTTCTTATGACAGAAACTGGCTAGAAGTTCATTCATTCTCTTTCCTTCCTGAAAGCACAAAACTGCATTTCTCAGCCTTCCTTCTCACTGGGTTAGAGCGCGAACAGAAACCAAAGGAAGAGGGGTGAAAGTAATGTAAGCCATTTCTCCATCTGGCCCCCAAAATCTCTCTTGAGATTCTAGGCTCATGCTCCTTCTGGCCCCTGCATGGCTGGAAGTGCAGAAGTCCAGGACTGCAGAACCACACCCCAGAAGGAGCTCCAGTTCTAGAAACACCACTTAGAGGGATGCTGCCCAGGAGAGACACCTGACCTGCAGAGGACTATAATATGAGCAAGAAGTACACTACTGATTATTTTATAGCATCTTATGGGTACTACCTGACTAGTTCACCTTCTGGCTCCGCAGATGAACTGTTCCCATTCCTATGGAAGGCAAGCTCCTCCAGCTGTGTGCTAGATCCCATCTTCTCTTGCCTACTCAAGGGTAAAGCACCAAAGATGCCCTCTCTTGCATCATCAAATTCTCCTCCTCTACTGGGTCAATGGCAGCATACAAACATGCTGTGATATCTCCCATCTTTAACAATGACAAATAATGCTTTTATCTGGGTGATGAGACTTTTAAAAGAAACTTTTACTTTTTGCTTTGTCTCCCTTGAATTGCTTAAATGAATCCTTTTTACGAGAAACAAATACCTCACACCCATTAGGATGGCTACTATAAAAATAAAACCAGAAAATAAGTATTGGCAAGGATGTGGAGAAATTGCAACCCAGGTGCACTGCTGGTAGGAATATAAAATCGTGCAGCCACCATGGAAAAGAGTACAGTAGGTCCTCGAAAAACTAAAAATAAAATTACCATATGATCCAACAATTCAACTTCTAGGTATGTACCCAAAAGAATTGAAAGAAGGATCACAAGATATTTGCACACCCTGTTCATAGCAGCACTGTTCACAAGAGCCAAAAGGTAGAAACAACTCAAGTGTCCAAATGTCCATTTTTTTTAAACCTATTTTTTATTTTTTTGGAGGCTGCATTGTGTCTTTGTTGCTGTGCACCGGCCTTCTCTAGTTGTGGCAAGCAGGGGCTACTCTTCACTGTGGTGCACGGGCTTCTCACTGCAGTGGCTTCTCTTCATTGTGGAGCACAGGCTCTAGACACACGGGCTTCAGTAGTTGTGGCTCACAGGCTCTAGAGCGCAGGCTCAGTAGTTGTGGCATGTGGGCTCAGTAGTTGTGGCTCGTAGGTTCTAGAGCGCAGGCTCAGTAGTTGTGGCACATGGGCCTAGTTGCTCCGAGGCATGTGGGATCCTCCTGGACCAGGGCTTGAACCCATGTCCCCTGCATTGGCAGGCGGATTTTTTTTTTTTTTCAAATGACCAGAAATTGAGTTTATTGGGGAAATAGCAGAGGACTTGCAATTCAGAAAGTCAGTTGAGGGTTTGGGCAGCTTTGTTTATGGGCAAGGAGCGAAAAGATGGGGCGTCCAGCCAGAGACCAGGCAGTGAGTTCATTGGCTTGAAGATGGGGAGGGACTCTTGGCAGGTGTTCACTGGTCAGGAGACAGGTTTCCATCTTCTGTAAATCAGGCACTAAGGGGAAATCAGTCTCTTGGTTCCTCAGTTTGTTTCCTGGGGGCACGTGCATGAGAGTCTCCATTCCTTCCTCCAGTTCCATTTCAGACTGAAATCCTCTCATGGCCACTTTCGCTGGCTCTGTTGTGTGTGTGTCCAGCATACTTTGTAGATAATGTGGCCAGAATGAATGAAAGTACCGCTACTACAAGGACGTGGCAGGAGGATTCTTAACCACTGTGCCACCAGAGAAGTCCCCCAAACGTCCATTGACAGATGAGTGGCTAAACAAAATATGTTATATACGCACTGTTAACATTAAGTACAAAATGACCAAATCTGAAAATTCCCTGAGCAGACAAAACCATTTAAAACACATAAATGAAACAAATTAACTTATTCTTTAAAACAACTGGAACTTAACTTGGGCTGCTTCTTGTAGATGGCGCTGAAAATCATAATCAAAACTTAAGCTCTGCCCCTCCCTCCCCCCGGCCTGAGTGCGCCAGAGCCCCCGAATCAGCGGCTCCTTTAACCCCGTCTTGTCTGAGCAAAAATCAGACGCCCTCCAGCGACCTACATGCAGAGGCGGGGCCAAATCCAAAGCTGAGCCCCTGTGAGCTGTGAGAACAGAGAAGAGAAAGGGAAATCTCTCCCAGCAGCCTCAGAAGCAGCAGATTAAAGCTCCACAATCAACTTGATGTACCCTGCATCTGTGGAATACATGAGTAGACAACGAGTCATCCCAAATTGAGGAGGTGGGCTTCGAGAGGAAGATCTATGATTTTTTTTCCCCTTTTCCTCCCTTTGTGAATGTGTATGTGTATGCTTCTGTGTGAGATCCTGTCTGTATAGCTTTGCTTCCACCATTTGTCCTAGGGTTCTATCCGTCCATGGTTTTTTTTTTAATTTTTTTTTCTTAATAATTAATTTTAATAATTTTACTATACTTTACCTTCTTTCCTTCCTTCCTTCCTTCCTTCCCTCCCTCCCTCCTTTAGAAAACAAATCATCCCAAATTGAGGAGGTGGTCTCTGAGAGCAAGATTTATGATTTTTTCCCCTTTACCCCTTTTTGTGAGGGTGTATGTGTATGCTTCTGTGTAAGATTTTGTCTGTATAGCTTTGCTTCCAACATTTGTCCTAAGGTTCTATCTGTCCCTTTTTTTTTTCTAAATAATTATTTTTTAATTCAATAACTTTATTATACTTTATTTTATTTTACTGTATCTTCTTTCTTTCTGTCTTTTTTCCTTCCTTCCCTCCTTCCTTCCTTCCTCCCTCCCTCCCTCCTTTCTTTCCTTCTTGCCTTCTTTCCTTCTTTCTTTCTTTCTTTTTTTATTCTTTCTTCCTTCCTGCCTTCCTTTCTTCCTTTCTTCCTTTCTTTCTTAATACTTCTACTAATGCTCTCTACTTTTTCTCCCTTTTATTCTGAGCCGTGTGGATGAAAGGCTCTTGGTGCTCCAGCCAGGAGTCAGGGCTCTGCATCTGGGGTGGGAAAGCCAACTTCAGGACACTGGTCAACAAGAGACCTCCCAGCTCCTCATAATATCAAACGGCGAAAATCTCCCAGAGACCTCCATCTTAACACCAGCCTCCAACTTCACTCAATGACCAGCAAGCTACAGTGCTGGACAACCTATGCCAAACAACTAGCAAAACAGGAACACAACCCCACCCATTAGCAGAGAGGCTGCCTAAAATCATAAGTCCACAGACACCCCAAAACACACCACCAGACGTGAACCTGCCCACTAGAGATACAAGATCCAGCCTCATCCACCACAACACAGGCACTAGTCCCCTCCACCAGGAAGCCTACACAACCCACTGAACCAACCTTAGCCACTGGGGACAGACACCAAAAACAGCGGGAACTACGAACCTGCAGCCTGCAAAAAGGAGACCTCAAACACAGTAAGATAAGAAAAATGAGAAGACAGAAAAACACACAGCAGATGAAGGAGGAAGGTAAAAACCCACCAGACCTAACAAATGAAGAGGAAATAGGCAGTCTACCTGAAAAAGTATTCAGAATAATGATAGTAAGGATGATCCAAAATCTTGGAAATAGAATGGACAAAATGCAAGAAACAGTTAACAAGGCCCTAGAAGAAATAAACATGAAGCAAGCAACGATGAACAACACAATAAATGAAATTAAAAGTACTCTAGATGGGATCAATAGCAGAATAACTGAGGCAGAAGAACGGATAAGTGACCTGGAAGATAAAATAGTGGAAATAACTACTGCAGAGCAGAATAAAGAAAAAAGAATGAAAAGAACTGAGGACAGTCTCAGAGACTTCTGGGACAACATTAAACGCACCATCATTCTAATTATAGGGGTTCCAGAAAGAGAAGAGAAAAAGAAAGGGACTGAGAAAATATTTGAAGAGATTATAGTTGAAAAGTTCCCTACTATGGGAAAGAAAATAGTTAATCAAGTCCAGGAAGCACAGAGAATCCCATACAGGATAAATACAAGGAGAAATACGCCAAGACACATATTAATCAAACTGTCAAAAATTAAATACAAAGAAAGCATATTAAAAGCAGCAAGGGAAAAACAACAAATAACACACAAGGGAATCCCCATAAGGTTAACAGCTGATCTTTCAGCAGAAAGTCTGCAAGCCAGAAGGGAGTGGCAGGACATACTGAAAGTGATGAAGGAGAAAAACCTGCAGCCAAGACTACTCTACCCAGCAAGGATCTCATTCAGATTTGATGGAGAAATTAAAACCTTTACAGACAAGCAGAAGCTGAGAGAGTTCAGCACCACCAAACCAGCTTTACAACAAATGCTAAAGGAACTTCTCTAGACAAGAAACACAAGAGAAGGAAAAGACCTATAATAACAAACCCAAAACAATTCAGAAAATGGGAATAGGAACATACATATCAATAATTACCTTAAATGTAAATGGACTAAATGCTCCCGCCAAAAGACACAGATTGGCTGAATGGATACAAAAACAAGACTCTTATATATGCTGTCTACAAGAGACCCACTTCAGACCTAGAGACACATACAGACTGGAAGTAGGGGGATGGTAAAAGATATTCCATGGAAATGGAAGCCAAAAGAAAGCTGGAGTAGCAATTCTCATATCAGACAAAATAGACTTTAAAATAAAGACTATTAGAAGAGACAAAGAAGGACACTACATAATGATCAAGGGATTGATCCAAGAGAAGACGTAACAATTGTAAACATTTATGCACCCAACATAGGAGCACCTCAATACATAAGGCAAATACTAACAGCCATAAAAGGGGAAATCGACAGTAACACATTCATAGCAGGGGACTTTAACACCCCAGTTACACCCATGGACAGATCATCCAAAATGAAAATAAATAAGGAAACACAAGCTTTAAACGATACATTAAACAAGATGGACTTAATTGATATTTATAGGACACTCCATCCAAAAACAACAGAATACACATTTTTCTCAAGTGCTCGAGGAACATTCTCCAGGATAGATCATATCTTGGGTCACAAATCAAGCCTTGGTAAATTTAAGAAAATTGAAATTGTATCAAGTATCTTTTCTGACCACAACACCATGAGACTAGATATCAATTACAGGAAAAGATCTGTAAAAAATACAAACACGTGGAGGCTAAACAATACACTACCTACTAATGAAATGATCACTGAAGAAATCAAAGAGGAAATTAAAAAATACCTAGAAACAAATGACAATGGAGACACGACGACCCAAAACCTATGGGATGCAGCAAAAGCAGTTCTAAGGGGGATGTTGACAGCAATACAAGCCCACCTTAAGAAGCAGGAAACATCTCAAATAAACAACCTAACCTTGCACCTCAAGCAATTAGAGAAAGAAGAACAAAAAAACCCCAAAGCTAGCAGAAGGAAAGAAATCATAAAGATCAGATCAGAAATAAATGAAAAAGAAATGAAGGAAACAATGGCAAAGATCAATAAAACTAAAAGCTGTTTCTTTGAGAAGATAAACAAAATAGATAAACCACTAGCCAGACTCATCAAGAAAAAAAGGGAGAAGACTCAAAACAACAGAATTAGAAATGAAAAAGGAGAAGTAACAACTGACACTGCAGAAATAAAAAATATCATGAGAGATTACTACAAGCAACTCTATGCCAATAAAATGGACAATCTGGAAGAAATGGACAAATTCTTAGAAATGCACAACCTGCCAAGACTGAATCTGGAAGAAATAGAAAATATGAACAGACCAATCACAAGCATTGAAATTGAAACTGTGATTAAAAATCTTCTAACAAACAAAAGCCCAGGACCAGATGGCTTCACAGGCGAATTCTATCAAACATTTAGAGAAGAGCTGACACCTATCCTTCTCAAACTCTTCCAATATATAGCAGAGGGAGGAACACTCCCAAATTCCTTCTACGAGGCCACCATCACCTTGCTACCAAAACCAGACAAGGATGTCACAAAGAAAGAAATCTACACGCCAATATCACTGATGAACATAGATGCAAAAATCTTCAACAAAATACTAGCAAACAGAATCCAACAGCACATTAAAAGGATCACACACCATGATCAAGTGGGGTTTATTCCAGGAATGCAAGGATTCTTCAATATACGCAAATCTATCAATGTGATAAACCATATTAACAAACTGAAGGAGAAAAACCATATGATCATCTCAATAGATGCAGAGAAAGCTTTTGACAAAATTCAACACTCATTTATGATAAAAACCCTTCAGAAAGTAGGCATAGAGGGAACTTTCCTCAACATAATAAAGGACATATATGACAAGCCCACAGCCAACATCATCCTCAATGGTGAAAAACTGAAAGCATTTCCACTAAGATCAGGAACAAGACAAGGTTGCCTACTCTCAGCACTGTTTTTCAACATAGTTTTGGAAGTTTCAGCCACAGCAATCAGAGAAGAAAAGGAAATAAAAGGAATCCAAATCGGAAAAGAAGAAGTAAAGCTGTCACTGTTTGCAGATGACATGATACTATACATAGAGAATTCTAAATGCTACCAGAAAACTACTAGAGCTAATCAATGAATTTGGTAAAGTAGCAGGATACAAAATTAATGCACAGAAATCTCTGGCATTCCTATACACTAATGATGAAATATCTGAAAGTGAAATCAAGAAAACACTCCCATTTACCATTGCAACATAAAGAATAAAACATCTAGGAATAAACCTACCTAAGGAGACAAAAGACCTGTATGCAGAAAATTATAAGACACTGATGAAAGAAATTAAAGATGATACAAATAGATGGAGAGATATACCATGTGCTTGGATTCGAAGAATCAACATTGTGAAAATGACTATACTACCCAAAGCAATCTAAAGATTCAGTGCAATCCCTATCAAACTACCAATGGCATTTTTCACAGAACTAGAACAAAACATTTCACAATTTGTAAGGAAACACAAAAGACCCCGAATAGCCAAAGCAATCTTGAGAACGAAAAACGGAGCTGGAGGAAGCAGGCTCCCTGACTTCAGACTATACTACAAAGCTACAGGAATCAAGACAGTATGGTACTGGCACAAAAACAGAAAGATAGATCAATGGAACAGGATAGAAAGCTCAGAGATAAACCCACGCACATATGGACACCTTATCTTTGATAAAGGTGGCAGGAATGTACAGTGGAGAAAGGACAGCCTCTTCAATAAGTGGTGCTGGGAAAACTGGACAGATACATGTAAAAGTATGAGATTAGAACACTCCCTAACACCATACACAAAAATAAGCTCAAAATGGATTAAAGACCTAAATGTAAGGCCAGAAACTATCAAGCTCTTAGAGGAAAACAGAGGCAGAACACTCTATGACATAAATCACAGCAAGATCCTTTCTGACCCACCTCCTAGAGAAATGGAAATAAAAACAAAAATAAACAAATGGGACCTAATGAAACTTCAAAGCTTTTGCACAGCAAAGGAAACCATAAACAAGACCAAAAGACAACCCTCAGAATGGGAGAAAATCTTTGCAAATGAAGCAACTGACAAAGGATTAATCTCCAAAATTTACAAGCAGCTTGTGCAACTCAATAATAAAAATACAAACAACCCAATCCAAAAATGGGCAGAAGACCTAAATAGACATTTCTCCAAAGAAGATATACAGACTGCCAACAAACACATGAAAGAATGCTCAACATCATTAATCATTAGATAAATGCAAATCAAAACTACAATGAGATACCATCTCACACCAGTCAGAATGGCCATCATCAAAAAATCTAGAAACAATAAATGCTGGAGAGGGTGTGGAGAAAAGGGAACCCTCTTGCACTGCTGGTATGAATGTGAATTGGTTCAGCCATTATGAAGAACAGGATGGAGGTTCCTTAAAAAACTACAAATAGAACTACCATATGACCCAGCAATCCCACTACTGGGCATATACCCTGAGAAAACCAAAATTTGGAAAAAGTCATGTACCAAAACGTTCATTGCAGCTGTATTTACAATAGCCCAGAGATGGAAACAACCTAAGTGCCCATCATCGGATGAATGGATAAAGAAGATGTGGCACATATATACAATGGAATATTACTCAGCCATAAAAAGAAATGAAATTGAGCTATTTGTAATGAGGTGGATAGACCTAGAGTCTGTCATACAGAGTGAAGTAAGTCAGAAAGAGAAAGACAAATACCATATGCTAACACATATATATGGAATTTAAGAAAAAAATGTTATGAAGAACCTAGGGGTAAGACAGGAATAAAGACACAGACCTACTGGAGAACGGACTTGAGGATATGGGGAGGGGGAAGGGTGAGCTGTGACAGGGCGAGGGAGAGGCATGGACATATATACACTAACAAACGTAAGGTAGATATCTAGTGGGAAGCAGTTGCATGGCACAGGGATATCGGCTCGGTGCTTTGTGACCGCCTGGAGGGGTGGGATAGGGAGGGTGGGAGGGAGGGAGACGCAAGAGGGAAGAGATATGGGAACATATGTATATGTATAACTGATTCACTTTGTTATAAAGCAGAAACTAACACACCATTGTAAAGCAATTATACCCCAATAAAGATGTTAAAAAAAAAAAAAAAAACTTAAGCTCTTTCCCCAATGGGCATGAGGTAATGACTTTTAACCAATCCCCTATCACCAGGAACTCTAATGCTATAACCAATCTTTGTAAAGAATAAACAGCCTCTGCATTTTCACTATATAAGCTGGTTTTATAGCAATATACCTCTGAGCTTCATTCACCCTTGGTTTGAGAACTCCCAGTTTGTGAACTGTTTTATATACACAATAAACTCTTACTAAATACAAAAAAAAAGAAAAAGAAAAAACAAACAAAACTGAAAAAAAATTTTTACCACCTCTGAAGAAGTTCTGCTGGATACGTGACATTACCAAAGATTTCCCCTTTCTTTCCTGTGCCGGGCATTCCCTGGGGCTCCTCCATTCACACATCAGAGTTCCTAGAGCCTGACTCCCAGAACCTTCTTGCTGCAGTCTCTCCATCCAGCATTCACAAAGAATGTCAGAAAATGGAAATAAGACACAGTCCCTTCTGAGAGCTAGTATTCCCTATCCACAGTGTAAAGCAGGTGACATGCATCACAAACTGCTCCTTGTTCTCTAACCAGTGGTACCTTCCCTTCACCACGTGCCCTTCTTTTCTATCCCTTCTCCATCACAACCATATATGTGATTTCATATATATATATATATATATATATATATATATGATTTCAGTAATTTACATCTCATCACTTTCAAGTAAATTCTATTTAATTCCATCCAAGTGGATGAATTCTCTCTCCTTGGGTTTACAACCTAACCCTTTGACACATCTAGCTCTTGAAAAATAAAAAGACTTTTTATTTCCCAGGCTTAATTTTAAAACTCTAAAGTGTTTTCTAAACAGAAACAAATTGGTTCCTTCACATATCCATTTCAATAATGGACATCGGCAGCTGTTGTATACACACTTAATTCACAAAAGCATTTCTTCCGGGAGAATTTTTAACTGCCTGCCAGTCCTGAAATCAAGCTTTTCTGCTCCATTTGGACAGGGATCGAGGCTTCTGCAGTTTTCCTCAATGTTTTACTGTAGGCTGAGCAGGGCCCAAGATACAGCAGATTGACCGGTTACTGCAGAAATTCTGAAGAATGACAGCCTGGCACCCACCCTCCACTTGTTATTCAGCTAGAAGTCTATCTGCTGTCAGTCTTCAGGGGTATAGAACAGCTTTAGGACAAAACAAGTCCGACAATACACTGCTGCCCTGCAGGATCCTGCTGTCAAGGGTGACTCTGGGCCACACCAAATATCACCCCTAAGGAAAAAAACAAGAATCTGGAGAGCAGAGGTGGCAGCTCCGTCTATTTCAGTGACATTGTTTTTCATAATATTATTGGCTAAAACTTCAGGTTAAAAAAAGAAAAAAGAAGCCTGTAAGGTTAAAACACTCTTCAATGTGTTTTACTATCTGCATTTAATTCGCTTCAATTTAAACTCAGAAAAGAGTTTAATTAGAACCATGGAACCTTATCCAGTATACTATGGGGGGCAAGAAACTGTATCTTCACCATGTGCTTCCGAGTTTCCGTCCAGCAGAGATGATTACTCCAAATGCAGGGGCAGACACTCTCATGTAAAACACCAGAGAAATATGCCTACAGGTCCCCAGGTTCCTTACTAAAGAGAGTTAATCAATTTCCATGCAGTCAATCAACAGGTATGAACTGAACACCAGCCATGTGCTGAAAATGAGGATTTAGAAGAAACAAAGCTTTGAGTTGGATTTGAATTAGAAACAGCCAGGGGCATCTTTATTCCAATACTTGCAGCTGCAGGGGAAAAAAGCAAGCAGAACTGATTTCTCTCCTCCCAGAGTTTTATGGAATGTAGTTATATATTAGGAGAACAAAGAAGGGAAAGGGAAAAAAAAGCTAGAGGTAGGTCATTTACAGCTCACATATAATATGGCGTCTATAGTATACTATTTCTTACAATAAACACATACTATTATTCCAAGTAAACATAATATCTTCTACAAACTTTTGGCTTTAAGACAAGCCTGGGGATTAAGAGCTAGATTCTCTAGCTGAGACAGGTTCTGTTGCTGCCTCAACAGGGCCTCAATTTGACCTTAAGAGTCTCTACCTCTTTGCATTGAACGTCAGGAAAACACCACAGAGAAGACAAATTTAATCTTATCTAAGTCTTCTCAGCCTAATTAATCAATTAATATGATTCTGGGTTTAGCTCACTAAGTCAAAGACTCGTTCAACCTTCACCATCCTTGTCAGTGCCCAGAAAGTTAATTTAAACCACCTGAATACACAAAGTAATGTAGCCCTGGGCAATTGCTTCCTTTGCAAATCTCAATACCCATAACTGGCTTCTAGTCAGGGCTAAGTAAGAAGAGACTTACATACAATTTCATTTCCCAGTTCTCCTCTCAAACAAAAGATATTCCACTTTCTGCTTCCACAGATTCTGATTCTGTATCCTGAACAATATACAAGCTCAGGGCTTGTTCCCCAACCTTAAGAAGCTCTGAAAAAAAAAGAAAACTAACATATTTAGGACAATGGGAAGTCAATTAAGGATTTAACTGCAGAGCCCTGAGTAAAATAGGAAATCAGAATAAAGGGATTCCACTGTGGCTAGAAGAGGTGGGAAAAAGGGGATTTGAGCTGTGGATTCAAGTGTGGAGAAGGGAGCAGTGAATAAAGCAGACAAAAACTTCCCTTTTAGGGAGCTAATGTTGTGAACTGGAGTGCAGAGTGGCAAGAAAAAAGAAATTAATGGGCACATTTTATAATCTCTTAAATAATCATAAGCACTGGGAGAAAAATAATAAGAGAGAGGATAGCAATTTTAGGTGGTGTCCAGAGACAGCCTCAGTGAGAAAGTGTAATTTGAGTAAAGATCAGAAAGAAGCAAGTGGGTGGCCATGTGATAATCTAGGCAGATGGCGTCGAGGCAGAGAAAGTAAAAAGTGCAAAGGCCCTGAGGTAGAGCGTGGCCGTGACACTGAGCAGCAAGAAAGCAGTGTGACTGGGGCAGATTAGGAAAGGAGAAAACAGCGGATGGAGCATGTCTGACACTAACTGCTTCCTTGAATGCAAAACTGTTTTTCACTCATACATATACAGCAGAGAATTTTGCTGCTAGTTCGGTTTCAGCTCTGCTGGCCTAGCAGCATGATTCCTAGTAGTAATGCATCTACTTTCATAAAACAAATGCATTGTGGAGTTCACTACAGGAAGACTTTACTGTGTCAAGGCCCAACATTTTAAAATAGGAGAGTTTTGAAATATCTTCATTGTTTAGAGCCAACCTAGGAAATCACTGGGACCTTGAGACCTGGCATTTCTTCCCCACATGCCCTTCAACCTAACCCCTATAGCCGCCATAGGGGAGGAAAAAATTCTTTTTCCTTCTACCCTCCTAGATTCTCAAGCTGGGGCTCTGTAAAATTAAATTGACAAAAGACAGATTAAAAGGAGAAAAACAAACAGAAGTTTATTAACGTGTACATCACACATACACATGGAAGTATGCAGTAACCCAAAGGGATGCTTAGAATTGGGGCATATATAGCATCTTAACAAAAGAACAATACATTTGTAGAAAAGTGACAAGACAAAGGAAAAGGGTTGTCAGTTTTCAAGGCAGCAACAGTGGGAAGGTAAATATATAGGGGAAACTAGTAGAAAAAAGATCACTTGTCCAAGTCCGTCTCAGGGCCAGATTTCCTCCTTCATCATGGCCATAAAACTTTCAGGATGAGGAGATTTATGGCAGCTCTCATTTTTCAGTAGTTTTTGCCTTTAGTCAGATAAAAAAAAGCTCTGAGAAGATGCTTTTTTGTGTTTGTTGATTCTCATTTGCCTCCAGCTCAAAATAACCCTCATGCCAAATGGCGTATTTGGGAGTGGCATATTCTGGTCCCCTATACTAGCAGAATGGGAACCCAAATCCTACTGCTCTGTTGCTGTACCTTTATCATTTCAGATTCTTGCCTCTCACACACACAGGTGCTAAGTCCCTTAGCTCAGTAAATCTTGCTGATTCTGCGCTAAGCTTAACAAGCTCTCTCAAGGCCTGGTCTGTGGTGATTTATACACTGGCAACTTAAAATGTTCCCTAGCATTTCTGTTCTTTCAACCAGATCTCTACAGACTCTTTCTCCATGCAAATTTAACTGGCTGTTAGACAAAGTAACAAGCATGAAATTATAGGAAGGCCATGCAAAGCAGGTTGAGTTCCTCAAAAACGCTCCTTTTGGCGGAGGCTGGGTGGCATGCATTTAAATTATCACTGCATTTCTCCTCACTTACCAGATTAGGTCAGAGAGTTTTTGGTGTTAGCAGAAATGCTACTAAAATCCTGGGTGACTTTCAGTGGTAAGACAGATATTTCAGGAGAGAACATTCTTTCCTCTCCGGTCCTGAAGAAATGGAAATTTTTTAATTACCCTAGCGAGGGAAGGAAGCTGTTCTGACCAAGTTCTCACAAGTCTCACAAGTCACCATCTAAAGGACCCTAAGGGTTCAGGCCAGCAAATGTCTCCTTAAACACATGGTTGCCAACCATCTTTTAGCTTATACATTTAATTAACATATTTAATGTACTATGATTACTGTTTAAAAATACAGAAAATGTAAAATGTAAGGATAAGATAAAAAGCGAATAGACATTTCTAACTTTCTCTTGACACCGTACAGAACCTAGATCTACAAATTGACTTTCTTTTTCAGGCAGGAATGGCAAAGCACTCGCAGTGTCCTCAGAGGAGAGCTAGGGATTCCCCAGCAAGGTGTAATCTGATCCACTTGCCCCATGGAAGTGTGAAGGATTAAAGGCACCATGGATCCCAAGGAAGTTGTAATAGCAAGAAGCAGAGACCCTGCCTGGTAGGCTGAGCGGTAAGAATTCGATGACCACAGGAAGATTGCCCATGGCAAGACAAAAATGTTATTTTTTGAAATTCAGGTGCTATGAGTTGAGTTCATCATGACTGTAGTCCATAGCATATGATCATCATAAGTTGGCACGAGCCTCCTCTATTGTTTTTGTTCGTTTAAAATCTATATTTTTTATATATAAGAAGTTTTATTTTAGATAAATGCTGTTACTTTGTTACTTAATACGACATGCTTTTATAATCCATACACGTTGCATCTGTACACCTAGTCCATGACTTTTAGCAATGCAAAGCACCCCACAGAGTATACCCACCTCATTTTGCCTTTCCACTCCTCCAGCAGTAGGCTTCCAAACTGCCTTCAACTCCCCGGTAAAGGAAACCAGAGTATGCCACCCCAGAACAATAACTCTTTGAGGTAAAAATTATTTTCAGCTGAAGGCAATTAAGAAGCAGCAAATACAGAAGAAGCTTCTGCTTTTCCACCTAAAGTTAAAATAAATTCTCCTTTTACTGGGGACAGACTCTTGTCGGGCCAGAGACCCCACCAGAGGAACCTGAAAACACATCTTACTACATTAGTTTCCTTCTATCCATTCACCTTCCCAGTTTTCTGCCCTTGGAAGCCTAAAACTGCTTTCCTTTGTCTTGTCACTTCTCACAAATGTATTGTTCTTTGTTACAGATGTTACATAAGCCGAAATTTTAAGCTACAACTTTGAGTTACTTTTCGTTTAGTTTTCTCCTGCGTGATAGGCGCTTCACGTGTTAACAAA
Source organism: Delphinus delphis (assembly GCF_949987515.2). Taxonomy (NCBI): domain Eukaryota; kingdom Metazoa; phylum Chordata; class Mammalia; order Artiodactyla; family Delphinidae; genus Delphinus; species Delphinus delphis. The sequence goes on from NC_082685.1 coordinate 80,270,176, forward strand.
CGGTTTGTTTTTCTCTTGTTAATCTGTCATTTTGTTAAAGAGTTCCAGCTGAAAACCTAAGATGGGCAGAGGTAAAGTTTTGCCTCCCCTTCGTCATCATCTCTGACAACACAACCACGAACACGCTGCTGCAGGCACCCTCTGCTATATAATTAAGAGGGGCGTTCCTGGTCATAGGGTAAAATAGCATGTGTCTCGACTACACGTGAAGGGGAGGAGTGGAGAAAGTGTTACTTTAGTAATTATTATGAACAATATGAATTATTATGAAGACCAATCAATTGTTTGAGAAATTCCACATTGGCAAGTCCAGAAGGATGGAGAACACGCAGCTGCTTGCAGTGTACAATGATGGGAGAAAGGAGGACACCTTCAAGATGGCGGAAGAGTAACATGTGGAAATCACCTTCCTCCCCACAGATACATCAGAAATACATCTACACGTGGAACAACTCCTACAGAACACCCACTGAACGCTGGCAGAAGACCTCAGACTTCCCAAAAGCCAAGAAACTCCCCACATACCTGGGTAGGGCAAAAGAAAAAACAGAGACAAAGAATAGGGACGGGACCTGGACCAGTGGGAGGGAGCTGTGAAGGAGGAAAGGTTTCCACACACTAGGAAGCCCCTTCGCGGGCGGAGACTGCGGGTGGCGGAGAGGGAAAGCTTCGGCGCCGCGGAGGAGAGCTCAGCCACAGGGGTGCGGAGGGCAAAGAGGAGAGATTCCCGCACAGAGGATCGGTGCCGACCGGCACTCACCAGCCCGAGAGGCTTGTCTGCTCACCCGCTGGGGCGGGCGGGGGCTGGGAGCTGAGGCTCAGGCTTCGGAGCTTAGATCCCAGGGAGAGGACTGGGGTTGGCGGCGTGAACACAGCCTGCAGGGGGCTAGTGCGCCACGGCTAGCCGGGAGGGAGTACGGGAAAATGTCTGCACCTGCCTAAAAGGCAAGAGACGATTGTTTTGGGGTGTGCAAGGAGAGGGGATTCAGAGCACCACCTAAACGAGCTTCAGAGATGGGCGCGAGCCGCGTCTATCAGCACAGACCCCAGAGACAGGCATGAGATGCTAAGGCTGTTGCTGCCGCCACCAAGAAGCCTGTGTGCAAGCACAGGTCACTATCCACACCTCCCCTCGCGGGAGCCTGTGCAGCCCACCACTGCCAGGGTCCCGTAATCCAGGGACAACTTCACCGGGAGAACGCACGGCGCACCTCAGGCTGGTGCAACATCACGCCGGCCTCTGCCACCGCAGGCTCACCCTGCATTCTGTACGCCTCCCTCCCCCTGGCCTGAGTGAGCCAGAGCCCCCTAATCAGCTGCTTCTTTAACTCCGTCTTGTCTGGACGAAGAACAGACGCCTTCAGGGGACCTACACACAGAGGCGGGGCCAAATCCAAAGCTGAGCCCCAGGAGCTGTGCGAACAAAGAAGAGAAAGGGAAATCTCTCCCAGCAGCCTCAGGAGCAGCGGATTAAATCTCCACAGTCAACTTGATGTACCCTGCATCTGTGGAATACATGCACAGACAACAAATCATCCCAAAATTGAGGCGGGGGACTTTGGGAGCAACAATATATATATATTTTTTTACTTTTTCTCTTTTTGTGAGTGTGTATGTGTATGCTGCTGTGTGTGATTTTGTCTGTATAGCTTTGCTTTCACCATTTGTCCTAGGGTTCTGTCTGTCAGTTTCTCTTTTTTTTTTTTTTAGTATAGTTTTTAGCACTTGTTATCATTGGTGGATTTGTTTTTTGGTTTGCTTGCTCTCTTCTTTCTTTTTCTTTTTTTTCTTTTTCTTTTTTTTTTTTTTTTTTTTTTGCGGTATGCGGGCCTCTCACTGTTGTGGCCTCTCCCATTATGGAGCACAGGCTCTGGACACACAGGCTCAGCGGCCATGGCTCACGGGCCTAGCCGCTCCACGGCATGTGGGATCTTCCCGGACCAGGGCACGAACCCGTGTCCCCTGCATCGGCAGGCAGACTCTCAACCACTGCACCACCAGGGAAGCCCCTTTTTCTTTTTTTTATTACTTCTTAATATTTTTTTATTTCTAATATTATTTTTTATTTTAATAACTTTATTTTATTTTTTCCTTCTTTCTTCTATTCTCCCCTTTCTTCTGAGCCTTGTGGCTGACAGGGTCTTGGTGCACCAGCCAGGTGTAAGGCCTGTGCCTCTGAGGTGGGAGAGCCAAGTTCAGGACATTGCTCCACCAGAGACCTCCCAGCTCCACATAATATCAAATGGCGAAAGCTCTCCCTGAGATCTCAATCTCAATGTTAAGACTCAGCTCCACTCAACAACCAGGAAGCTACAGTGCTGAACACCCTATGCCAAAAAACTAGCAAGACAGGAACACAACCCCACCCATTAGCAGAGAAGCTGCCTAAAATCATAATAAGGTCACAGACACCCCAAAACACCACTGGATCTGGTCCTGGCCACCAGAAAGACAAGATCCAGCCTTATCCACCACAACACAGGCACCAGTCCCCTCCACCAGGAAGCCTACACAATCCACTGAACCAACCTTAGCCACTGGGGACAGAAAACAAAAACAACGGGAACTATGAACCTGCAGCCTGCGAAAAGGAGACCCCCAAACACAATAAGGTAAGCAAAATGAGAAGACAGAGAAACACACAGCATATGAAGGAGGAAGGTAAAAACCCACCAGACCAAACAAATGAAGAAGAAATAGGCAGTCTACCTGAAAAGGAATTCAGGTAATGATAGTAAAGATGACCCAAAATCTTGGAAATAGAATGGAGAAAATACAAGCAGCATTATCAAGGACCTAGAAAAACTAAAGAGCAATCAAACAGTGATGTACAACACAATAAATGAAATTAAAAATTCTCTAGAAGGAATCAATAGCAGAATTACTGAGGCAGAAGAGCAGATAAGTGACCTGGAAGACAAAATAGTGGAAATAACTACTGCAGATCAGAATAAAGAAAAAAAAAATGAAAAGAAACGAGGACAGTCTCAGAAACCTCTGGGACAACATTAGATGCACCAACATTCGAATAATAGGGGTCCCAGAAGAAGAAGAGAAAAAGCAAGGGACTGAGAAAATATTTGAAGAGATTATAGTTGAAAACCTCCCTGATATGGGAAAGGAAATAGTTAATCAAGTCCAGGAAGTACAGAGAGTCCCATACAGGATAAATCCAAGGAGAAACACACCAAGACATATATTAATCAAACTATCAAAAATTGAATACAAAGAAAAAATATTGAAAGCAGCAAGGGAAAAACAACAAATAACATTCAAGGGAATCCCCATGAGGTTAACTGCTGATCATTCTCAATGGTGAAAAACTGAACCCATTTCCACTAAGATCAGGAACAAGACAAGGTTGCCCACTCTCACCACTCTTATTCAACATAGTTTTGGAAGTTTTAGCCACAGCAATCAGAGAAGAAAAGGAAATAAAAGGAATCCAAATCGGAAAAGAAGAAGTAAAGCTGTCACTGTTTGCAGATGACATGATACTATACGTAGAGAATTCTAAAGATGCCACCAGAAAACTACTAGAGCTAATCAATGAATCTGTTAAAGTAGGAAGATAAAAAATTAATGCACAGAAATCTCTTGCACTCCTATACACTAAAGATGAAATATTTGAAAGAGAAATTAAAGAAACACTCCCATTTACCATTGCAGCAAGAAGAATAAAATACCTAGGAATAAACCTCCCTAAGGAGACAAAAGACCTGTATGCAGAAAACTATAAGACACTGATGAAAGAAATTAAAGATGATACCAACAGATGGAGAGATATACCATGTGCTTGGATTGGAAGAATCAACATTGTGAAAATGACTATACAATCCAAAGCAATCTACAGATTCAATGCAATCCCTATCAAACTACCAATGGCATTTTTCAAAGAACTAGAACAAAAAATTGCACAATTTGTATGGAAACACAAAAGACCCCGAATAGCCAAAGCAATCTTGAGAACGAAAAACGGAGCTGGAGGAATCAGGCTCCCTGGCTTCAGACTATACTACAAAGCTACAGTAATCAAGACAGTATGGTACTGGCAAAAAAACAGAAATATAGATCAATGGAACAGGATAGAAAGCCCAGAGATAAACCCACGCACATATGCTCACCTTATCTTTGATAAAGGAGGCAAGAATATACAATGGAGAAAAGAGAGCCTCTTCAATAAGTGGTGCTGGGAAAACTAGACAGCTACATGTCAAAGAATGAAATTAGAACATTCCCTAACACCCTACACAAAAATAAACTCAAAATGGATTAAGGACCTAAATGTAAGGCCAGACACCACAAAACTCTTAGAGGAAAATATAGCAGAACACTCTATGACATAAATCACAATAAGATCCTTTTGACCCACCTCCTAGAGAAATGGAAATAAAAACAAAAATAATCAAATGGAACTTAATGAAATTTAAAAGCTTTTGCACAGCAAAGGAAACCATAAACAGGATGAAAAGACAACCCTCAGAATGGGAGAAAATCTTTGCAAATGAAGCAACTGAAGAAGGATTAATCTCCAAAATTTACAAGCAGCTCATGCAGCTGAATATGAAAAAAACAAACAACCCAATCCAAAAATGGGCAGAAGACCTAAATAGACATTTCTCCAAAGAAGATATACAGATTGCCAACAAACACATGAAAGAATGCTCAACATCACTAATCATTAGAGAAATGCAAACTAAAACTTCAGTGAGGTATCATGTCACACCAGTCAGAATGGCCATCATCAAAAATCTACAAAGAATAAATGCTGTAAAGGGGGTGCAGAAAAGGGAACACTCTTGAAGTGTTGGTGGGAATATAAATTGATACAGCCACTATGGAGAACAGTATGGAGGTTCCTTAGAAAACTAAAAATAGAAATAACATATGATCCAGCAATCCCACTACTGGGCATATACCCTGAGAAAACCATAATTCAAAAAGAGTCAGGTACCACAGTGTTCATTGCAGCACTATTTACAATAGCCAGGACATGGAAGCAACTTAAATGTCCATCGACAAATGAATGGATATAAAAGATGTGGCACATATATACAATGGAATATTACTCAGCCATTAATAGGAACGAATTGAGTTATTTGTAGTGAGGTGGATGGATGTAGAGTTTCTCATACAGAGTGAAGTAAGTCAGAAAGAGAAAAACAAATACCATATGCTAACACATATATATGGAATCTAAAAAAAAAATATATATATATATGGCTATGAAGACCCTAGTGGCAGACAGGAATAAAGCAATTATACTAACACACCACTGTAAAACAATTATACTCCAATAAAGATGTTTTAAAAAAGGTAAATACAAGAAGAAATAACAAACAGAACTAAAAGTGGTTGACTTGGGAAAGAGAAGCATAGAGAAGAATCTTCTGTTACAGACCTATATGTGATTTACCTTTAAAATTATATTCTGTATGGACTTCCCTGGTGGTCCAGTGGGTAAGACTCCATGCTTCCAATGCAGAGGGCCCTGGTTCAGTCCCTAGTTGGGGAACTAGATCCTGCATGCATGCCACAACTAAGAGTCCGCATGTTGCAACTAAGAAGTCTGCGTGCCCCAACTAAGACCTGGTGCAGCCAAAATAAACAAATAAATAAATATTACAAAAAAAAAGATGTGAGGAAGAAAGAGTAAAAGCAAATGGGACATGGAGAAAGGGAAAAACACTATTAAGATAAAGAGAAAACAAAAACATCAGAAGCACTGAAAAGGGGACTGTAGTAACAAGAAAGAGGGTAGCACACACAATTGTCCCTTAAAACCAGCATTCCTCTAAAGCCTGGGAGAGAAGCTCCCCTGCACTGAGCCTTATATTTTAGAGGTCCCCATCTTACCCTCCTCCATCACACGCCTCCTCACAGAGATAGGGATCAAGGTGATGTGCCTGCCTATGGTCTGTGCCTCTACTTCTACACAATGCTTGAGGTATACAGACCCTGAAATTCCTGTCCCAATGGGCCTAATTCCAATTTCAGGCCCTGCTTGATCCTCTCCCATGATCCAGCTGTCTGAGAGACAACCACTGTGTACACTCTTGGGCTCAGGAGACGGGCAAGGGCAGCTGTTTCAATGTGTGCAGAGAGGGCTGGGACCCACGGGCTGGTGTGCCCTCCTACTTTCAAATGAGGCCTTGTTTCAGGACAGAGTCAGAGATGGAAAGATGAGGAGGCTGGGCTATGGGCTAGAGGTTAGAGGGGAAGTGAAAGCCTGACCTTCCAGCTTCCTATTGCTTTGATGAACTTAAAAGGGAAATGCTGGTGCAGGTAGCAGTGTTGATGGCAACTTGTGGTAAGAGGTAACCTGGAGAGGACAGGGGAGATGAAGAGAAATCTTGAAGATGCAATATTCAGGACCTTCACAAGGTAGCTGGATGGTGGGGCAAAGGTGGAGGTGAGAGATGAGTCAATAGTCCAGCCATGGGAGGGATAATTGGGTTTCTCCTGCATAAAGAGAAAGAGAAACTCAGGGAGGGCCTAGAAGTGAGCATTGGCTAGCCAACAAGTGAAGGAGAAATTGCTTCCCCTTCTCTCCTCCTGCCCTGACCCAGTGGCCACTACCAATGAGCCTTTCTGGAGAGAATCATGGTCTTTGGCAAGTATTATATTCATTTTAACTTGCACTATTCACAGTTATTTGTTACGAATTGTTGCTTTACACATAGTTTTGAACTTTTCACTATGAAGGTGCATTTGCCAATCCAGAAGCATACAACATATTTATTTAAAAGTTTGTTGGTTTAATTTATATTAAATCAAAAGGTTTTTGGTTTGATTGGATTATATTTATAAATGCTTATATTATAAGCATTTAGACATATGGTACATAGGCCTCCATTTGTACTCTCGCCTGGACTCTGCAAATATAAAATGAGAATGTCCAGCCATTCTACTCTGTGAGAAGTCAACTGCCAGTGTGAGAGCATCTGTGATGGGCCAGGAACTGGGTTTTACTTATGTCATTTTACTTAAACATCCCAGCAATTTTATGAGGTTAAACAGGCATATAAACAAACTGAGGACCACAGAAGTTAAGATGCTTGGCCAAGATCACATAGCTAATAGGCAAGGACCTGGAACTCCAACAAAATTCTTTCCAACCACAAAGCATTCTCTTTCCACTAGATTATGGCTCAGTTTACTCCAGTGCCGAGATGTAGGTGCAATGGCAGCGTAGTTGCTCTTTGCTTTTGTTTTCATTTAGAATGGGGAAAATGAACCAACAACTGCCTCCTAAGCCAAACAGAGCATCTCCTTAGAGAGACCCAGACTCTAGGAGCTTGTTTTTACCAAGGCCCTTGTAATAGGAATGAGATGCCTTCCCAAGGTTCCCAAGGTGCTCCTTTGGAAACACAATTTAAGCTAAATTAAATTGGGAAGACCAACAGAGAGTCTTTCAATGCAACAAATCAGGAGGAAAAAACCTGCTCCTCACTTAAAGATAAAATGAAGGAAAAAAAAAATCTGGAGAGGGACCTGTGCTCTGAAGTTGTGTGTGTGTGTGTGTGTATGAGAGAGAGAGAGAGGTGTTCTTTTAACTGTTTGAAAATAACCAGAAAAAGCCAAGTTGGTGACTCATCCTTTTTTATGAATCGCTAACCAATTCCTTCTGTTGATAAATATCAGAGCCCTCTTAAGAGTTTTATTCTTCATATTTAAAAAGTACCTTCTGCTTTTAGATCCACTAAAAAACATAACTGTCAAAGAAGTGGACCCATTTCCCTATTACTTTTTTTATCTTTCTGAAACACAAATCTGGTCATGTTACTCCCCTACTTTAAAATGCTTCAGTAGCTCCAACTGCCTATTAGATCAAATCGAATGCATGACATTCAAGATCTTTTAATATGTGAATCAAGCCAATTACTTCATCTTTAGTTCCTGCCCTTCGCTGCATGATATATCCTATTAAAATATGCCCAAATCGATGCCATGCCCCAATCAGGCCCCACCATTTCATATCAGGGGCTTAGGCTGAGGCCCCTGCCTTCTTCACTATGCCTTGAAATTGTATTTATTCTTCAAGATCCATTTCAGAATAACCTATACACTAAAGCCCTCTCCAACTATATCCTAGACAAGTGATTACCACAGTTTTAAAAAACAGACATTAATATAAAAAAATAAGGGAGTTCTAATATGGGATTGTTCACTGTTACTTCGCCAAGTAAGATCACACACACATATACACACACACCTATCATAATATATAGGACAAGATAGAAACAAAAAGGAAGAATATAATCTCAGAATAAATAAGAGTGTTTCAAGTTCATGAATTTTGTTTTATGAACATTTCACTCATTTGGTTTTTCTTAGTTTGCCACAGGAAAACAAATCAAAAAAATAGCCATGGACTTGCATTTGGGAACCACTGTCCTAGACTGTGGGTAGAATTGATGGCTCCACTGATTTGGCTTCCAATACTTTGTACAGATTTGTTACATTGAGTTGTAATTATTTTACTGAATCTCATCCTCTTCTCACTAATTTTTGAACTTTTGAGTATAGGAATTATCATTATTATTGTTATTATTATTATCATTCTATATATTCCAACTACCTAGTACATAATAGGGGCTCAATAAATGTCTGTTAAATTAATATTTATATGAATGGCTCTGGGTGCAGAAGGAATGCCAAGACAGGCTAGTCCCAGGCCAAAAACTTTCCTTTTTATTCTAGTAAGGGGACATAGTTCCATTTCTGGGTGTTTATCATCACCGATGTTTCCTGCACCATAAAATATCATCTGCGAGACTCTTCTCACACAAGACTCTGCTGGTAACAGCATGTTAGACAATGTTCCCCTTCTCTAGGTTATAATCATCCTCTCCCTTATCATCATTCTTTAAAGGTATCCTCTTCCCCACCCTGTAGCCTTCAAGGGATTTTACAAAATGAGCATTTCATCTGCTCTTTAAGGTCATTCGTTAGGATGCTTTAGGTTACAAATAATATGGCAGCCTAACTCAAACTGTATTTTATAAAAAGGTAATTTATTAATTCATGTAACTGAAAAATAGCTCAGCTAAAGCTTGATTCAATAGCTCACTGTTGCCATCTTGGACCTGATTTCTTCTTATCTTGTCACTCTGCCTTCAGCATCATCTAGCACTGGTCTCCTTTGTGGTCTTGAGAGAGACAGCTATCAACAGCTCCACACACTATATGCTTTTTCTTCCTCAACTTGCAGAAAAGAACATAATTTTCCCTACATTCCCACAAATTCAATCTAATTACGATAGTTCAGGTTACCTGCCCACATCTGAACTGAGGCCAGTGGAATAAAATTCACTGACTAATTACAATCTCAGGTTCTAATGCCGAAGATAGAACATAGAGCCAGATTTCCAGGAAACATATAAATTCCCACATGGATATCTAGGGTTATTGCAAAGAAATAAAGTAGCAATAATTGTTGGCACAAATGTCCACTACACTCTGTACAAGTGATAATTTTCTGAAGATATAAGTATCCTCAAAAACCTGAGGACTTTCACAAATATACTTATGGATGTTTTAAAATCTCTCTCTCTCAAAAGAAGAAAATGATACCTTCCCAAGACTCTTATACCACCCCCACAAAAAGCAGCCACATTATTCTTCTTTAACAAAGTAGAATTTAAAGATCTCTTCTAGAAAAAGATGGATGATGGTAAAGGAGCTGTTTCAGAAGCTGACTCAGAAAGTAATGATTAATTATATTCTTGCAGGCTGAACTGCTCAAATGTACTAGACAGCATCATCTTCCAGCTTCTAAAGAGATTCCTTGCCTGTGGCAGTGAGATAGGAATGGAAGGTTAGTCACTTGATCCTTCCACAGAAGCAATAATTCACTGCCTCCAAGATGAGCTCTCCAAAGGAACACATTTGAGGGACTGTATAAAACCAATCCACTCATCTAAAATGGACAGATTCTTAGAAGCTGTTGTAGTGGAAGCCTGCTTTTACCTGAAGAATTCAGATCGGCTTCCCATCTAGACTAAATTCCCTTGATGAATACTGCAGATAGACTATCATGATCTAAGAAATGACTAAAGGCTTATAGTCTTAAAGGGATAGTAAGTCTCAAATTTTATTTGTCATAGAATTTTTAGTTAACTGAGATTTCAACTCCAGTTATAATTTTAATTACCCTTGAGGTAAACTGTTGTAGTAATGGCCCCAGTGAATTATGCCTTTTGGTATCCATGCCCACTGGGTATTACACACATACACATACACATTGACTCTGAGATTGGCCATATAACTTCATTTGGCCAATGGAACGTTATCAAACATAACACAATAGAGGCTTGAAAAGTGCTTGCCTATTGGGAACTATTCCACCACCATGTGGAAGAGCCCAGGTAGCTCTTGGAGGATGTGAGAGCATGTGGAGAAAGGTCTCTGCTGTTCAAGCCATCCCAGTTATTCAAGATAACCTAGCCAAAGCCCAAATGCATGTGTGAATCCAGCCATCACCATGTGGAGCAGAAATGAATTGTCTCAAGATGACACCAACCCATATTTCCAACCTATAGAACTATGAGCAAATCAATGGATGTCATTTTGAGCCACTAAGTCTTGAGCTATATAGATACACAACAAACTATAACTGGCACAACCCTCAGACCTCAGAACACCTACACACCTTAGTCTACATAGCAGGTGAACAATAAATGTCTACTGAACCATATAATAAATTAATCTAATTGTGTTGGTCATTCATGTGAATTACATATTTGTAAAAAGCTTTTCTAATAGAATGTTAGAAAAGATGTCAGATTTTACTGCTAAATTAATTTTGGCCCTTTATTTTATTCAAAAGAAGATAGGAGGCCATCTTCTAGTTAGTCTAGTAAAGCTATAAAATAGGCTTTCCTAGTAATGGAAGTAATTGACCTAAAATGCTTAGCTCGGTTTCTGACCCTTGATACATGTTGTTACTGATGACATTGAGGATGATTGTGAATATAAATGATGATGCTGACTATAAATGCCTCAAGTATAGGGGCTATCTCAGTCCATATTTTATTCATGGTACATGATTTACAGTATCATGGATATATTTTAAAAGTGAGGCTTATGATGAAGAGGATGATAATACTAGATACATGTATAGCAGGGAGAGTTTTTTTAAAATTCTACTTGGAAAATATTGTGATTCTTCTTCAATATGATAACTCACATATTTCCTCAGTTACACAAAATTCTTATCCCTTCAAATATTGCCTCTTCTCTGTTCCTTTTTTTTCATTCTTTATCCTGCTTTATCTATTAACGGCTGCTGATCTTTCCATTTTATTATCTCTCTGTCAGACTGCCTAGGAATTTTCCTTTAATGATATTAGTTCAACTAATTCTCTCTTCTATCCTTAATCATCTATTTAACTCATCTCTCATGCATATAATTTCAAGGTTTGTATTTTTTATTACTAGACATCTCTTTGGTTCTTCTTTTCTAATCCACATATTTATTTTTTTAATTTATTTACTTTTTATACAGCAGGTTCTTATTAGTTATAAATTTTATACATATTAGTGTATATATGTCAATCCCAATCTCCCAATTCATCCCACCATCACCACCCTCCCCACTTCCCCCCTTGGTGTTCATATGTTTGTTCTCTACATCTGTGTCTCTATTTCTGCCTTGCAAACTGGTTCATTTGTACCATTTTTCTATATTCCACATATATGCGTTAATATATGATATTTGTTTTTCTCTTTCTTATTTCACTCTGTATAACAGTCTCTAGTTCCATCCACATCTCTACAAATAACCCAATTTCTTTCCTTTTTATGGCTGAATAATATTCCATTGTATATATGTACCACATCTTCTTTAACCATTCATCTGTTGATGGGCATTTAGGTTGCTTCCACGACCTGGCTATTGTAAATAGTGCTGCAATGAACATTGGGGTTCTTTCTGAATTATGTTTTTCTCTGGCTATATACCCAGTAGTGGGATAGCTGGGTCATAGGGTAATTCTATTTTTAGTTTTTTAAGGAACCTCCATAGAGTTCTCCATAGCAGCTCTATCAATTTACATTCCCACCAACAGTGCAAGAGGATTCCCTTTTCCCCACACCCTCTCCAGCATTTGCTGTTTGTAGATTTTCTGATGATGCCCATTCTAAGCAGTGTGAGGTGATACCTCACTGTAGTTTTGATTTGCATTTCTCTAATAATTAGTTATGTTGAGATGGTTTTCATGGGCCTCTTGGCCATGTGTATGTCTTCTTTGGAGAAATGTCTATTTAGGCCTTCTGCCCATTTTTTGATTGGGTTGTTTGTTTTTTTAATATTGAGCTGTGTAAGCTGTTTATATATTTTGGAGATTAATCCTTTGTCCAGAGATTCGTTTGCAAATACTTTCTCCCATTCTGAGAGGTGTCTTTTCATTTTGTTTATAGTTTCCTTTGCTGTGCCAAAGCTATTAAGTTTCATTAGGTCCCATTTGTTTATTTTTGTTTTTATTTCCATTACTCTAGGAAGTAGGTAAGAAAGATCTTGCTGTGATTTATGTCAAAGAGTGTTCTTCCTATGTTTTTCTCTAAGAGTTTTATAGTGTCAGGTCTTACATTTAGGTCTTTAATCCATTTTGAGTTTATTTTTGTGTAGGGTGTTAGGGAATGTTCTAACTTCATTCTTTTCCATGTAGCTGTCCAGTTTTCTCAGCACCACTTATTGAAGAGACTGTCCTTTCTCCATTGTATATCCTTGCCTCCTTTGTCATAGATTAGTTGACCATAGGTGTGGTGGTTTATCTCTGGGCTTTCTATCCTGCTCCATTGATATATTTCTGCTTTTGTGCCAGTACCATATTGTCTTGATTACTGTAGGTTTGTAGTATAGTCTAAAGTCAGGGGGTCTGATTCCTACAGCTCCGTTTTTTCCCCTAAAGATTGCTTTGGCTATCTGGGGTCTTTTGTGTCTCCATAAAAATTTTAAGATTTTTTGTTCTAGTTCTGTAAAAAATGCCATTGGTAGTTTGATAGGGATTGCACTGAATCAGTATATTGCTTTGGGTAGTATAGTCATTTTCACAATATTGATTCTTCCAATCCAAGAACGTGGTATATTTCTCCATCTGTTTGTATCATCTTTGATTTCTTTCATCAGTGTCTTATAGTTTTCTGAGCACAGGTCTTTTGTCTCCTTAGGGAGGTTTATTTCTAGGTATTTTATTCTTTTTGCTGCAATGGTAAATGGGATTGTTTCCTTAATTTCTCCTTCTGCTCTTTCGTTGTTAGTGCATAGGAATGCAAGATATTTCTGTGCATTAATTTTGTATCCTGCAACTTTACCAAATTCATTGATTAGCTGTAGTAGTTTTCTAGTGGCAGCTTTACGATTCTCTATGTATAGTATCATGTCATCTGAAGACAGTGACAGTTTTACTTCTTCTTTTCCAATGTGTATCCCTTTTATTTCTTTTTCTTCTCTGATTGTCGTGGCTAGGACTTACAAAACTTTCTTGAATAATAGTGGCGAGAGTGGATATCCTTGTCTTGTTCCTGATCTTAGAGGAAATGGTTTCAATTTTGCACCATTGAGAATGAGGTTTGCTGTAGGTTTGTCGTATACGGCATTTATTAGGTTGAGGTAGGTTACATCTCTGCCCACTTTCTGGAGAGTTTTTAATCATACATGGGTGTTGAATTTTGTCAAAAGCTTTTTCTGCATCTATTGAGATGATAATATGGTTTTTATTCTGCAACTTGTTAATATGGTGTATAACATGGATTGATTTGAACGTATTGAAGAATCTTTGTATCTCTGGAATAAATCCTATTTGATCATGGTGTATGATCCTTTTAATGTGTTGTTGGATTTTGTTTGCTAATGTTTTGTTGAGAATTTTTGCATCTATGTTCATCAGTGATATTGGTCTGTAATTTTCTTTTTTTTGGAGTATCTTTGTCTGGTTTTGGCATCAGGGTGATGGTGGCCTCATAGAATGAGTTTGGGAGTGTTCCTTTCTCTATAGTTTTTGGGAAGAGTTTGAGAAGGATGGGTGTTAGCTCTTTTCTAAATGTTTGACAGAATTTAACTGTGAAGCCATCTGGTCCTGGACTTTTGTTTGTTGGAAGATTTTTAATCACAGTTTCAATTTAATTACTTGTGATTGGTCTGCTCATATTTTCTATTTGTTCCTGGTTCAGTCTTGGAAGGTTGTACCTTTCAAGGAAGGTTATACCTTTCTAAGAATTTGTCCATTTTTTCCAGGGTGTCTATTTTTTCTGGCATAGAGTTGCTTGTAGTAGTCTCTTATGCTTTGTATTTCTGCAGTATCCATTGTAACTTCTCCTTTTTCATTTCTAATCCTGTTGATTTGAGTCCTCTCCCACTTTTTCTTCATGGGTCTGGCTAAAGGTTTATCAATTTTCTTTATCTTCTCAAAGAACCAGCTTTTAGTTTTATTGATCCTTGCTATTGTTTTCTTGGTTGCTATTTCATTTATTTCTGCTCTGATCTTTATGATTTCTTTCCTTCTACTAACTTTGGGTTTTGTTTGTTCTTATTTCTCTAATTCCTTTAGGGGTCAGGTTAGATTGTCTATTTGAGTTGTTTCTTGAGGTAGGATTGTATTGCTATCAACTTCTCTTTTAGAACTGCATCTCATAGATTTTGGATCGTCATGTTTTCTTTGTCATTTGTCTCTATTTTTTTTTTTTTTTTTTGCGGTACGCAGGCCTCTCACTGTTGTGGCCTCTCCCATCGCGGAGCACAGGCTCTGGACACGCAGGCTCAGCGGCCATGGCTCATGGGCCCAGCTGCTCCGCGGCATGTGGGATCTTCCCGGACCGGGGCACGAACCCGTGTCCCCCACATTGGCAAGCGGACTCTCAACCACTGCGCCACCAGCGAAGCCCTGTCTCTAAGTATTTTTTGATTCCCTCTTTGATTTCTTCAGTGATCTCTTGATTTTTAGTAATGTATTTTTTACCCTCCATGTGTTTGTGTTTTTAATGTTTTTTTCCCTGTAATTGATTTCTAATCTCATAGCGTTGTGGTTGGAAAAGATGTTTGATATGATTTCAATTTTCCTAAATTTACCGAGGCTTGATTTGTGACCCAAGATATGATCTATCCTGGAGAATGTTCTGTGTGTACTTGAGAAGAAAGTATAATCTGCGGTTTTCGGATGGAATGTCCTTTAAATATCAATTAAATCTATCTGGTCTATTGTGTCATTTAAAGCTTGTGTTTCCTTATTAATTTTCTGTCTGGATGATCTGCCCATTGGTGTAAGTGAGGTGTTAAAGTCCCCCACTATTATTGTGTTACTGTCAAATTCCTCTTTTATAGCTGTTAGCAGTTGCCTTATGTATTGAGGTGCTGTTATGTTCGGTGCATATATATTTATAATTGTTATATTTTCTTCTTGGATTGATCCCTTGATCATTATGTAGTGGCCTTCCTTGTCTCTTGTAATAGTCTTTATTTTAAAGTCTATTTTGTCTGATATAAGAATTGCTACTCCAGCTCCCTTTTGATTTCCATTTGCATGGAATATCTTTTTCCATCCCCTCACTTTCAGTCTGTATGTGTCCCTAGGTCTGAAGTGGGTCTCTTGTAGACAGCATATAGTTGTGTCTTGTATTTGTATCCATTCAGCGAGCCTGTGTCTTTTGGTTGGAGCATTTAATCCATTCACATTTAAGGTAATTATTGATATGTATGTTCCTATTACCATTTTCTTAATTGTTTTGAGTTTGTTTTTGTAGGTCCTTTTCTTCTCTTGTGTTTCCCACTTAGAGAAGTTCCTTTAGTATTTGTTTGGTGGTGCTGAATTCTCTTAGTTTTTGCTTGTCTATAAAGCTTTTGATTTCTCCATCGAATCTGAATGAGGTCCTTGCTGGGTAGAGTGATCTTTGTTGTAGCTTCTTCCCTTTCATCACTTTAAGTATATCATGCCACTCCCTTCTGGCTTGTAGAGTTTCTGCTGAGAAATCAGCTGTTAACCGTGTGGGAGTTCCCGTGTATGTTATTTGTCATTTTTCCCTTGTTGCTTTGAATAACTTTTGTCTTTAATTTCTGTTAATTTGATTATTCTGTGTCTCAGTGTGTTTCTCCTTGGGTTTATCCTGCCTGGGACTCTCCGCACCTCCTGGACTTGGGTGGCTATTTCCTTTCCCATGTTAGAGAAGTTTTCAACTATAATCTCTTCAAATATTTTCTCAGGTACTTTCTCTCTCTCTTCTCCTTCTGGAATGTTGGTGCATTTAATGTTGTCCCAGAGGTCTCTTAGGCTGTCTTCATTTCTTTTCATTCTTTTTTCTTTATTCTGTTCTGCGGCAGTGAATTCCATCATTCTGTCTTCCAGGTCACTTATCTGTTCTTCTGCCTCCGTTATTCTGCTATTGATTCCTTCTAGTGTATTTTTCATTTCAGTTATTGTATTGTTCACCTCTGTTTGTTCTTTAATTCTTCTAGGTATTTGTTCTTTAATTTTTCTAGGTATTTGTTAAACATTTCCTGCATCTTTTCAATCTTTGCCTCCATTCTTTTTCTGAGGTCCTGGATCATCTTCACTATCATTATTCTGAATTCTTTTTCTGGAAGGTTGCCTATCTCCACTTTATTTAGTTGTTTTTCTGGGGTTTTATCTTGTTCCTTCATCTGGTACATAGTTTTCTGCCTTTTCATTTTGTCTATCTTACTGTGAATGTGGTTTTCATTCCACAGGCTGCAGAACTGTAGTTCTTGCTTCTGCTGTCTGCCCTCTGGTCCACATATTCTTTTTTATACAATTTTATTCTTTCATTGTGTTTTGTGTTTAATTTTTATTTTTACAATTATTTTAAATATTCTTATTTTATAGCTTCTGGTTTAAAATTTTTGGATTTTAGGATAGTAATTATTCTATTGGCTGCATCTGCTCAATCTTGCTTATGTAATGTGTAGTTTTTAAACATGAGCTCATCTTCAAGGATGAATGTTTATTCCTTGGGAGTCCTATGTTTTCCAGTTTATAAAATTATTAGAATGGAGTGATTTCAGCCATTTTATTGCCTGGAGAATAAGGAGTTTCAACAGTTCTGCCCCATTTTTGATGCCCAAGTACCTGATAGGATGCCAAGTCCTTTTTGGTTGAGCTCTGGACACAACCCCCAAGTTCCAGTCCAACTGCACACCTCAGTAGTTATCTAACAAAGGCAAACTTGTTCCTCCCCTCTCCCACATCATGTGTCTTACACTTGCTGTAATTCCTAATGTGTCCTAAGCACACAGTCTGAATCAGTTTCTACACCATCATCTTTCCTCCTGTTCTCTATTCATTTCTTTCTCCTCCTCAATCTTAAGCTTTCTTCTTCACTTCCTGCTTTTGGTAGCATGTTTATCCCACCTGGTCTTCAGCTCTACCTCCTCAAATTCCTCCTCGTCCTTCTGTATTGGAAAGACTTACTAAAATTCTCTTTTTTAATTATAAAGTAAGGATACGATCAAATGACTCTGATCTCAAATAGATGTATACACAGAATACATATAGAATTTGGGATGATTTTGCATTTTATCACAAAATTTATTTATGAATCTAAGATTAAGTTTTGTTAAGAATAAAATTAACAAAATTGGCCTCCAGAATATTAGCCTTAAATTTACCTCACAGAGAGATTGCCAAAAACAAACAATAATGGCTCTACAATATTTAAAAATTTAAGTGTATAAGAATGGTAGTAGCTCCAGAAAAACTAAAACCAGTTCATTGTTTTGGCAACATTCTTGGAAAAACAACAACAAAATTTGCAGGGTCATGAAAAAAGGGCCTAATTCTCTAAGGTTGATGGCAATTATATTTCCCATTAAGCAAACTCACTAGAAATAGCACTGTCTGAACAGTGAAAAAAATTTTTTTTACTGAATTTCTGAACTTAGAACTGAGAAAACTGTTGTGTACACAGTTCTAGAGGACAGCCTTGAGATTTCTCTTCACTATACAAGTCTTGGAAAAAGCAACTAGTGAGTAAGTAAAGGGATGGCAGAGACAAAGCAGAGATCTCCATGCCGATTACCCACCACATCAAGGAGGGAAAGAAATTGGGAGCAGACACCTAATCACATAGCCATACATACTGGGAAACATCTAGGGAGTGAAATGTCCAGAGATGGTCAGGGATGTGTCCATTCATTTAGCAATGTTTCATGAGGACCCTCTACATGTAAGGCACTGCCATGCTGAGCAGGGAAGGAGTTGAAAGTGATTTCAGATGAATAGTCTATCCTCTATAATTTTCTCATCTGGTGTAAAACAAAAATAGGATAAAATGTCACATCAAAGTCCCACATGAGTAATACAGTAAAAAGTTAAATACGTGCAGCAGACAGAAAAAAATGTTCTTTAATTTTGAAAAACCTGATTTTGGTTAAAGAAATAGCACAAGTTTATTGCTAGTGCTCCCCTACTCCAGGCCAGAAATTTCTCAAAGAAAGTCAAATTTTCTTAACTGTTTAGTCAGAGGATGAGCAGCAGCCCCAAATCCTTATATCCCCATTTACATCTTCAGCACAAAACAGAAGAAGGGCACTTTCAGTTTTTGAAACCACAAGACATGTTTACTAGGCCACACCTCCTCATGGGCATCTACAGAGTAAAGTTCTTTGTCAAGGAAGCAGCTACGCAGTCTGCTTCAGCAGGTGAACACAATTGGCCACCCAAAAAATGCCAGTGTCAGTTTCTTGGATCTCATAGAAAATAAATAAAATGCCATCCAGAGCTACAAAACCCTATTCAACATCATCACATTGCCAGGAATTGCCCATCCTGATGGGACCTGAAACTCTGGCCAGCAAGGTTCAGCCTTGGCTCCTCCAGCACATAGCTGGTACCTGTTGGACACTGCATTTCACTTCTCAGTGTTCCTGCCTGCACAGTGAACAACAGCATAGCCTAGATTATCTCTAAACCCATCCTGTCCTGGATTTTATGAGACTAAGAGATTTCTAAGTTGCCAAGTGCCTTTCCTTCTCATGCTGCTCATTTGATGGAAACATCCATATAAGCTAATTTCAGTAAAACCGTAGAGCTACTAGCACTATCTTAAATAGGAATTTACAACAGACTCGCTCTTCTTTCCTTTTTCCTGGATGTTCATAGTCTCTACCCTGCCCTCTAGAACTTGGAAAAAGGGGTATTATTTCTCCCCCTTAATCATCACACAGCAAGTCTCCAAATCCAAGCGTAAAATGGTGGCTCCTCAGAGGCGACAACATGCAATTAGATGTCTGCAGTTTTGCATATTCCAAGCAAGCAATTTAAAATGTCAAATAGTGAGCCATTTCTTTGTGCTCCATAAAAAGACTGCTCCTGATTCCCCCAGACAACCCATTTGCAGAATTGCTAGTAAATCAACATAATCTGTTTTCCCTGAGACAGTGTTCTACTAGGGAAACCTCCTTGAGGACTGCTGAAGCTGCTGCAATTGTATAAAATTATTGCATCTCACAATAAGGAATTTCCCTACAATTGGTCATGCAAATGAGGGACAATAATACATATATAATTTAGACAGTCTAATTATTGTTCCCAAGTTAAATTTTGTCAATGTTCCCTCTGCTTCATAAAACCCCAGAATTCTACAATTCAGCAGGTATGAGATATCTCAGGGACACAATTTTGCCTGCGCAAATTCAAATATTTAGTATATAATTCATGTTAAATATCTGTGGTATTTGCATGCAAATACACCATCACTGTGATGTCTGTCACTGCAGAATGGAGAATAGTTAGACTTCATTTTAAAGCAGTGAACAGTTTTTCCAAAGTCTCACAGAAAGCCTGCAGGTAAGTCAATAATATCTAAGCCCACACACCTGGCACCACCAAAGAAAATGGATCAGAGCCCAAGGTGGGGTCCTTTGTGATGCTCTTTCCCTGAAAGAGAGAGCTGCCTTAAGGCTCACCCTTCAACTAGAGTTGTTTTACAGGTATGGAGATAGCCTTGGTCAAAGAATGTCCCGGAAATTTTAAAAGGCAGTTTATTCTGGTGGCAAAAAGAAATCTCAAAGAAACCCAAGAACCGTGGCTCCTAGGAGAGCTTTGTGATTAACTAGATCTATGATCACTATAAAGTCAATTTGCTTCTTCAATACTTCATTTCCTCAGAATGAAGGAATTGAGTTACATGATCTCTATGCTATCCTTTCACTATAACATATTATGAATCTACCTATGATAAATGTTTGCTATCACACAAAAGTTTCCTATGGAGTTATGGCAAGAACATAGCCTTAAGACTGACCTTTTAAAAAATGAAAATAGAGCTACCATATGATCCTGCAATCCTACTCCTGGGCATATATCCAGAGAAAAACACGGTCTGAAAGGATACATGAACCCCAATGTTCACTGCAGCACTGTTTACAATAGCCAAGACATGGAAGCAACCTAAATGTCCATCGACAGATGAATGGATAAAGAAGATGTAGTACATACATACAATGGAATATAACTCAGCCATTAAAAAGAATAAAATAATGCCATTTGCAGCAACATGGATGGACCTACAGATTGCCATGCTGAGTGAATTAAGTCAGACAGAGAAAGACAAATGTTGTATGATACCACTTATATGCGGAATCTAAAAAAATGATACAAATAAACTAATTTACAAAGCAGAAACAGAGTCACAGACTTAGAAAATGAACTTATGGTTAGCAGGGGAAAGCAGGGAGGAGGGATAGTTAGGGATTGACATGTACACACTACTATATTTAAAATGGATAACCAACAAGGACCTACTCTACAGCACCGGGGACTCTGCTCAATACTCTGTAATGACATATATGGGAATAGAATCTAAAAAAGAGTGGATATATGTATAACTGAATCACTTTTCTGTACACCTGAAGCTAACACAACATTGTTAATCAACTATACTCCAATATAAAATTAAAAGTTAAAAAAAGAGACTGACAGGTCAGGGGTTGAATCCAGTTTCAAGGTATTAGCTGCGTGAGTCTGTACAAGGTGCTAGCTCTCTGAACCTTAGCTTCTTCATCTATAAAATGAATGTGGGATTAAGTGTTTACCTGGTATATAGTTATCATAAAACACTTAGCCTACACCCAAGAGTAATTAAGACAACACTAGCCAAGGTTGTGAAACGAGCTGAGACTGCCTAGAGCCCCTTCTCTCTCTACATTTTTTACTCTTTTTTAAAGTTACACCTCTGTCTTTATGCTGTTTCCTTCTTCCAAACATAACTAAGCTACAGTAAGATCAGGGAGATACAACGTATTAGCAGTATTTATATGCAACATGCTACAGAAGCTAAGAGCACAATATCTAGATTCAGACAGATCTAGGTTCAAATCCTGATTCCATCCTTCACTAGTCATGTGACCCTAGGCAAGTTAATTCATTTCTCCATGTCTCAAGTTCTCCCTCTGTAAAATGAGGATAATACTAACATCTACCTGTACAGAGTTGACATAAAGACTAAGTAAGATATTCATGACATGCTTAGTATTATGTTACATAAAGTGAGCACTAATAAACAATGGTTCTCTCATCCTGTTAAAAGCTCCTGTTTAGCTTATAAATAAATAAATAAAATGGAACTTCCCCTCTCCTGTCTAATTGATTTAAAAAATCCATTGCAGTCTTTACATTCTAGCTTTTTCAATGTCACTTTGTTCTTTTGAGCCCTACATGTACTTCCCTTACTCTCTTCCAGCTTTCTGCATAGAAGAAAAGGCAGTCCTTCCAGTCCTTCTTGCCTAGGATTCTACCCGCAAATTTCTAGCCTGACTATTTTCTTCTCATTCATCCCTACATGCAACCAATCATGCAACAATCTTTGAATGAGTACCTCTTATTTGTCAATCTTGGTTAGGAGCTGGGAATATGAAAATAGCAGAGACTGCCTTCAAGCAGGTAACTGCAGAATGGATAGAAGAGACATATTTGCGAGACATTAAGGAGGCAACATCAACAGGACCTGAGTTGCCCTGAAACTCAGTAAAGTCTGAGATTTTGTGTCCACTGGGTGAGGAACATTTAAAGGAAGGACTGTATCCACCCACAGGGTGAAGAAGAGCAGGGAAGCAGCTCAACAATCTGGAAAAGCTTTCTGGAGGCAGCAAAAAAAATGCAGGAGAAGCCCAGAGCAGTGGTTTAAAGGGAGGTATGGCCAATAAGGAAGGGCCAGCATTCCCTGGGATCCTCAGAAATCTTTGGAAGGTGGAGTCAACTTCCTAGGCTCACAAGAGCTGCTGACTCAAATTATTGTTATTTTGATATTAAAGGAAAGAAGTAACTCAGAACACTAGAGATCTTGGGGAAATTGGCACAGGAGAAAAGTTCTTACAGAAGAAAATGCTCCAGGTGTATAAGAGAAGGTCAGAATGCAATCCACTGCATACCGAACTAACTTCACTAAATAGGGCATAAGAAAAAGCTCAGAAGTACCCAAATCCCAGGCCTCCCTCCCCCAAGAGAGTTTCTTGGGGTCTTTAAACTTCATAAAGGCATGGCTGAAGGATGCTATGAGAAGAAAGTCAGCAAAGCTCAGCAATCCTAGTCAGGGCCTTCCCCTGCTTGTTTCTTTTACCAGTGACATCCCTCAAAGATGCATGATGACCTCCCATTACCAGAGAACCCCATTAAAGAATGACAGAAACACAAATGACTTGCCAACTCTTCTGCCAAATGTGTTGTAAGATGGGAGATCTGGTACTTCTCTTCATAACCTTCTCCAGTTTTTAAATCACTTACAGTCAAAAACCTCTGATTATTAAACCAATTATCTCTTATAGCAATTCTAGCTCAATTCGTCTTCCTCTGGCCCTCCATGGAGATGCAGAGCCACTACTCAGCACTCTCTCTGTACTTCTCTACAGTCATGATTAAAGAATTACAGGGTGATCCCTTCTCATCTTCTTACTCGGGCTAGACAACATCATTAATTTTGCCCATAGGACCATTTCTCCAATTCACCCCTTTGACAATTTCTACTGTTCTAGCCTCTCTGATTTTCTGCACTTTCATTTTAAATTAAAAAGCAAACTGGAAACAGTAAGTTTAGGACAAATAAAAAGTAGACTAAGAAGATACACGGCATCACTTTCATATCACAGTTGTACCAATGGCATACTAATTTTGAAACTTTCTTTAAAATGTCACTGTTCGCTCAACTTTGCAAACCTATATCAATTGTATGAATCTGCTGTGTACTGGAACAGTGACATTTTCAATTCTGTTCAACAATGTTCTGTTCTATAGAAAACTTTCTGAAACATTTAATTTAAAAGTCCAGTTATTAAAAGAGATGCTCAGGGAATTCACCAAATATGGCTGTAAGTTAACTTTGACATTGAAAACAGAGCTGTTGTCTGCCAAAGCCACTCTTTTTCTAATCATTCTTAGGTCATTAAGGACCTCCATCTGCCTGATCTAATGACATTTTCTGACCTCATCTTACTTGGCCCCTCATCAGCCATCCCCAAAGGAATCCTTCTTCGAAGTAGGCTCTCCCTTTCCCTTGTGCAACCTCACACTTTGGGTTTTCCTCTTCCCTCTCTACTATCGCTTCTCACTTTCTTTGGCCTAACCTCCCCTTCTTCTTCCTAACCTCTAATTCCTAAGGTTTCTCAGAGTCATCTTGAGCCATCTTCTCTTCTTTTGAAGCACTCCCAGTGGTTTTAATGATCACATATAAATCAAGGACTTCCAACGTGTAATTCCATTCCAGACCCTTATTTGAAGTTCCGTAAAAATATATCTGACTTTAGTCATCAATATCTCTATTTAGACATCTAACAGGCAATCCCCAACTCTTTATGTCTAGGACTGAATATATGATTACTCACTTCCCCACTTCTCACTCCTACACCTGAAAAATCTGCTTGTTGTGTTCCCTACATTTCCTAGCTCAACAGTTGCTCTTGCAAGAAACCTATTGCCGTCACTGAGACCTTCTCTCCTTCATCCTCCACATCCAATCAGTCACCTACCTCTGCTCCCTAGACTTCTCAAATGCATTTATTTTGACTTTCATTGCTATTTCCTCTATCCCTCCTCTTTCCTGGACTTCTGAAAAAACCGCCTAACTGGTCTCCCAGCCCTATTCATATCCTCTCCAATAAATTCTTCACCTTGCAGTGAAGGTGATATTTTAAAATACAGAGGTCACAATGTCACTCCCTTGCTTAACATTCTTCAGTGGATTTCTATTACACTTAGTATGAAAGATCAGAAATCTTTACCATTGCCTGCAAGATCTGGTCCTGCTTGATCTGTCTTCTGTCTGTTTTCTAACATGAGCTCTTACTACCCTCCTTCTTTCTACATTACAGCCACACTGGTCATCTTTCAATTATGCAGGTGTATCAAGCTCTTTCCCATCTCAGAGCCTCCCTCTGCCTGAAATGCTTTCCCACCTATTTTTCTGATTACCCTCACTCTTGCTTAATGTGTTAGCTTGAATAAATGTCTCTTCCTCAGAAATGTATCTCTTGATCCCTGCACCGAGTGTGGCAAAGACAAGAGTGCCCACCACACAGTCCCAATGCTCCCCAAATCTTCTCAGGATTTCCTGTTGCAGGATAGGGTTTTGTGACTACCTTCAGTCCACTGGCTGGAAGTGATACATCACTCTCATCTGAAGGATTTACAACTGGGTAGAACTTCTCCATGTGCTCTCTCTTGTTTATGTAGCTGAAGCAGAGAACTTCATGATGGTAGACTTGTAAGACTGTAACATGAGTGAGAAATAAAACCTTGTGGAGTTAAGTCACTGAAACCTTGGGATTTTTCACCAAAATATAGTGTAGCCCAACTGACGAATAGTCTGTTAGATCCCCCAGGAACCAGTCTCATATCATCTTGTACTGTTATATCCCTGGCACCTTGCACAGTTTTGACATCTAATAGGCTCTGGAAAATATTTGTTAAACAAGTAAACAAATGAGTAAAATACCAGAGTGTATAGATTGAGAATGATTTCCTTTCAAAGAGATTAAAAAATTTTAAGACAACAGTGTAAAATTCTTTGGTAGGATTCACGGAAGACTCGAGATTTATGGTTACCTCCAATATGACCCTGAGGACTTTACTCATCTTCCTGAAGAACAGAGGATGAATGGCAAAGACACATGCAGGTAAAATTCCCTGAGAGAGTCCCTTTTTAGAAGATAGAGTGGATGGGCATCACAAGTATTATTTCTTATGCCTGCTTTGCACAGAAACCTGGCTAGATTAACACAATGCTAAAAGAGAATTCATGAGTGAGGGGGAAAAAAAAAACCTAATAGCTTCTCTTTTCAACTATATACACAAATATACAAGGCTATAAATGAAAGAGATGATCTTTTTATTTATTCATTTATGAAAATATTAGCTTAATAATAAAATATCTTTCACCTCAATACTAAAATAATATAAATAATAACAAATATTAGAAAAAAATCCTTTTTTGGCTGGAACATGGTGCAAATTATAATTGTCTCTCAGAATTTCATTTCTATGAAGTATTACTCTAAAAGCATCATCTTGGGTACATGTAGTTTTTTCATTGAAAAAATAAGTATTTCTAAGTGTGAAGATCTAGAGGAGCAACCACCCCTCATGTAGGAGGCCACCCCCCAAATCTTCAGGAGGGCTAAGGCCTGGCTGTGCACCTATACCACGGGGGCTCCATTTGGCCCTCCATTCAGCACAAGGAAATCACAGAAGCAGCTCCCTGAAAGCAATATCCGCAAAATTAATATGACAAAATGACAGCTAATATCACAGTCAGTGAGGACCCAGAAAATATAATTAAGAGAATTATTATGAGGGAAAAAGTGGCGATTACAAGCCGTACCAACCTACAGGACACTACATCAAAGGCTGCCATGCCAGAGTTAACCACCCACAACTCCAAGGACACACAGGATCTATACGCTCTTGACATCTAAGAGCAAACATCATGGGCAGCTCTCCTGCCTCAGCACCAGAAGATGTAAATATACTATGGAGGAAGCAGCCCATGTGTACAGAACGTCTGCAATTAAAGGGAAAAATAAAAACAAAAACAGTCCAGGCTATGATATGGCAGCAAGGGAAGATGGAAAGAACATGAGATTGGGACTGAGGAGAACGGGCTTTGGTTGTGGAGTAGCCACTAGCTCCTGAGTTGACCTTGAACAACAGAATTTTGCTCAGTAGGTCTTGGTTTCCTTGTGTGCATGATGAGAGCCTTTAAAAGCATCAGCTGTTTTAAAACTGTGTCCTTCAAAACTCGAGCCCAAAAGTTTTTGGAGGCCTCTATGCTTCCCTTTCGCTTCATCCAGGGCAGCTCACCCTTCACATGTGAAGACCTGGAGCTCAAGAGGAGACTTTATTTGAACAAAGGATTTTTACATAACCATCATGTTAACTGTTCTTCCTTCAACAAGACTGTCTTGGGCCCATACCATCCTCTTTGGCTCCAGCTGCCATCACTAGCTGAGTTGAGTCGGATTCAGTTCAATTGTGTCAGCCCTCAGAAAGAAGCCCTAAAGAGGAAACCCTACCAAGTGAGGTCTTTTGGTCTTTTATTTCAATCTATCCATGTGAGCACCTTCATTCAAGTGAGCTTCCTGGGGTGGCAAAGAAAGATGTAAAGAATATCCAAGCAAGACTACAATACTGAGAGGTCTTACCAGTGCTGTATATCTTCTACTTGCCTCTTATTGTCCTCTCTCCAGCCTTCTCCACTTCATTCTCTGCTTCCTGATACTGACTTGTTGAGCTACATCAGTGGGCTACCTTGCTCTCTGCTTCTCATTGGGTTTGGCAAATAGATTATCCTAGCAAGAGATGATATTCAGGGAGGCAAGTGAGGTTGGAATAGGTATTTTCCTCCTTTCTTATTGTGAGGTAAAACTTAAAGTCACAGATCATCTCAAGGTGGCCTTTTCTGTATGACTCTGTTCTTCTGGTTCCAATTACCCCTCTTTTACCTTGTTATTTTTAAAATTTTATCTATTCTGGTAAGAACACTTAACATGAAATCTACCCTTTTAACAAATTTTTAAGTGTACAGTATTGTATTGTTAACCAAAGGCACAATCCTATACACCATACCCCTAGAAATTATTCATTTTGCATAACTAAAGCTTTATGCCAGTTCATTAGCAATTCCCCATTTCCTCCTCTCCCAATGGCAATCACCATTATACTCTCTGATTCTATGAGTTTGACTACTTTAAATACCTCATATAAATGCAATCATGTAATATTTGTCCTTTTGTGACTGCCTTATTTCACTTAATAGAATGTTTTTATCCATGTTGTTACATATTGCAGAATTTCCTTCTTAAGACTGAATTTATATATAAATATATACAAAATGTTATATGTATTTAAATATACATAATAGGTTATATATATATATCACATGTTCTTTAGCCATTCATCCAGTGATTAACATTTAGGTTGTTTTTATACCTTGGCTATTATGAAGAGTGATGCAATGAATATAGGAGTACTAATATTTCTTTGAGGTTCCGATTTCACTACTTTTGAATAAATACCCAGGAAAAAATCAGGTATTGTTGGGTCAAATGGCAGTTCTATTTTTAATTTTTTGAGGAACCTCCAAACTGTTTTCCTTTTTTTTTTTAAATGGCTGAATCATTATTGCCTTAAATTTTATTTTCTGGCCACACCGCACAGCATGCTGGATCTTAGTTCCCTGACCAGGGATCAAACCTGTGCCCCCTGGAAACGTGGAGTCTTAACCACTGGACAGCCAGGGAAGTCCCACCATACTGTTCTCCATAGTGGCTACACCATTTGGCATTCCCACTAACAGTGTGTAAGTGTTCCAATTTCTCCACATCCTAGCCAATACATGTTGTCTTTTGTATTTTTGATGATAGCCATACTGACAGATATGAGGTGATATCTCATTGTGGTTATGATTTGTATTGCCCTGATGGTTAGTGACATTCAGCATCTTTTCAAATACATTCTGGGCATTTGTATGTCTTCTTTGGAGAGATGTCTAATCAAGTCTTTAGCCCATTTTTTAATCAGATGTTTTTTGCTTTGAGTTGTAGGAGCTCCTTATATTTTGAAATTAACCCCTTATCAGATATATGGCTTGCAAATGTTTTCTACCATTCTTTGGTTGCCTTTTCACTCTGTTGATTGTCATGTCTGCTGTGTAGAAGCTTTTTGTCTGATGTAATCTGACAGGTCTATTTTTGCTTTTGTTGCCTCTGCTTTAGGTTTTATATCCATAAAATCTTTGCCAAGACCAATACCATGAAGCTTTCCTCCTGTGTTTTCTTCTGGAGGTGTTACAGTTTCAGTTTTTACATCTAAGTCTTTAACTCATTTTGAGAAGATTTTTTTGTGTATGGTGTAAAATAAGGGTCCAATTTCATTCTTTTGCATGGGGATAGCCAGTTTTCTCAACACCATTTGTTGAAGAGACTATCTTTTTCCTATTGTGTTTTCTTGGCATTCTTGTCAAAGATCAGGTGACCATATACACATTGGTTTATTTCTAGGCTCTCTATTCTGTCCCACTGGTCTATGTGCCTGTTTTTATTCCAGTACCATACTGTTTTAATTACTATAGCTTTGTAATATAGTTTAAAATCAGGAATTGTGATGCTTACAGCTTTGTTCTTCTTTATCAAGACTGCTTTGGCTATTAAGGACCCTTTGTGGTTCAATATGACTTGTACAATTGTGTTTTTCTATTTCTGTAAAATATGCCATTGAGATTTGATAAGGATTGCTTTGAAACTTGTAGATGACTTTGGGTAGTATGAACATTCTAACAATATTAAGTATTTCAAGTCATGAACTAGAATGTCTTTCCATTTTTTGTGTCTTCTTTAAGTTATTTCATGATTGTTTTGTAGTTTTCAGTACACATCTTTCACCTCATTAGTCAAATTTATTCTTAAGTATTTTATTCTTTTTTGGTGCTATTGTAAATGGAATCATTTTCCTAGTTTCATTTTCAGATACTTTGTTGTTCAATTTTAACAACATTAGTGAAATTTATTCTTAAGTATTTCATTCTTTTTTGGTGCTATTGTAAATGGAATCATTTTCCTAGTTTCATTTTCAGATACTTTGTCGTTAGCGTATAGAAACACAACTGACTTTTGTATTTTGATTTTGTATGCTTCAACTTTACTGACTTCCTTTATTGGTTCTAACCGTTGTTAGTGGAGTCTTCAAGGTTTTCTATAAATAAGATCATGTCATCTGCAAACAGGGGCAATTTTACTTCTTTTCCAACTTGGCTGGCTTTTATTAACTGTTCATGCCTAATTGCTCTGGCTAGGACTCCAAGTACTATGCTGAATAGAAGTGGTAAGAGTGGGCATCTTTTTTTCCTTGATCTTAGAGGAAAAGCTTTCAGTTTTTCACCTTGACTATGGCGATAGCTGTGGCTCTTTTTTTCTCAGCTTTATTGAGGTGTAATTGACAAATAAAACTGTAAGTTATTTAAAGTGTACATTGTAATGACTTGATATACATATACATTGTGAAAGGATTCCCCCATTTAGTTAATTAAAACATCCATCACATCATATATATATATATATATATTTTTTTTTTTTGGTGAGAACACTTAACTACTACTTTCTTAGCAAATTTCAATTATACAATACAGTATTATCAACTATAGTTACCACGGTATACATTAGATTCTCAGAACTTATTCATATTACATATATATAAGTATATATATAATATATATAACTTATTCACTGTATCTATCTATATATATCTCTATCTCTATCTATCTATCATCTGTCTATCTATATAAACTTTGTACACTTTTACCAACCTCTCCCTATTTCCCTCACTCTCCAGCTCCTGGCAACCACTTTTCTACCCGTTTCTATCAATTTGAATTTTTTAGATACCTCATAAAAGTGGAATCATATAGTATTGTCTTTTTGTAAGTGGCTTATTTCACTCAGTATGATGCCCTCAAGGTTGTAGTAGCAAATGTCAGGATTTCCTTTTTCCTCATGGTTCAATAATATCCCATGGTGTATATATATGTATATATACCACGTTTTCTTTAGCTATTCATCCATCAGTGGATACTTAGGTTGTTTCTGTATCTTGGCTATTGTGAATAATGCTGCAGTGAACATGGAAATGCCAATATTTCTTTGATATCCTGTTTTTATTTCCTTGGAATATATACATAGAAGTGGGATTTCTGGGTCATGTGGTAGTTCTATTTTTAAAATTTTGAGGACTGTTTTCCATGGTGGCTGGATCAATTTACATTCTCATTAACATGCACAGGGGTTCCCTTTTCTCCATATCCTCGCCAATACTTCTTATCTGTTGTTTTTTTTGACAATAGTCATTCTAACAGGTGTGAGGTGATATCTCACTGTAACTTTGATTCGCACGTCACTGATAGTGATGTTGAGCATCTTTTCATTACCTGTTGTCCATTTTTATGTCTTCTTTGGAAAATATATATTGAGTTTCTCTGACCATTTTCAAATTGGAGTGTTTGGGGTTTCATGCTCAGTTGTATGAATTCTTTATATATTTTGGATATATGATATGTAATTATCAGATATATGATTAGGAAATATTTTTTCACCTTCAGTAGGTAGCCTTCAGTTTGTTGATGGTTTCCTTTGCTGTGCAAAAGCTTTTAGTTTGACGTAGTCCCACTTGTTTATTTTTGCTTTGTTGCCTTTGCTTTTAGTATCAAATGCAAAAAATCAATGCCAAGACTGACATCAAGGAGATTACTCCCTATGTTTTCTTCCAGGAGTTTTACAGTCTTGGGCCTTAAATTTAAGTCTTCAATTCATTTTGAGTTAGCGGGGTCCAGTTTTTGCAATACCATTTATTGAAGAGACTATTATTTCCCCATTGTATATGCTGTGGCTTGTTATATGTGGCCTTTATAATGCTGAGGTAATTTTATTCTTTTCCAAGTTTGGGGGATTCTTATTATGAAAGGGTGTTGAATTTTGTCAAATTCTTTTTCAGTATTTAATAAAATGATGATGTGATTTTTATCCTTCCTTCTATTAATGTGGTGTGTCATGTTTATTGATTTGCTTATGTTGAAACATCCTTGCATCCCAGGGATAAATCCCACTTGTTCATGGTTATGATTCTTTTAAAGTACTGTTGAATTTTGTTTGCTAGCATTTTTTTGAGAATTTTTACATTTATGTTTATGAGGAACATTGGTCTGTAATTCTCTTTCTGTAATGTCTTTGTCTGGCTTTGGTATCAGGTAATGCTGAACTTGTAAAATGAGTTTGGAGTTGTTCTCTCCTTTTCAACTTTTTGGAAGAGTTTGCATTCCTGAACAGATTCTCATCAGTTTAAATATATTATCTATTTTAAAACTGCTGAATTTAGATTGATTATATTTTATTTAGAATTTTTAAATCTATGTTCATGAATGAGAAAAGCCTATAATTGTTCTTTCTTGTCATATCCTTGTCATATTTTGCTATCAAATATATGCAGGCTTTAAACTCAAGTAGGGATATGTCTTCTCTCTATGAGTCTCAAAGAGTTTAAATAAGATGATGTTATTTGTTTCTTAAATATTCTAAAGTATTCACTAAAGAAGCCAACAGAGAATCTGGGACTGACCTTTTATTTTTTTCTTACTCTGTGTGTTTGTGAAGAGTTTTTAAATTACTAATTAAATTTCTTAAATAGATACTGGGCTGTATAAAATTTCTATTTCTTCCCTCAACTTTCTTTTTGTATTTTTCTGGGAAGTAATGTAAATTTTTATATAAATAAGCACAATTTTTATAGTATCCTCTCATGATCTTTTCAATATTTATAGGATCTGTGGTGATTTTCCCTTTTTCATACATTATATTGGCTATGTATAACTTTCTTAGTTTTTCCTTGATAATTCTTACCAAAGGTTTATCAGTTTTAATAATCACTTCAAAATATAAAATTGGTTTTGTTGATCAGCTCTGATGAACATTTGATGTTCTATGTTCTCTCTTTCTCTCATTGTGGTCTTATCTTCTTGCATGACTAATAGTTATTGTGGCATAAAGAATATTATTTATTAAGAATGAGATGTAATTTGAGGGTTATATTATCTTCCTACAAAAAGATTTATTTTGCTTTTGGAAGGCAGGCAAGCCAGGAAGAGAAAGTTCTAATTTAATCAAGAGTGAAGATGATTCAAAACTGGGCTTCAGTCACTATGAGAAATGGTCTAGTTTCACCCTTCAGTAGCCCATCCAGGATCCTGGAGTGTTTACCAAGGCTCCCTCTCCTTGGCAGTCCCTAGATTCCAATTTTTCTTCCTTAGGCCATTTGATTTTCAAAAGCTCCATTGAGCTTCTCAGCCCTTCAGTGGCCACTTTTGAAATCAACATTCACTTGAAGGCTATTCATGATGAACCCTAATCCTGGGCTAATCTCTCTTGGCCTTCTTCCTCTTCTGCATCTTGGCTCAGCAAAGCCTCATTGCCTTGCTGTCACAGATGCATTCAAACAATTTTTAAAAAGCATGTATTCTGCCTAGATTTTCTATTTATCCTACGTGAGAAGGAAATTTTTGTTAGCTAAAACAACCCAGCAGCATTGCTGAAATCTGAACTCTTTCCTATTTTTCAATATTTGCTTGCCTATTATATTTTTCTTTTTTCTGTCTTCAAAAATAACAATTCTCAGAATTATTTATGCATTCCATTATTTTTCTCTTTTCTAATTTATTGATTCCTGCTTTAATTTTTTTTACATCTTTTCTTCTGATTTCCCATGGTATATTTTCTCAAATTTCTTGAGTTTAATGCTTAATTATTTCTATTCTTTCTCTTTTGTTAAAGGTTTACAGCTAATAGGGGATCAAGATGGCAGAGTAGAAGGACACTGAGCCCCCCCCCTCCCCCAAACGCACCAAAAATACATCTACATGTGGAGCCATTCTCACTGAAAACGAACTGGACACTGGCAGGAAGACTCTTATACAACCGAGGCTGTAAAGAAAGATACACACAGAGTCAGGTAGGAAGGGAAGTGAAGTGATGGGTTTGGGGCCTGTACACCTAGAAGGGGACCCAGAAGAGGAGAGTGATTACATGGGCGCAGAGATCCTCCCTGGAGAGTAAGCAGTTCAAACCACACATTGGGCACCCCAGCCCTGGAGTACGACACCAGAAAGATGAGCCCCTTAGCTGGTGTGAAAACCAATAGGACTAACAGGAGGGCTGTAGAAAACCAAAACTCCACTCCTGAAGAGTGTGCACATACTTGCTTGCTCCTGAGATAAGATGGAAAAAGTAAATTGAAACTGCCTGGGACACTGGCCTATTTCCTGTCACCTACCAAGCACACACACTGGTTTACACCAAACAACTGCTCCAGACTCTCTTGCTTTGTGGTGCAGCTCCTCACAAGGGTGAAAGCCTGCCATTGCTGAGGAGGGTGCACAGTTGTGGGGCACAGTGCCACTCAGACCTGGCACTGCATCTGAATGGGGAGAGGGCAACCATTGCTGGCTCTTGCAGAAGCAGCAGATTGGGAGAGGTCTGGATCTCTGGCTGGTGTGCCAGGACTGCCCCAGAGTGCATCCTGGCCCACATCAAGCACCTGCTCCAGACCATCTTGCTCAAGCGCTGCTTCCATCTGGGGTGAAGGTGCCGTTTCTTGGATGGGTGAGAGTGCACACTTAAAGGGAACAGAAACAACTGGGACCCAACCCTCAGGGCTTCTGCTGCAGAACTCTGTAACACAACTCCACCCCCCAGTAAGGCAATGTTGGCCACTGAGCATAAGAGAAGCCCTAGCTCACACCTGGGTCATGATCTAGCCCCTCCACCCCCAGCCTCACCTCTCACCAAGGTAACAGCTGCCAGCACACCATGGGGTAAGATATGACCTGTGTTCACTTCAGATCCAACTCTCCCACCAAAGCCACTGGGCACACATAGACAGTATATGGATACTCCCATACAAGGATACCCCTTCAAGAATGGGATAGGTAACTGTTTTACTGAATTTCATAGAAACAGAGAAAGGTAAGCAAATTGAGTAGACAGAGGAACTTGTTTCAAATGAAAGAACAAGAAAAATACCTGAAAAGACAACTAATGAAACATAAATAATTTACCAGACGAAGGGTTCAAAGCATTAGTGAAAGGAATGCTAACTGAACGAGGGGAAAGAAAAGATGAACACAGTGAAATTTTATCAAGGAACTAGAAAATATAAAAAAGAACCAGTCCTAGATGAAGAATACAATAACTGAAATGTAAAACACACTAGAAGAAACTAAGGGTGGATATGGTGATATACAAGAACACATAAGTGATCTGGAAGATAGAATAATGGAAATCACACAGTCAGAACACCAAAAAGAAAAACAAAATTTTAAAAATGAGAATAGACTAATTTGAATTTTGTTTGCTAGCATTTTTGGTAGAATCTAAGAAAACATCAAGAATACTAACATTCATATTATAGGATTCCCAGAAGGAGAAGAGAGACAGAAAATGGTCAAAAATGTATTTGACGAAATTATGCCTGAAAACTTCCCAAACCTGAAGAAGAAAACAGATATCCAGGTACAGGATGAAAAGAGAGTCGCAAACAAGATGAAGCAAAGAGACACACTCCAAGATATATCATAATTACCATAAAATGGCAAATTTATGATAGAGAATTCTAAAGAAAGCAAGAGAAAAACAGAGTCATATAGAAAGGAATCCTAAAAAGGCTGTTAGTTGATTTTTCTGCAGAAACATTTCAGGCCAAAAGGGACTGGCATGATATATTTAAAGTGATGAAAGGGAAAATCCTACAACCTAGGGTACTCTATTCAGCAAGGTTATCAACCAGAATTGAAGGAGAGATAAAGAACTTCTCCAACAAGGAAAAACCAAAAGACTTCATCAATACTAAACCACCCGTACAAGAAGTGTTAAAGGGTTTCCTCCCAGTGGAAAAGGCTACAAGAAGAAGCAAGAATTTATAGGAAATGAAAACTCCCACTAGTAAAGGCAAATATATAGTAAAGTCTGTGGATCAATCATTTAAATAAGTGAGTATGAAGAGTAAAAGATGAAAATTGTAAAATAAACTGTAACTACAATAAATAGTTAAGGAATAGACATGCAGAAGATATAAAATATGACATCAAAAACACAGAACATGTGTGTCCAAAATGTAGATCTTTTAGGGTGTGTTTGAACCTACATGACTACCAGTTTTAAAAAAGTAGATATAGTTATAGGTTAACATGAACCACACGATAAGCACAAGTCAAACACCTAAAATAAATATACAAAAACTAGAGAGAAAGGAACATAAGCATATCACTAAGAAGAGACAAAACCACAAAAGAAGAGACAAGCAGAAGAAGAAACAGAGAAGAACCACAAAAACAACCAGAAACAAAACAGCAATAACTACATACCTATCAATAATCACTTTAAATGTCAATGGACTAAATGTCCCAATCAAAAGACATAGGATGAATGATTGGATAAAAAAGCAAGAACTATCTATATGCTGCTTACAAGAGACTCAGTTCGGAGCTAAAGAAAAACACAGACTGAAAGTGAGAGGATGAAAAAATATATTTCAAGCAAATGGAAATGACAAAAAAGTGGGGGTAGCAATACTAACATCAAAGTAGCTTTTAAAACAAAGTCTACAACAAAGGACAAAGAAGGGCATTATATAATGATAAAGGGATCAGTACAAGAAGAGGATATAACATTTGTTAACATATATTTGTATAATATATAACATATGTGTGTGATATATATATATTATAACATATGTATATATGTATAATATAGGAGCACCTAAATATAACACATAGACATTTGTAGACATAAAATGAGAACCTGACATAATACAGTAATAGTAGGGGACTTTAACATCCCATTTACATCAATGAACAGATCATCCAGATAGAAAATCAACAAGAGAACAGTGGTCTTAAATGACACACTAGGTCAACTGAACCTAATAGATATCCATAACCCACAGATAACATACTCAATGGTGAAAAGCTGAAAGCAGTTCTTCTAAAATCAGGAACAAGACAAGTTTCCCACTCTCACCATTTCTATTTAACACAGTATTGGAAGTCCTAACCACAGCAATCCAACAAGAAAAAGAAATGACATCCAAATTAGAAGCGAAGAAATAAAACTGTCACCATTTGCAGATGACATGATACTAAATATAGAAAACCCTAAAGTCTCCACCAAAAGCTATTTGAACAATAAATGAATTCAGTAAAGTTGCAGGATATAAGATTAGTATACAGAAATCTGTTGCTTTTCTATACAATAATAATGAACTATCAGAAATAGAAAGCAAGAAAACAATCCCCTTTAAAATTACATCAAAAAGGGCTTGACTGGTGGCGCAGTGG
Source organism: Delphinus delphis (assembly GCF_949987515.2). NCBI lineage: Eukaryota > Metazoa > Chordata > Mammalia > Artiodactyla > Delphinidae > Delphinus > Delphinus delphis. The sequence continues at coordinate 80,306,545 of NC_082685.1, forward strand.
TTGAGAGTCCGCCTGCCAATGCAGGGGACACAGGTTCATGTCCCGGTCCGGGAAGATCCCACATGCCGTGGAGCGGCTAGGCCCATGAGCCATGGCTGCTGAGCCTGCACGTCCAGAGCCTGTGCTCCACAACGGGAGAGGCCACAACAGTGAGAGGCCTGCGTACCACACACAAAAAAAAAAAATTACATCAAAAAGAATAAAATATCTAGGAATGAAATTCACCAAGGAGTGAAAGACCTATACTCTGAAAAATACTGATGAAGAAAATTAAAGATGAAACAAAAAAAATGAAAAGATATCCTGTGCTCTTGCATTGGAAGAATTAATATTGTTAAAATGGCCATACTACTCAAAGAAATCTACAGATTTAATTAAATCCCTATCAAAATATCCATGACATTCATGACATTTTTCACAGAACTAGAACAAATAATCCTAAAATTTATATGGAATCACTGAAGACCCTGAACTGCCAAAGAAATATTGAGAAAAAAAAACAAAGCTGGAGATAGCATAGTCCCAGATTTCAGACTATAATACAAAGCTTCAGTAAACAAAAGAGCATGCTACTGGCACAAACATAGAGATATAGACCAATGGAATGGAATAGAGAGCCCAGAAATAAACCTGTGCACTTATGATCAAGTAATCTACGACAAAGTAGGGAAGACTATACAATGGAGAAAAGATAGTCTCTTCAATAAGTGATGCAGGGAAAACTGGACAGTTACATGTAAAAGAATGAGATGAGAATATTCTCTAGCATCATATACAAAAGTAAATTCAAATTAGATTAAAGACCCAAATGTAACACCTGAGACCATAAAACTCCTAGAAGGAAATATAGGCAGAACACTCTTTAACATAAATTGTAACATATTTTTTGGATCTGTCTCCTAAGGCAAAGGAAACAAATACAAAAACAAACAAATGAGACATAATTAAACTTAAAAGCTTTTACATAGCAAAGGAAACCATCAACAAGATGAAAAGACAACCTACAGAATGGGAGAAAATATTTCTAAATGATATGATCAACAAGGGGTTAATATCCAAAATATATAAATATCTCATCCAACTCAATATCTAAAAAACAAATAACCCAATCAAAAAATGGACAGAAGATCTGAATAGACATTTTTCCACAGAAGACATACAGATGGGCAACAGGCATGTGAAAAGATGCTCAACATCACTAATCATCAGAGGATGCAAATCAAAACCACAATGAGATATCACCTCACACCTGTCAGAATGGCTATCATCAAAAAGACCACAAATAACAAATGTTGGCAAAGTTGTGGGGAAAAGAGACTATATATATATATATATATATATATATATATATATAGCCACCAGGGAAGAGTTACAGTTTGAGTCTAAAGGCAGTCTGTTGGCAGAATTCCCTCTTTACTGGGGAGGCCAGTTTTTCCTCTTTAAAATTAAGGCCTTCAACTGACTGAATGAGTTCCACTCACATTATGGAGGGTAATCCATTCTGATAGTCAAAGCCCACTGATTTAAATGTTAACTATATCTAAAAATTATTTTCACAGAAACATCTAGAATAATGTTCAACCAAATATCTGGGTAACATGGCCTACTGAAGTCAAGACATAAAATTAACAATTACACGCATATTTCAAAAACTCTAATGGACACAATATTCTTTTAGGCTTACAAACTTTACCACATATAAGACTTACCTAGAAAATGTGTTAAATCCCAAGCCTAGAACATGCATAAATTCCTATCATTGTTGGCTATCATTTCTGATTCTGGCATTTTAATGATAAATTTTTGAGAATTTACTCCAAGTTCTTCTAAGTGTCTTAAAAGGGGCCTCAGAACATCTCTGGGGTTGGAGGGAAGCCCCGGAGAAACCTCTCTATTTCCTCAATATTTTCATACAGGTAAAGCAGGTAGGTTAAAAAAAATCAGGCTGGGGCTTGAAAAAGTAAAGACGTCATGAAAGGACAGTAATATGCAATCAAATAGGCAGGAAACAAGGAAAGGCAGTTCTACCATTGTATCTCAAAATAGAACACACTTAGGAGATATATATTTATAATATATAATATATATTTATAAAATATATTTATCTCCAGATTTTTCTTGTAGAATCTTCTGGAGAAAGTACATTCTTCTCACCCACTTCTCCTACTTTGAGGCTCAGTCCAAAACTCATGGCCTTGGTGTCCCACCATAACCTGGAGAACTGAGCACTGTGGTGTGCTCCACACATTTTCCTACAGCACTGAAGGATCTGATGCTCTAGGGAGCACTGTGGCTTACAGCTCTCAACTGTCACCTCTCTCCAGAAACTGTTTCAGCTAATGACAGCTCCTTACCCCAGGCTGCACCTCCTTCCTGGTGGCAGCCTGCATCCAGTGACAGTCAACACAGGAACATAAAAGTCAAGCCCCCTTGTTGCAATGTGGAATAACGTCCAGTTTTAGAACTTCCCATCAAGTTAGTTGAGAATATCCTTGAGATTGCCCAACTTCCTCTGACCAATCCTGGTTTTTTCCCCTTCCCTTTCCTTCCCTTTCCTTCCCTTCCCTTCCCTTTCCATCCTTTCCCTTCCCTTCCCTTCCCCAGATGTTGATCCCAAGAGTATTCCCTAAGAAATCTCCCACAAACAAATATTAATCTGAAAATCTGCTGAGACATGGGTGAAGAATCCAATTTATAGTATAAGAGAAAGGCTGAGGCCATTGGTCTTTTCTTCCCAAAATAAGATCCTCTTCCTGGGTCTCCATAGTTAATTAGCTCCTCCCACTAAATCCCACTGAGTATTTTCTTTCCTACAGTTGCAAACAAAGTAGTCTCAGGGACCACACTGAAGAGAGGAAGTAACAGAATACCATGCAGACATTTAGCTCTGATTTGCATCCAGAACCAGAAGCTTCTTTCATGGGGAATAAATTAGTAGAGAAACCCATTCTGTTTCCTTCGTAATGTGTGTGTCATGCTGTGCAACATTTGCCCTGAGGTGTAGAGGTAAGGGTAAGATGACTGCAAATATCTTGCTCAGAAAGATACATTTCTTAGCACACTAGGAAACCAAAAACCTTACAGGTGAGTGTTCTGCTGTAATAACTAAAATGAAAACCCCTTATGCCAGCTATTGATATTATCTTACTACTTTGCATTTAGATAGATAGCTACAGGGAACAAAGGGACTTTAAAAAGTCTGAGAAAATAGAAATAATCCTACTTTACTGCCAATGACACCCAGATAGCCATTAAAAATTCAGTTGTCAGATAAATAAAGTTGCATTGGAGTTGTCCTATTTTGAAATAAGCAGGGCGGGAGGTACTTTTAAAAACACTTTTCTCAAATCTGTCTCATCGGCTTTCAGTGACATGGATTTGTGTATTTATCTGGAAATCAGAGGTGATTTTTGTCAATCCCTTGTGGTAGTAACATTTCAATTAAAAACCTGAAGGAGCCCTCTTATCAGGCCCCAGCATTCGTCTGAGTAATCACTAAATATACTTTCCTCCGAGATACGATTTGTATTTTCTTTTTCATTGACTACAGAAGTTATTCCAACTTAAATTTGGCTTTGCTCACCAACTTACTTCTCAGAATGAAAGATAAGGTTTCCTGGGTTAGCAGGATACATTGCCTTCCTCCACCAAAGTAAACTCAACAGCTCATGATCATGTTTTATGCAAACTCCAGAAAAATTGAGATTCATTTAATAGTGGTTTGTTGAAATAATTTTTTTTAATTAGAGCATTTAAATTTTGGCCTTTAGGAAAGCCCATCTACCCAATTAATAGAAATAATCATTAATGAGAGTACCTATTTATCCATCACTTGGAAAATGTACCTAATATTTGTAATGTCGATTATCAAACAATAATCAAAATATTTTCTTTATTTTCAAGGAAAGCTACAATTAATAGCACATTTGAGGGATTTTCTATACCTCGCAACTTCTAACATCTTCGTTAAGCTTCTAAATATTCAACACTAAAGAAGATATCACATTTATCTATATTCATATACACACCTATGTACAAAATCACATGTAAGTAAAGGCTTTTTTCTTTTAAAGATACCTACCCGATCAGTGTATCTGAATTAAGAGTATGGATACCAAGAACTATATATCCCGACAAGATTTTAATTAATCTTAGGATTCATAACATTTACAAAGTCTCAAGGCACGAAAAATCTTGTTATCATATTGTTCAACTTTAGTTTAACATAAAAGGACATGGAGACCTGGAAGATCTCATATAAGATATAGTCAAATGAGAGCAGAAGCTTCAAAACCAAAAGTACATGGATTCAAATCCTTCATCTACCACTTAGCTTGAGCAAGTTACTTAAAAGCTCTCAGCTTCAGTTTCCTCATCTATAAAATGGGACTAACAGAAATTAAGTGAAAGTCATTTTAAAGTGTATGTGAACATTAAACCTCAAGCCTGGCACAGGTTCTCCATTAATTATGGTGGCAGTTATTATTACATGTGCCTAGCAACTTACTAGGTACCACAAAAGAACCATGAAAAATAAGTATAATATTAGATTAAAAATAATTAAGATATTTTTAAAGGATCCAAAGCTGAGAAGATACTACATAAACTGAAATGGGGTGGTGACTCTGGACTAGGATAGTTAACTCTGAGGGTAGGGAGGAGAAATGTCTCCGCTGATACAAAAAGCTTAAGAGATAAGGGCTAAAACCCATATAGTCTAAAGTGACTTTCACAACCAGCTCTGTATCCACGTAAATTCCCCAGCCTGGTGGGTTTCCACTTGAGCTCATTTTCCCTTCAGTGTTATGCATCAGGTTTATCATTAACTATATTTACCATTAACTTTAATTTTACCAGAATTAAAATGTTAGAGAAGAGGTTAGATAACATACCATGTGGTATACTCAGGCCCTGAACCTAATCATTTTCAGTCTATAGATCATCATTTCCATTCAGTACTTTATTACTGATCCTAGTAGAAATTATACAGAGCCATTAGAATCATGGAAAAATGAAACGCATTTTGAATTTATTTGCACAAGTGCTAATAAATGAATCAATACATTATGAAACATAAAGAAAAAAGAAAAAATATACTCTAGAATAAATGATTTTTTAAACAAGTATCACTTCTCTTTTATCTGTAATATTTTTTCAAATAGAGAATACTACAGTCAATTAAACATGTAGAATATACTATGTGCCCAATATTCTAGAGAATATAAAAACACTGAAGGAGAAGCATGGTTCTCACCTGCAAGATGTTTACAGTATGCTTAGAGATATGACTAAGGCACATAAAACCACTACTGAACTATTAAATTCTGTAGGAAATCAGTGTGAACTAAAGAGATCAGACAATAATAAAAATGCTATTCATAGCTCTTTTACATACATAATCTCAGTTAAACTATATAAGAACATGTGAGAGGAGTATTATTATCCCCAATGACAGGTGATAAACCAAAACTCAACAGCACTTAGGACTCTGAGTATACCCCGATCAGAAGAAGCAACATATAGTAAGCACAGGGTTTCCTATCCTGCATCCATTCCCCACTTTTTATCTTTAAAACCAGTGTTTTGTGCATAGATGGGCCTTATGGAAATCTAGTCTCACCCCAGGTCCAGGATAGACCAGTGGTTTGGGGGTAACCCATTTCCCTTGCTGGCAGTTGGATTAGGAACAGACTCTTCCCCCAATTTTATCCAGTTGTGTTGTGATGCCTGTCAGGGGACTCCTGAAAAAGCGTTTGTGATTCCTAGGTGGTTGTTAACTCCTCAAAGATGTAGTCAAGAAACTAGAGCCTGCCATCTCTCTATTCTTCTACCCATCTTTGAGGAGCTAACAACCACCTCTGAAGCCCTTCTCAATCCTGGAAGTTCCATCATGTGAGATAAGGAATTAACTTACTGGTAGACCAACTAAGAGGGTTTTGGTGAGTTCTGGTTTTTATTTTAACTTGTTGCCAAAAGCACCCTAAAAGTACTCTGAAACACAGAACCAGAATTCAAATGTGGCCCTTCAGATTTGGGGTTCCACTTGCTTTCCTACTGTGCGTTGTTATTTTTCTTTCTTCTTGGAATAAACAGGACTCTCCCTGATGGGTCAGGATTGGGAACTGACTTTGGAGCAGAGTGGGGATGATGCCTGTGGTTTAGAGGAAGCTACGTACTCAGAATGAGTTGACAGCATGAAGCCACCCATGGTAATGCTCTGTTCCTACAACCAAATGAGCATTTCCTTTGTCCTGAATTTGATATTTGGAATAAGAGGCAATCCCATGTGCTCCAAATTTCTGTTTGTTGCCATCACCAGAATATTTCATTCTTTATTACCCTCCTCCTCTTCCTCCTCCATGCTTAGTCTGGACAGATTGAGTTCCTGCTCTGCCAAACTAAGGTCCTGGGTTAGGCCACCAACCTCCAAGTATTTCTTAAAACGCTTACCTCATGTTCAGCACTATGATGACTATTGCAGGGGATTACAGAAGGTGTTGAGAACATCATCTACACCCTTGGGGAGACCATAGCGTGGTCAGGACACAAATGGCAATGATAATGATAACAATAGCTATCATTTATTGGTACGTATGAAGTGCTAGATATTGTACGAGTTATTTACTGGTACCAGTTGTACCTACATTCTCCTCTATACACCCTTGGGTAAATGGTAATTATTAAAAGAGTATATATAAACACTTAATAAAATTGCTCTTCATATTGATGTTACAGACTTTTAGACAAAAAAAAGTCAACATCTAATTCTCCAAAATACTTATTGCATGGAGTGCTGGGATGATGAGAGACTCACTCCTCCATTTTTCCAAACATTCTGTAATGTCATAATATTGTTTTTAAAACTAAAAATGCATGAATCAGATTCATTGCAGAAGTAAATAACTAAATTTCTGAGTCTATCTCATTTGAAATATGAAGATGACTATTAGCTATGAGGTATATGTAAGAAAAATTTTAAATGATAAACTGCACACAAACAGCCTGAGAATAGTGAATCCTTAATCAACATTAATTCCCTTTTCCTTTCTTACTACATTTCATCAAAGATTACATTTCATTATTTTGCCTAGAAAAATGCCAGTACTCAATTTATATAATCCAAACTCATTGATCCCTAATGGAAAGCATTGGCATAGATGAAAGGAAAAATCAACTATTTCTCTATTCATTTCAATAGTTTAATGCCATGAAGCACATGAGAGGGAAATATCCCAAGACACAAAGGGTTTTTTAAAAATCATAAGTGATAGTTCAGGTTTAAAAATTTCCCCATATCAGAAGGTAATTTCTCTTACCCAAACAAAGTTGCTAGATCAACACCAATGATAAACATAAATACACTGAAAAAATATATGGTCATCTCAAAAGATTCAGAAGAAGTGTTTGACAAACTTCAACACCCATTAGTGGTAAAAATCTCTCAGCACAGTAGGAATATAAGGGAACTACCTCAATCTGATAAAAACTATCAGAAACACACACACACACACACACACACACACACACACACACACACACACACAAAACTTACAGCTAATGTACTTAATGGTGAAAGACTGAATACTCTTCCCATAAGGGCAGAAAAAGAATGATGCCTGCTCTCACCACTCCTATTTAACATTGTATTAGAATTTCTAGTCAGTGTAATAAGGCAAGAAAAAAAAAAGACATATGGATCAGAAAGAAAGAAGTAAAACTCTTTTTTTCACAGACAATGTATTGTCTACCTAAAAAATTCTAACAAGTCTGCAAAAAAAGTTTTTAGATTATGCAAGTTAGCAAGATTACTGGATAGGTGAATACATGAAAATCATTTTTTGTATATTTAGAAAACTGATGAAAAATGAAAATTTTAAAATATATTAACACTAGAATTAAAGTCAAAAAACAAGAAATACTTGGGGATAAATTTAACAAGCTATGTGCAATAGCTGTACCTGGAAACCAAAAACTTCTATAAAAAAATTTTAAAGATCTAAATAGAGAGCTATGATATGTTCATGAATTGGAAGATACAATGTTGTTAAGATATCAATTCTCCACAAATTAATCTATAGATTCAACATCTCAAAGTGCCAGGCGGCTGTTTTTGTAGATATTGACAAACGGATTCTAAACTGTACATAAAAATGTAAATGACTTAGAATAGCCAGAACAATTCTGAAAAAGAACAAAGTTGGAGGACTTACACTATCTGAGTTATGAAAAAAGCTACATTAATCAAGACAGTTTAGGATCAGGGAAAGATACAACATACAGATCAATAGAACAGAGTTCAGATACAGACCTATATACATACGATCATTTGAATCTGACCAAGGTGAATGGTACTTCAATGGAAAAAAAACCAATTAGACATGCCAAAAAATTTTAAAGTAAAAATAAAGAGAGCTTCCCTGGTGGCGCTGTGGTTGAGAGTCCGCCTGCCGATGCAAGGGACGCGGGTTCGTGCCCCGGTCCGGGAGGATCCCACATGCCGCGGAGCGGCTGGGCCCATGAGCCATGGCCGCTGAGCCCGTGCGTCCGGAGCCTGTGCTCCGCAACGGGAGAGGCCGCAATGGTGAGAGGCCCGCATACCGCAAAAAATAATAATAATAATAATAAAATAAATAAATAAATTTTAAAAGTAAATAAAGAGCTTTGACCCTTACCTCACACTCATTGATCTGTTTCCAAAACCAGTTTCGACTTCAAAAACCAGCTCCAATCACATAGTTCAAACAGAAAGACCTTGCTAAGTTTTTAAACTAGGCTTTACTTACTTGGAATTTAATGTCTCTTTTACACACATTCTCTCCTGTTGCTTTTTTTTTTAATTCAAATAAAATTGGGTCCAGGCAACCTGCTTGAGCAAACAGGTATTTTCACAGATTACTAGAGTCCTGAAGGATATGTCTTCTTAGGCTTAGTTTTTCACCAAAGCAGGTAGAGGGTGAAGCAGATACACACATATCCTCCTTTAAACTAACTCACAGACTTTCCCATATGGTCATCAGGAGAATGGAGCTAAACTTGCTGGTGGTCAGCAGTGACCCTCAGAGTGATGGTTTTGCCTACAATCAGAAACCAGCTGCAATGCTTTTAAAAATGCCCTTCTGAGTCACACCCAGGCTTACTGAATTAGAATCATTGGAGCTGGCTTCAGGAATTTGCATTTAAAACAAATTTTCCAAGGGACTCTTTTACTCAATAAAGTTCCAAAACCACCAGAAGACTGGATATATTAAAATATGATTGTATGAAATTATCTGATTTTAAATATTTTTATAATAAACATAAAATCTTATTAACATGACAGATTAGAGAGTGGGTACTTTATCGGTATGACTAGGGTAAAGGGTTCATTCGATCAGGGACTGGCAACGTTCAGACAGGGAAAATTCTTGTACACTAGGCTCCCAAGTTTGGGCTTTATTTTGTAGGTCAGTGTTTCTCAAACTTAAGTATGAATCAGAAATACCCTGGAAGGCTTGTTAAAATACAGATTGCTGAGTCCTACTCCCAGCGTTTCTGATTTAATAGGTCTGGGTTTAGGCTAGATTATTTGTATTTCTAACAAGTTCCTAGGTGCTGCTGAAACTACTAGTCTGGGTAACACACTTTGAGAACCACTGAGAAGCTTAAAAATGTTAAGAGTGAGTGTGACACAATCAAATTTACATTTTAAAAAATCTGGTGCAGTCGTTCTCAAATTTGGTTGCACATTACAATCACCTAGGCAAAGACCTCAGAGCAAGTAAACAGAAGTTCTTGGGGGTAGAGTTGAGTATTAGTATTTTTTAAACTCACAGGTAGTTTCAATAAGTATCCAATTGGCGATCTGTGATGAAAGTGTTGGAGGCCAGTTGAGAGCTAGTTGAGATGGTGATTCTCAAATCTGGTTCCACAGAATTCAAGGATAGACAAGTGAGCAGGACTCCCACTTCCATAATTACAATAAAGCAGTTATGCTTTTATCTTTTCAGACAGTCAGTTAAAAAGAAAGCAAAAGGTTTTGTTGCTCTAAAATAAAATAAACAGTTTTGACAATCCCTGAGTCAGGAGTTTATTGAAATAAGCTTGGCTAGGATGTTGTTAGAAGCATCTGAGAATGGCTAGAGGGTGGCTCAGGGTTGCTGAGAAACGACGTCTCCTGAAACATCAAGAAGCAAATGGTAATTTGCCAGTGAGAAACTTTGTGTGAAATGAGGGGCTTGGGCCAAGGTCTCACTCAGACACTGTACTTCCTTATGACTCCCTAGTGGTGCAGATCATCAAAGCTAATAAAACTGAGGGTCAGGGCTGTTGAAAAGGGAGAGGTTAGAGATTCACGTTTGCGGTCATTCATCCAGGAGACAGGCTTAGATATTGTTATAGGGGCATTTTCAGGGTTAATTCCCCCCTAGAAACCTGAAATCACTCTGGTACCAGGAATAAGACCATTTTTCCTTCTCATAAAACAAGATTAATTCTGTAAGCACTGGTCATTGTTCCTAAGCAAAGTATGCCCAAGGTCACACAAAACATTTTTATGAAAGACAATTACATATTTACATTGAGGAAAACAAATACCAAATAAAGATATTAAGGATATTGGTGGCTTGCCCTAGGGCAGTAGCTTTCAAACTTGAAAACACATACTTCCTGGGGGTCTACCAACTTTTCTCAAAGGAATACAGCATGGTTGGTTTTGAGGGAATCAATTCCAGACTCAACTCTTACCTCTTTCTTCAAAAATGGATCAGCTGACTGCAATATATATACAAATAATGAATTATGTTGTACAACTGAAACTAATATGTTATATGTCAATTACACCTCAATAAAAAAATAGATCATCTGAGAATATCCCCGTAGTGGAGCCATCGTGCTGATCTTCCCCTCGTCCCCCTTCTCCCCTTCCCAGTCATCCTTTTTCCTTTTACAACAGAGAAGGACAGCTTTCAGTTACCCTAATCCTACTATGGTGCACTGCTTCAGGGTTTAAAAAGCTCCAGCGTGCCAAAGGACATCATCTCTTCCATAACCCACAATCATCACTCCTATCTGAGAGTCCCTAGAGATCAAAACCACGAGCACACTGTTACAGAAGACTGCAGAGCCCAGAGGCTTAGCACGAACCCTTGGCAAGACTCCATGCCTTAAATGTCTATATATTTTAGAATTAGAATGTAGAGAGAAGATAGTTGTCCCTGGGGTATGTTTCTGAATGAAAGTGTATTTGAACAAAAGATTCAAAGTAAATATTTTTACAGAGAAAAAGCTTGATTTGAAAGGTTTGACAGTCAACACTGGCTTTGCAAATTGGTTATAAGGCAGACATTTTCCATAAATTGAAGGAGCTCAATCTAAAGCTTCAAGGTTGTGACATATATATACACACACACACACACACACATACACACACATATGTGAGAAGAAACTAAAGCATTTTATTAAAAAGTATTCAGTTGGCAAAAGTGCTTTAAAATTAATAATTCTGTTTTCCAACCCTTTCTGAATATATCATATTCAACAAGGTTCATAAAAGTAAAGAATAATGGGTGTAATTAATAATTGGTTGATGAGTCTTGATAAAGCTTTTTTGATATACATTCCAGAAACTGGGAAAGAAGATTGCTCTAATGACTGCATAATAAATTGATTTGGAAACCAGGTGGTTTTCCATTCCTTAATTTCAACAAAATTGAAGGAGGACCTAATCAAGTTATCAGCTGATATATTATCAAAAATAATTTGTGATAACATAAAACTGTTACCAAACATATGATATGGATATGATTTAGACGCATAACTTGGAAGAAGTCCAAAAATTCAGTGCCAGTGATATAACAAAATTCCTTCCACTCCTACATATTTATGTGGGAACATGGCTTTTGGTGCTTATATCTAGAAAACAAAAATATAAATAAAAGGGATGCTCAGTCCTATTTTATTCTAGCAATGAGCAATATTTATTTATGGATTTATAAATTAACTGGACATAAACTCCATTACTTTTATTAGGAGAAAAATTTCCTTAAAAACTTACCTCATGTTTAAAAGTCACTCATCAAAATTTTAAATTATCTATTTTACTTTAATTGTACAGGAATAATCATTGTCATGGTAACTCAATCCAGAAGAGTTTTTCTTCCAAAAATAATTTAGAAAGAATATTATGGTAAGGTCAAATTTAGAAAAAAATTAATTTCAATTCACATAAATATTTTTGTTGCATAGACATATGGTAGAGTGATCAATAAAAGAACTCTAAGCATAAGATACATTGAGATAAAATTCTCTGAAGGAACTGAAATTCAAATATAAATCCAAGAATAAATGGAGTGATGTAAAATTTCTGTTAAAGAAAACTTATTTATTTTGTAAGCAGAGGATGGAGGGTATCAACTCTTCAAGGTATTTAGATTCCCCTGGAAACATGTGAAATAATATAACAGTGCACCAGAAATTATAATTCTTTTCAAATATTTGTAACTTATATTGAAAAACAGAGATACCCACTTAACGTTGGGGAGGGGGGAGAGTTGTATAATTTTTCAAAATTCTTTTAGTAGGTATATAAGAATAAAATGTTTGAAACTATTGCCCTCATGAACATTTACCCCCTACACTATTTAGGAAAAGGTGAATTCCTTTGCTTGTCAAATAAGATTGTCTTGGATGGTGCTGACCTAACAGGTTTAAGCCCAAAGGGAAGAGGAATAGATTTCAACTTTAAACTACCAACGCTGCCTTCTGATGCTCAGAAAGATCATGAAAAGACACAAGGATCCAATATCAGAAATGCTCTGCAGAGGCTCAACTAGAGGCTGAGAGCATTCAAACTTTCCACTTCAGACAGAGGCTGAAAGCAAGGAGGTAATATTTAAGTACTGTTTAGATATTGCACTACTAATAAAGAAAGTTTATTCTCAATGAGATTTAAAGAACTAGAGCAGTCTGACACAGGGAAAGGGGTTCCCCCAAATTTGGGCACTGTATATATTTAGAAAGTCATTTCTCTTTGAAGGTAGACATTATTTTGAAGTCGTCTACTGAACAAGAGGGCCTCTGTAAATGATCGGAAGAACAAATTTAACTCTTTCAAATGTCATAGCAATTTTGGAATTGTTGGGAATCTTGAATTTCATACATCTGTGAAACCTGTGTCTCAAAGAGGTTAAATGTCTTGCCCGAGGTCACATAGCATTTTAGTGACAGATGTAAGAAGAGACTACATTTCCTATCTTCTTGGTCTTTTGCTCTTTCTACAATATGGCCTAAAAGGCTATGCCAAAAATAGTCTCTGATTGCTGATTTCCCACATCGCCTAATATTTTACATATTAGGGAATGTTGTTAATCACCATAACAGCAGCTAGCATAGCTTATAAACCCTGAGGAGAAAGAGGGCAAGTTCCTGAGTGCATGATACCTTCCTTAATATTATATGAAGAGGAAAATAACTTCAAATATACTATTAAAAAGCCTCTAATGAATACTGTACCAATGTTGATATAAAAGCTTGGTCTGGTAAAATTTCCCTCTTCCTTTTTCCTGAGATAGGAGAAGCCTGTGGGCTACTTTCCTAATCTTGCTGCTGTTTAGAGCAGAGAAGAATTCTCCTGTGGTTTTCTTGCTGCAGACGGCAAACATCACTCTCCCACAGGCAAGGCAGAAGAAAATGATACAGGATTCACTTGTAATTAAATATGTAGACAACAGTTCAGGAAAAATATATCCAAACCTTCATCAGAAGACTGAACTGACAGGATGGAAAAAAAAATTCCACCAAGCTACTGATATATCATTTTCTTGAAAACATTATGATACAGCACGTTGGCTCTTATTGGTTCAGGCTGCAAATAGAGAACTGAGTATATAGAGATAATTGACGTTTCCAGGATCTGGTTTATAAAAAGGGGGAGGTGGGTCCTTAAAAGACATGTTCTACAAGATCTGCATTCAGACACAAATTAGATTTCATCCAGACTATAGAAGGGAACAGGTGACTGATAAAATGAGTTAGAAAGGAATTGATTGGCAGACCTGAGTTTTGACAGGAGATTAAAATAAGAGAAGGGACAGGAAAGCAAGAGGGCACTACGAGAAGATCACAGAGCAAAGCACTGACTAGCTTGACAACTGGAGGTTGTTTGGGCCCTGGTGAACACAAGCAGAATAGCTATAAAGAAGGTTTGTGAACTACTTTGAATTTCTAGAGTACTGGGACTTCTCCAGGGAAGAGTAAGAAAAGAAGTGATATTAAAGGAAACCCCAGGGGAGCCAGTGGGCCAACTACCCTCTCCTCTCAGAATCGGGGCACAGCAGGGAGCAGACGGTGAGGAGGGGAACCAGCACCAGTTGCCCAGCACTGGCTGGTCTGTATCCATTTGAAATGTAAAGAGGAAAGAGACTAAATGTATCAGCTGACCCTGTTCTCTTTGCCTTTGGAGGAGAATCTCATCATTGAATCTTCCTGGGTACTATGTTCAGGGGATGACCACGCACCTTGGAATTTACAGTATTGCCAATAAAGGGTACTATGTCATGAGTCTGATTATGTCTTGTATCCAAACAGTTCTCCAGGTGTATGGGAGGCTGCTTAAAAAACTGTGGAGATGATCTGATCAGTCACCTAATGTTTGCATTCACGGTAGATCCCTGGGGATTATGTGATCCTCGCAGACACTGTGGCAGTTGGGCAAGATGTAGTTATTTCATGCTATGGCACTCAGGTCTGTGTTCATGATAAGGAATGATTTCCCTGTTAATAAAGTTGAATGCATCCTGCAAACACCTTGTTTTCCCACAGTTTTTAGGGAAATCACAGACAGATCTTGTATTTACTTCCTAGGTCTCTGACTCTAGCTGTAATTTCTCCCAAAATCAAGGCCTATAACTTAAACCTCTTCTAGCACTGAACATTAAAAACCATGGGCTTACTTAAGTCACTCCAGCATTATATAAAATGAGGTGTCTATTTAGCTGATGAAACAGTTTTTTTTTTAAGCACATACACGTCAAAACTACAAAATAAGAAATACTTAAAATCCTCCCTCTGTTCCCGTTGCATTGTCTCAGGCTCCACAGCTATTCTCACCGGAGCTGTTTCACAAGATGAGCCTTGGACATTCCTCAACTCTTCACACTCCTTCTGTCGGGATACCTTGATACCCCAGGGTTTTTGAATGGGGCAGTTTTATATTTCCATTTCCTTTGTGGAATGTCAGACCCTCCTGGAGACCATGACCTCCAGTTGTACTTGGCATCTCCAGATATCTCTGGGTGCCCCTCCTCTGGCAGCTCTCTGTCTGCCCATATCCAGGGGAAACAGCAGAGCAGCTCTGCCCAGCTCGGGGTCACTCTCCACCTCACTTTCTTCAATGGAATATGGAGATGGGACTAACTTAGTGGCTGCTGGCCCATGAGTTCTGACTTTAAAGCTTCCTAGATGAGCAAAAATCCTCACTGACTCACCTACCTTACAGTGTTCTCCCTCAACTTCTAGGTGCAGAGCCTGCTAAATTCCCGATGGTTCCATCTGCTTGGAAAGGCTAATTCAAAGTCTGCAAGGACTTAAATATCTTTGGGATGTTACCACCATAGTCAAGAAACGAAATATATTTCTAATGGGGTGGTGGTGGCTGAGTGTTGATGACTAATAAGTGCTCCCTAAAAGGTTTCATTTCCATTACAAACAATGAGAGAAGTTATTCCTGATTCACTTTGACAAGTGAGGAATTTATCTTTGAAATCACACTGGACACTTAAGGTATTTTAGAGCCCATTTGAGCTCTCATCACATACTGCATAAGGCAATGAGGAGTAAAACTTTTTGCAGTAAAATCAATAACTAGAATATTAGACCTCAGGACCCTGAGTATTTATAGTTTAACCGGAGGGACTAATGGGTAGCAAAAATGCTCAGACAAAATATTTCATTTCTTCCAGTAAAATCGCTTCCATGTTTAGCATTCTAAGGGTAATAACTAACATTTGTTTATCACTCATAAAAATTATACAGTTTGGTGCTTATTTGTGGAGGGTTTCCCATTGCCTGAAAAATACCTTTCTTTAAAAAGAAAAGGTTATAAAATTAAAAAGGGAATTGAAATAAGTCTTAGGATTCCAAAAACCTTAAATATCTGTTGTTTCATTTAAGCTGACAGCAGCATTGTGAAGCAGGTAATTCTATGACAACACTGGCAAAGGAGGAAACAGGGCTCAGAGAGGTGAAGTGACAACACACAGCACACAGAAAGAAATTTTCAGACAGGAACCCAAGCTGTCCACAGTTAGGTGCATCACTTTCAGCTCCCCAACAAGGCCTCACTCTTATAAGAGTTCACACTTGAATTTCAAGGTATTTTTCCTGAATGAGCAACAGATAAAATAAATCATATGAATTATATCACCTTTTTCGGTTCCTAAATTTTTTCATTGGTTACCCTACAGTTTGCAATATACAGTTGCAACTAATCTAAGTCCACTTTCAAAAACCACTTATGGGTGGTACCTTATGACAGAGTATTCACGATTCCTCCTTCCCACTCTTTACACATCACACATTCTTTGACTCATCCATAGGCTCTATTCACCCAATATGTTACTGCTATAGTTATTTTGAGCTATTACCATTAGGTCAAATAAAATTAAGAAAAATAAACTTTTATTTTACCTTCACTTATTTTTTTCTCCGATGCTCTTCCTTTCTTTTTGTAGATCCTAATTTCTGAACTATATCATTTTCCTTCTCTCTGAAGACCTTATTTTAACGTATCTTGCAATGCCAGTCTATTGGTGACAAATTCCCTCAGTTTTTGTTTGTCTAAGAAAGCCTCTATTTCTCTTGAAGGATAATTTTGCTGGATACTAAATTCTAGTTTGGTGGGTTTTTCATTCAACACTTTAAATATTTCACTCCACTCTCTTCTTTGCATAGATTCTGATGAGAAGTCTCATGAAGTTCTTAACCTTGTTCCTCTATAGGTCCCCCCGCACCCTGACTTCATTCAAGATTCTCTGTTTGTCTTTGGTTTTCTGCAGTTTGAATATATGTCTAGGCCTAGATATTTCTAGTATTTATTCTCCTTGTTCTCTGTGCTTTCTGTATTTATGGTTTGCTTTCTGTCATTAATTCTAGAAAATTCTTAGCTATTGTCAAAAGAAAGAATGAAAGAAAGAGAAAGAAAAAAAGAAAGAAAGAAAGAAAGAAAGAAAGAAAGAAAGAAAGAAAGAAAGAAAGAAAGAAAGAAAGAAGGAAGGAAGGAAGGAAGGAAGGAAGGAAGGAAGGAAGGAAGGAAGGAAGGAAGGAAGGAAAAGAAGGAAAGAGTACACGTCTTTGTAACATCCCAAGAACGTTAGAGTCATGTTACCATCAGAGTTCTGATTATGTCAAGATGGCACCTTGGAACAATCTAGTGGGAGAGTGATGCTCTCCTGTGGGCAGTCCATAAGAGTACCATACCAGAGAGGACAGACACAAATATATGGGAAAAGTCCAGAAAAGCAGGGTCACAGCTAGGAACCTAGAAAGTGTGTTGAGCTGAGCAAGCAATACCAGCAGAATGGGCAATCAAGTTAGAGGACAAAGCAGTAGAAAAATGGAATCGGCATGTGTAGTACAAAGTAGACAGGATATATCATTGAGGAGATTTGGCCAAGATTGTTAAGCCTCACAAAAAAAGCAGAGCCCTGTAGAACCACAAGGAGAGCTCCCCAAAGGTACCACATCTCACAGGGCACTGGTTCATCCTTCAAAATCTCCTGTGCTTTGTCGATAAGGTGCTTGACTGACAACAAGGAAAAATGGGTAAGGGGGAAAGTCTACAGTGGAGCAGTGCTCTCTTTGCCCTGTTCACTACAAGTTGGCCTCTGTCCCTATCCTGAGTCAAGTCATACTCTGCCCCACCTCAGGGCCATTATTTGTACTACTTCCTCTGGAGTGATCCTCTCCTCTTCCCACACATCTTGTAATTATATATGTTATTTGTGTGCTCGTTTGACTTCTGCTTTTCCCCCTACCTACAGGCTCCAGGAGGGCAGGGACCATCTCAGTTTTATTCACTACTAAATAACCCACAGGGTTTAAAACAGGTAAGAATCCATGAATATTTAATGAATGAATGACTAGCTAGGCCACTGTGGTGAGATTCCTGTTCCCTTTACACAGTCACCAGAATAGGCCATGGATGAAAGGTAGCATCAGAGCTGACTGAGGAAGGAGAGGGAGGGGAGACAAGGGAGGTGGTAAGAGTGTGGTAGAAGGAGAGCCAAGTGGTAGCTGAGAGAGACTAAAACATCTGTCAAGGTAATGGGGCACTGGAATAGCTTTGATGCACTCATAAAACAAGCCATGACTGGGAAACCAAGCAACTTGAGAGGGAATAGCATAGAGTATAGAATGCTTACAGTAAGGCAAGTTTCATTTACCCAACGGCCATTTCTTAACAGTGCCAGGTGGGGCTATTTCTTAACAACACTAGTGTTGACAAGCCAATAAGAGATCAAGTTCCCATTTGAATTCACTGGCTTTACAAAGCAGTGTCACCCTACTGGAAAACAAAGTTCCTTAAGACAACAAGAAACGCAACTTGGATGTGAGTAGACTACAGGATGCCTCACATTCCATATTTACAAAGCTAATTATCCTGTTAAGAAAGGAAAGATTAAATCTTTGAATGAAGTAAGAGTACCTTGGGAATAGCAGTAGGGCTCTTTCAGAGTCAGAACAACCTATTGGCTTGATTTAAACTTTGTTATCTAGTTTGAAACCAGCAAAAATTTATATCTCTCACCTGGATTGCTTATCAGTTAAATCTATACACCTATTAAGATAATTAAGTTCAAAAATTATTTAATTGCAAAACTGAAGTTTGATCTGATTGAGTTGATCCAGTAAGACTTGTGTCTATGAATCAGTGTAACACTAAATCCTTGGATTTCTACTCCTGAAATACAGAGGAGGTATATTTCTCTCCATCTTATTATATACTCATGAGTTATGACATATATATATGATTTCCACTAAGGGCTGATGGTTATCCAAATTGAAGGTATTATGCATATGTATACCTAATGAATAACAATTTTTCCCCTAAATCGAAGAATGAAAACCCAAGGTCACTCAGCTACTAAGTGCCCAAATCACATTTTACCAGAATCAGGTTTTTCCCATTTCATCATTCCAGAATATCCTCCAATCACAAATTTAAGGTCATCAGTTGAATGGCATAAATTTCTAAACATTCATAGACTAATTGTTTGTTGTTGCCATTAAGAAGTGTTATCAATATATTTTAGAACCTTAAAATACCACATCTTTCAAGTTGTTTGCTCCTTCTCTCCCTTCTTAGAACTTAAGTCTATAAGAATAAAATTTTGGTTCTATTCACCCTGAGGAATTATTTGACCAAATGTTAGCTCTATATGATAAGATAGAAAGGATTCTTCCCTACCTATTTTCTTGATTGTATCTTTTCTCTCACCTCATGTTTACCACAGATAACACTCAACATCTTCCTAAGCAGTCTTTCCCAAGTGACGACTTAAGGAGTCAAGGCACAAGAGAAACAAGGGTGAGCCTAAGGATAATCTGGCCAAGAATCTAAAGCAGTGGTTCTCAATGAACTGTGATTTGGCCTGACAGAGGACATTTGGCTGTGTCTGGAGACATTTTTGGTTGTCACAACTGAAGTGGATGCTACAGTCATCTAGTGGGTACACCCAAAGATGCTTCCAAGTATTCTCCAATGCACAAGACAGCCTCACCCCTATGAAGAATTATATGGCCCAAAATGTAATAATGTCAAGGCTGAGAAACCCTGTTCTAAAAAAATCAGTGGGCTGTTCCTGTTTCTTTTGCATCCCCTAAATATGTTGGAAATGTTTACCTTTAGGGTTTTCAAAAGGGAAAACTATTCCCACAACTAAAGTTTTCATAATGCAATTATGCTTTCATATTGCCAAAGTTGGGTGGTAGACTACTGGTCACATTTTTTTTTTCCCAACTCCCCAGTACAACCTAATTCCCCAATAGGACCTAACCCTGATGTCCATATTTTTGTGCCTGACAACAATAAACAGGAAATAAGCTTCCTTTTTTTATATATAAGATTCCTGGGAAACTGTTTGGTGACTAAATCATGTCTCCCTTGCCTGACATTCTACACTGCAACATCTGTTCAAGGGTTTCAGTCTAAGGCCTGGGTATCACCTAGTAGAAGAAGAAGGAAGAAGGAAAGGGGGTGTTGATATAACGTCCTGATCCAAAGTCCTACCAGTCACGTCAAGGGGACACTCTGAGCCCAGGGCAGCTGCCAATGAGAGGATAAATTTGTCATTTCCCACCCTCCCACTCAACCCACAGGTAAACTAGGTTATTCTAGATCCATCCAAGGCTTCTAATATGAGTCCTTGAGGTCCTGATCAGTTTCATAATGATTAAGCATTAGCAATGACTGCTCTATAATAAATGCTTTCTCTTTATAAAAGACAGAATATAGGTGGAAAAAAAAAGCAATTCATGTATTACCTGCAGTCCTCAGTTTCCCAAGATCTCATTTAATCTAATTTTAGGTTTTAAATGAAATGATAATAATCTTAAGCACTTTTTAGGGAACAGAACCTTAAAGAGTTGTATTACTAGATTATGGAAAGAATGGACACATAACCACCTTATACCATTCTGCTTTGATTAGGAACGTAACCACTACCATATATCAGACTTAGTCTTTTCACCAGCTTAAACTCCTTTATTGGCAACTTATTGCACTATGAATAAAATCTAAATTTCTGAAAGTCCCTCCATGTCAAAATAATTATTTTTAAAGACCAATAATGTGAGTAAACCTTGCCTCTCAATATTTGAGATAGTAAATGGGTTATAATTATTAAAATAAAATAAAATGGAGACGAAGCTTGAAGATCCCCTGAGTATACAAAATCAGTTAAGCCACGTAAGCAGTTATTTCTTGTAAATGCCTCTGAGAGGCATAAATTAAATCTAAGTCGTCTTTCTAAAATGGTATAAGAAAATCACTTTTAACTTATCCCCTGCTGTCTGGACACTCCTCCCCCCCAATAAGCAATCATTGTAAAGATTAAACAGCTTCCTCATTTTCACTTTATAAGCCAACTTGTGACATCATGCCTCTGAGCTTCTTACCAGTTTCAATATTTCAAGTTTAAAGGATTCCTGTTTGCAAACAGTTTCTCTCTCACTCAATAAAATATTCATATCACGTAAAAAAAATAATAATAATAAAAGAAGTCCCTCCATGATGGTTGTTATTTTCCATGCTCCTCCTGGCTCCGTATCCCTAACCTCTTTTCTGTCATTCAAGCATCCCAAGCTCTTTCTTGCTTCAGTGCCTTAGCACTCACCCTTTCTTTAGCCTACACTGGAGCATTCTTCCTTAAGGCTTTGCAGCATGACTGACTCTTTCTTATTCTCAGGCGTCAGCTCAAGTGCCACCTCTTTTAAAGAGACCTCCCTAGCCCACTTCTCACCCACACACGAGTTATTTTCACATGAGCCTATTTCTTTTCCTTCTGAGCACTTTTTACAATTATCATTAATCTTTTTAGTATGCTTCTTACAATTTTTTTGTCTGTCTTTCTCCACTAGAATGCTAGCTCCCATGAGCACAAGGTCTTATCTGCAGTGTTTCACTGCCGCCAGACCCTCACGGTACCTCGCACATGATAGCGACTGACCACATTTGCTGCATTAATAAATGAAGAAGTTCATGTAAGCGAGACATCCTCCACAGGCAGAGATTATTCAAACTATATCTTCCAGAAATTTCAAATGTAATCACATGACCTGAGTCAATATACAGAAACAGAGACATCAGCTCCCCAAGCTCTGAAATGGAGCGGGACACGGAAATTCTCCAATACGTTGACATCATTGAATAAGCCACACAAATAACCTGGTTTGCCAGATGAATGCAGTTTGTCTGTACTCCACAAGTTGATCCAGGAAAATACCACAGACCAGTCCCCTTTCTGTATCAGCACTGATTGAATTTGGATGCCTTTTGCAAAAGTGAACATTTTCTAAATCACTTCCACCAAAGTGGAAATACAAAGAAGTAAAATTGAAATTATTCTAAAGGATTATGTAAACAATACATCCTGTTGGAAAGTTAAATAATAACAATGTATTAACAAAGGAAGGCAATTGGAAAAGTCATTAAATGGCCATTAAATAAATACATATGTGTATTGGTATCTGCATCTGTATATGTACAGGACTGAAGAATTTCCAGGTTACAACACAACAGCAATATAGATACTGAAGGAAGAGATGCACCAATTATGTGAAAACCTTAAACTAGCATCTGACAAACTTCAGTGTTAAAAAAAAAAAAAAAAAAAAAAGGCTGTATATCCCAATTAGAGAAAAGCACGTAGCAAATTCTAGGTTTGTGAAACTGCAGTATTCACATACGTTGAAAGTTGAAAAAAAAAGAATTAACTTACAAAAGATAATGCTTAAAATATGTTTTTAAAGGTAACAATAATAACATTAAACTCCCAGGCATATAAGGTCCTTGGGCTCTCATGCCTCAATTTCTCTCTCACTGGCATCATGGATGTGGGTCACAGAATGGCCAGTCCCACCATGAAGTGGTGAGTTCTGCTACCCAGGTGCTTCCCGGAGAGGGTGTGCAGTCCCTGATCTAGGACCCTAGAGTCTTAGTCAAGTCTTTCATACATGGGGGGTCAACCTGTGAAATCACTGATGCTTTTCGTATTTTTAGTACGTGAGAATTTTGTTTCCGAATCTAGATCCTTTTCCTCTCATTCTACATGCTGTACTCACCTTCAGCTGTAAAGTTGCATTTGTTTCAGAGTATAATCAAATATAAGTCTAGAAATCCAGCAATTCAATTGTTAGTAGCTATCAGCAAAATATATATATGTATATATATAAAGCTTTTGTTCATTGTGTTTGTACCACAACCAGCTGAAGAGCATCCAATGGGAGGAATTTTGATATAGAATCCTACAACCCTCCTCCCCTTTCTCCCTTAATATCTACTAATTTAATACTCTCTATCTTAGAGTTCCCTATGCATGACTACGTAAGATAAATCATTGACCTTTGACTTACATTGCTTAAACAATGATAAACTTTGCTTAAAATACATATGTCCTGTGAATGCACAATGTCAAGTTTACTCAGACCTCTGAGGAGGGGGTGCTGCCTGGCTGGTGCTGCTACATTCAAGAAGGCATGATAAGGCTGGCTCTTAGGATGTGGAAATGAAAGCTGGAGACTTGAACCAAATGCACTGCCAGGATGAAGGGGCATTGCTGGCAGGAGCAGGGAGCAAACTGGACAGAGTGTGCCTCTTCTCCCTCCAGCCTTCTAGTCACTCTCTAGTGCCTCATACAGGTGGACCTCACTAAAAGCCAGCACGCAAAAGAGAAAGCTGTTTTGCAGAGTCCGAGCCCCAGCATTACAAAGCGAGTATAGACAGGTGGATTTGGAGCCAAGAAACAACCTCTCCTACTTGACCTCAGGGTTCAGTGATGTGTACACTCCACTTGCCACTTGGCATCTACTCGAGGCTGCTCAGTTGAAGAATTCAACTTGTCTTCTCTAGAAACAGATATGGGTTTCTGGTTATTAGTGTTGAAACAGAGCACACAAGTCACCCACTAAATCTCCACTAACAGAAGCAGTCAAGCCAATGCCATAGATGAATAAACACAACTTTGATCATAGGAAGCATCTTAGCTGATGAAACACAAATTGGGCCAAACTTTCTCAGAATAACAAAATCAATCCCAATAAGTCATTTTCTCCGAGTATGAAGGTCTGCCTTGCCTCTCAATTCTAAAGTGAATGCAGATTTCTCAGTAAGCCAAGGACAGTTGGGCTCGTTAGTAGATTTTCTGAGCTTCTTTCCTTTCTTCTCACTGGTTCCTTTCTCTTCAGCCCTTCCTCTAAAAAGGAAATGCAGCAGTGAAAGTCCATTCAGCTGCTTTCTCCATTGCTCTCTCAAAGGTTCAGTGGGAAAGGACACAGAACCACTAACAATAAATTATGAGGCCTTCCAGCCAAATTCTGTGAAGTTTGGATTAAGACAAAGGGGTGAGCAGAGCTCCCGCCCCATGCCTTGAGCAGGATGCAGATTTCCTCAAAAGTTTACAGCCATCAGATGTGTTGCTACTGATCCTGTGATTGACTGCTAAGATGTAGGGACATGCACAGTATCCTGGAGCAACTGAGAGTGTTGCTATAGAGACTCATCTCAACAATGCAGAAAAGCAGGGGAGGTGTGGGAGGAAACATGTTGCCAGGCCATTCCTGCTGCCCATGATGTAGCATCTAAGCCAAGGAAGCTCCCACTGGTAAAGCTGAGGGAAGGAGGGGCAGGAGTCAGGAGCTGCTAAATCAAAATTCAGGAAGTCTATTACCTAAAGGACGCATCAGGAAAAGGAACTAACAGATTTAACAGAAGAAATTTAAGACAGAAAAACAAAGTAGAAGTTTAGGACGATCATGATCATTCCTCCTCCTCTTTTCTACCAACCTGCTCCCTCCCCACACTCCATACAGGTGGCCAGGCAAAATCCCAGATGAGTGAAAATTCAGAAAGGAACCAACTGGGACATATACATCAAAAATCTGCCGAAAAAAAAAAAAGAAAAAGAGAGGGAGGTAGAATAAAATAGAAGCAACAGGCAAATAGAGAACACATTTCAAAGGGGAATCAACAAAAAGAATCACAGAAAGAGTTCAGAGTAACAGTCATTTATAGTCTGAAAGAAATTGCAGAAAGCTAATGAACAATTTTAAAAGAGCTCAAACAATAGATTCAATGGTTCAAAGAAGAAATTATGAGTTATTATGAATAGATGAAAACTAAACAGGCAGAATTTGAGAAAGAAATGGAAGAAAAAAGTTAGAATAGTAAAAGATAAGCCACATATAAAGCATATCCAACAGAAGCAGATCTTGTGTTCATTAATCAAGCCAGCAATTAGAATATATAGGAAAAAACAAAAGAAGTAGTAAGTATAATTTAAGTAAGCAAAATAATATATTGGAAATAGATCAATAAAATAAGCAAAAAGTATACATAGATAGGAGGAAATTAATAAAGTTTTTTTTTTTAACATCTTTATTGGGGTATAATTGCTTTACAATGGTGTGCTAGTTTCTGCCCCATAACAAAGTGAATCAGTCATACATAAACATATGTTCCCATATGTCTTCCCTCCTGCGTCTCCCTCCCTCCCACCCTCCCTATCCCACCCCTCCAGGCTGTCACAAAGCACAGAGCCAATATCCCTGTGCCATGCGGCTGCTTCCCACTAGCTATCTACCTTACTACGTTTATTAATAAAGTTTTTAAGCGCTAAATTTAATGAAAGAGAAAATACAAATAATAAAAAGGAAAAATGAATAAAACAAAAGCTGCTTCTAAAAAAATTTAAATTGATCAACCCCTGGAGAAGGGAGAAAACAAAAATTAACAACATTAGATGTAAAAACAATGATATAAAGTATAGAAGAGATGAAGACTGTAGAGATAACATATGCAATTCCATATCAACATTTCTGAAAAACAAGAGGAAATGGATGGTTTTCTAGCAAAATAGAAGATGTTAAAATTGGTCCAAGACAAGGTAGAAAATTTGGAGGTATCAATAAACATAGTAAAACATATTGCAAAAGCAGTTTAAAAAATCTGCCATTTCAAAAAACCACTTGCCCCAGACATTTTAATGGATGAGTTTTACAGGCAAGTTAATATAAAATAGATAGTGCCTAGCCCTATAGTAGTTAAACTGTTTCAGACCACAGCAAAAAAAGAACAGTTATTTATAAAGTTAATGTTACCTTAACAGCAATTAAAGTATGCAAATTCCATTCATGAATATACATACAAAAATTCAAAGAAATATATTGGCAAATTAAACACAGCAGTATATTGAAAAAAACAATACACCATGACCAAGAAGTTTTTTTTATATATATCTTATTGGAGTATAATTGCTTTACAATGCTGTGTTAGTTTCTGTTGTACAACAAAGTGAATCAGCTATAAGTATACATATATCCCCATATCCCCTCCCTCTTGGGCCTCCCTCCTATCCTCCCTATCCCACCCCTCTAGGTCATCACAAAGCATTGAGTTGATGGCCCTGTGCTATGCAGCAGTTTACCACTAGCCTTCCATTTTACATTTGGTAGTGTATATATGTCAATGCTACTCTCACTTCATCCGAGCTTCCCCTGCCACACCCCTGTGCCCTCAAGACCTTCTCTACATCTGCATCTTTATTCCTGCCCTGCCACAAGGTTCATCAGTACCGTTTTTTTTAGATTCCATATATGTGCATTAGCATACGGTATTTGTTTTTCTCTTTCTGACTTACTTCACTCTGTATGACAGACTCTAGGTCCATCCACCTCACTACAAATAACTCAGTTTTGTTGCTTTTTATGGCTGAGTAATATTCCATTGTATATATGTGTCACATCTTCCTTATCCATTCACCTGTCGATTGACATTTAGGTTGCTGGCAATTATAAGCAGTGCTGCAAGGAACGCTGTAGTACATATATCTTTTTGAATTATGCTTTTCTCAGGGTATATGCCCAGATGTGGAATTGCTGGGTCATATGTAGTTCTATTTTTAGTTTTGTAAGGAACCTCCATACTGTTCTCCACAGTGGCTGTATCAATTTACATTCCCACAAACAGTGTAGAAGGGTTTGCTTTTCTCCACATGCTCTCTAGCACTTATTGTTTATAGATTTTTTGATGATGGGCATTCTGACCAGTGTAAGGTGATACCTCATTATAGTTTTGATTTGCACTTCTCTAATGATTAGTGATGTTGAGCATACTTTCATGTGTTTGTTGGCAATCTGTATATATTCCTTGGAGAAATGTCTATTTAGGTCTTCTGCCCATTTTTAGATTGGCTTATTTGTTTTTTTGATATTGAGCTGCATGAGCTGCTTGTATATTTTGGAGATTGATCCTTTGTCCGTTGCTTCATTTGCAAATATTTTGTCCCATTCTGAGGGTTGTCTTTCCATCTTGTTTATGTTTTCCTTTGCTGTGCAAAAGGTTTTAGGTTTCATTAGGTCCCATTTGTTTATTTTTGTTTTTATTTCCATTTCTCTAGGAGGTGGGTCAAAAAGAACCTTGCTGTGATTTATGTCATAGAGTGTTCTGCCTATGTTTTCCTCTAAGAGTTTTATAGTGCCTGGCCTTACATTTAGGTCTCTAATCCATTTTGAGTTTATTTTTGTGTATGGTGTTAGGGAGTGTTCTAATTTCATTCTTTTACATGTAGCTGTCCAGTTTTTCCAGCACCACTTACTGAAGAGACTGTCTTTTCTCCATTGTACATTCTTGCTTCCTTTAACAAAGATAAGTTGACCATACGTGCGTGGGTTTAAATGTGGACTTTCTATTCTGTTCCACTGATCTATATTTTTGTTTTTGTGCCAGGACCATACTGTCTTGACTACTGTAGCTTTAGAGTGTAGGCGAAGTCAGGGAGTCTGCTTCCTCCAGCTCCATTTTTCTTTCTCAAGATTGCTTTGGCTATTCGGGGTCTTTTGTGTTTCCTTCCAAATTGTGAAATGTTTTGTTCTAGTTCTGTGAAAAATGCCGTTGGTAGTTTGATAGGGATTGCACTGAATCTTTAGATTGCTTTGGGTAGTAGAGTCATTTTCACAATGTTGATTCTTCCAATCCAAGAACATGGTATATCTCTCCAGCTGTTTGTATCATCAATTTCTTTCATCAGTGTCTTATGGTTTTCTGCATACAGGTCTTTTGGCTCCTTAGGTAGGTTTATTCCTAGGTATTTTATTCTTTTTGTTGAAATGGTAAATGTGAGTGTTTCCTTAATTTCTCTTTCTGATTTTTCATCATTAGTCTATAGGAATGCAAGAGATTTCTGTGCATTAATTTTGTATCCTGCTAGTTTACCAAATTCATCGATTAGCTTTAGTAGTTTTCTGGTAGCATCTTTAGGATTATTTATGTATAGTATCATGTCATCTGCAAACAGTGACAGCTTTACTCCTTCTCTTCTGATTTGGATTCCTTTTATTTCTTTTGCTTCTCTGATTGCTGTGGCTAAAACTTCCAAAACTATGCTGAATAATAGTGGTGAGAGTCGGCAACCTTTTCTTATTCCTGATCTTAGTGGAAATGTTTTCAGTTTTTCACCATTGGGAATGATGTTGGCTGTGGGTTCGTCATACATGGCCTTTATTATGTTTACGTAAGTTCCCTCTATGCCAACTTTCTGGAGGGTTTTTATCATAAATGGGTGTTGAATTTGGTCAGAAATTTTTCTGCATCTATTGAGATGATCATATGGTTTTTATCCTTCAATTTGTTAATATGGTGTATCACATTGATTGATTTCCGTATATTGAAGAAACCTTGCATTCCTGGGGTAAACCCCACTTGACCATGGTGTATGATCCTTTTAATGTGCTGTTGGATTCTGTTTGCTAGTATGTCGTTGAGGATTTTTGCATCTATGTTCATCAGTGATATCGGCCTGTAGCTTTCTTTTTTTGTGACATCTTTGTCTGGTTTTAGTATCAGCATGATGGTGGCCTCATAGAATGAGTTTGGGAGTGTTCCTCCCTCTGCTATATTTTGGAAGAGTTTGAGAAGGATAGGTGTTAGCTCTTCTCTAAATGCTTGACAAAATTCGCCTGGGAAGCCATCTGGTCCCGGGCTTTTGTTTGTTGGAAGATTTTTAATCACAGTTTCAATTTCAGTGCTTGTGATTGGTCTGTTCATATTTTCTATTTCTTCCTGGTTCAGTCTTGGAAGTTGTGCTTTTCTAAGAATTTGTCCATTTCTTCCAGGTTGTCCATTTTAATGGCATAGAGTTGCTTGTAGTAATCTCTCATGATCATTTGTATTTCTCCAGTGTCAGTTTACCTCTCTCTTTTCATATCTAATTCTTTTGATTTGAGCCTTCTCCCTTGTTTTCTTGATGAGTCTGGCTAATGGTTTATCAATTTTGTTTATCTTCTCAAAGAACCAGCTTTTAGTTTTATTGATCTCTGCTACTGTTTCCTTCATTTCTTTTTCATTTATTTCTGATCTGATCTTTATGATTTCTTTCCTTCTGCTGACCTTGGGGTTTTTTTGTTCTGGTTTCTCTAATTGCTTAAGTGTAAGGTTAGGTTGTTTATTTGAGATGTTTCTGGTTTCTTGAGGTAGGACTGTACTGCTATAAACTTCCCTCTTAGAACTGCTTTTGCTGTATCCCACAGGTGTTGGGTTGTTGTGTTTTCATTGTCATTTTTGTTAGGTATTTTTTGATTTTCTCTTTGATTTCTTTAGTGATCTCTTGTTTATTTAGTAGTGTACTGGTTAGGATCCATGTGTTTGTATTTTTTTACAGATTTTTTCCTGTAATTGATATCTTGTCCCATAGCATTGTGGTCAGAAAAGCTACTTGATATGATTTCAATTTTCTCAAATTAACCAAGGCTTGTTTTGTGATCCAAGATGTGATCTATCTGGAAGAAGGTTCCATGAGCACTTGAGAAGAAAGTGTATTCTGTTGTTTGTGGATGGAATGTCCTATAAATATCAAGTAAGTCCATCTTGTTTAATGTATCATTTAAAGCTTGTGTTTCCTTATTTGTTTTCATCTTGGATGATCTGTCCATTGTTGAAAGAGGGGTGTTAAAGTCCCCTACTATGATTATGTTACTGCCGATTTCCCCTTTTATGGCTGTTAGCACTTGCCTTATGTATTGAAGTGCTCCTGTGCTGGATGTATAAATATTTACAATTGTTATATCTTCTTCTTGGATTGATCCCTTGATCATTACATAGTGTCCTTCTCTGTCCCTTGTAATAGTCTTTATTTTAAAGTCTATTTTGTCTGATATGAGAATTGCTACTCCAGCTTTCTTTTGGCTTCCATTTCCATGGAATATCTTTTACCATCCCCCTACTTCCAGTCTGTATGTGTCCCTAGGTCTGAAGTGGGTCTCCTGCAGACAGCATATATACAGGTATTGTTTTTGTATCCATTCAGCCAGTCTATGTCTTTTGGTTGGAATGTTTAATCCATTTACATTTAAGGTAATTATCGATATGTATGTTCTTATTACCATTTTCTTAATTGTTTGGGGTTTGCTATTGTAGGTCTTTTCCTTCTCCTGTGTTTCCTGCCTAGAGCAGTTCCTTTAGCATTTGTTGTAAAGCTGGTTTGGTGGTGCTGAATTCTCTTAGCTTTTGCTTGTCTATAAAGGTTTTAATTTCTCCATTGAATCTGAATGAGATCCTTGCTGGGTAGAGTAATCTTGGTTGTAGGTTTTTCCCTTTCATCAATCTAAATATGTCCTACAACTTCCTTATGGCTAGTAGAATTTCTGCTGGAAGATCAGATGTTAACTGTATGGGGATTCCCTTATATGTTATTTGTTGCTTTTCCCTTGCTGCTTTTAATATTTTTTCTTTGTATTTAATTTTTGATAGTTGGATTAATATGTGTCTTGGTGTGTTTCTCCTTGGATTTATCCTGTATGGGACTCTCTGCAGTTCCTGAACTTGATGGACTATTTCCTTTCCCATATTAGTGAACTTTTCAACTATACTCTTTTCAAATAGTTTCTCATTCACTTTCTTTTTCTCTTCTTCTTCTGGGACCCCTATTATTCAAATGTTTGTGCGTTTAATGTTGTCCCAGAGGTCTCTGAGACTGTCTGCAATTCTTTTCATTCTTATTTTTTTATTCTGCTCTGCAGTAGTTATTTCTATTTGTTTATCTACCAGGTCACTTATCCATTCTTCTGCCTCAGTTATTCTGCTGTTGATTCCTTCTAGGGAATTTTTAATTTCATTTATTGGGTTGTTCTTCATTGTTTGTTTTCTCTTTAGTACTTCTATGTCCTTATTAAAAGTTTCTTGTACTTTCTCCATTCTATTTCCAAGATTTTGGATCACCTTTATTATCATTACTCTGAATTGTTTTTCAGGTAAACTGCCTATTTCCTCCTCATTTGTTTCATCTGGTGGGTTTTTACCTTGCTCCTTCATCTGCTGTGTGTTTCTCTGTCTTCTCATCTTGAGTAACTTACTGTGTTTGGGGTCTCCTTTTCACAGGCTATAGGTTCATAGTTCCTGTTGTTTTTGGTGTCTTCCCCCAGTGGGTAAGGTTTGTTCAGTGGGCTGTGTAGGCTTCCTGGTGGAGGGAGCTGGTGCCTGTGTTCTGGTGGATGAGGCTGGATCTTTTCTTTCTGGTGGGCAGGACCACGTCCAATGATGTGTTTTGGAGTATCTGTGAACTTATTACAATTTTAGGCAGCCTCTCTGCTAATGGGTGGGTTTGTGTTCCTTTGTTGCTAGTCGCTTGTCATGAGGAGTCCAGCACTGGACTTTGCTGGTCGTTCAGTGGAGCTGGGTCTTAGCGTTGAGATGGCGATCTCTGGGAGAGCGCTCACCAATTGATACTACCTTGGGCTGGGAGGTCTCTGGTGGTCCAATGTCTTGAACTCTTCTCTCCGACCTCAGAGGCTTAGGCCTGACAGCCAGCCGGAGGACCAAGACCCTTTGGGGAAGTCTGAGGTCTTTGGCCATTATTCAGTCGGTGTTCTGTAGGATCTGTTTCACATGTAGATATATTTTTGATGTATTTGTGGGAGGAAGGTGATCTCCACATCTTATTCCTCCGCCATCTTGAACGTCCTACCCCTTACTGTGGTTTTGATTTGCATGTCTCTAATGATTAGTGATGTTGAGTATCTTTTCATGTGTTTGTTGGCAATCAGTATGTCTTCTTTGGAGAAATGTCTTTTAGGTCTTCCACCCATTTTGGGATTGGGTTGTTTATTTTTTTGATATTGAGCTGCATGAGCTGTTTGTATATTTTGGAGATTAATCCTTTGTTCATTGCTTCATTTGCAATTATTTTTGCCCATTCTGAGGCTTGTCTTTTCACCTTGTTTATGGTTTCCTTTGCTGGGCAAAGCTTTTAAGTTTCATTAGGTCTCATTTGTTTATTTTTTATTTTATTTCCATTATTCTAGGAGGTGGGTCAAAAAAAGATCTTTCTGTGACTTACATCAAAGTGTGTCTGGGCTTATATTTATGTCTTTAATCCATTTTGAGTTTATTTTGGGGTATGATGTTACGGAGTGTTCTAATTTCATTTTTTACATGTAGCTTTCCTGTTTTCCCAGCTCCACTTCTGAAGAGGCTGTTTTTTCTCCATTGTATATTCTTGCCTCCATTGTCAAAGATAAGGTGACCATATGTGTGTGGGTTTATGTCTGGGCTTTCTATCCTGTTCCATTGATCTATATTTCTGGTTTTGTGCCAGGACCATACTGTCCTGATTACTGTAGCTTTGTAGTATAGTTTGAAGTCAGGGCGCCTGCTTCCTCCAGCTCTGTTTTTCTTTCTCAAGATTGCTTTGGCTATTCAGGGTCTTTTGTGTTTCCATACAAATTGTTAATTTTTTTGTTCTAGTTTTATGAAAAAATCCATTGGTAATTTGATAGGGATTGCATTGTATCTGTAGATTGCTTTGTGTAGTATAGTCATTTTCACAATGTTGATTCTTCCAATCCAAGAACATGGTATATCTTTCCATCTGTTTGTACCATCTTTAATTTCTTTCATCAGTATCTTATTGTTTTCTGCATATATGTCTTTTGTCTCCTTAGGTAGGTTTATTCCTAGGTATTTTATTCTTTTTGTTGTAATGGTAAATGGGAGTGTCTCCATGATTCTCTTTCTGATTTTTTGTTGTCAGTGTATAGGAATGCAAGAGATTTCTGTGCATTAGTTTTGTATCCTGCTACTTTACCAAATTCATCGATTAGCTTTAGTAGCTTTCTGGTGGCATCTTTAGGATTTTCTATGTATAGTAGTATCATGTCATCTGTAAACAGTGAAAGTTTTACTTCTTCTTTTCCAATTTGGATTCTTTTATTTCTTTTGTTTCTCTGATTGCTGTGGCTAAAACTTCCAAAACTATGTTGAATAATAGTGGTGAGAGTGGGTACCCTTCTCTTGTTCCTGATCTTAGAGGAAATGCTTTCAGTTTTTCACCATTGAGAATGATGTTGGCTGTGGATTTGTCATATGTGGCTTTTATCATGTTGAAGTAGTTTCTCTCTTTGCCCACTTTCCGGAGGGTTTTTATCATAAATGGGTTTTGAATTTTTCAACAGAAGCTTGGTCTGCATCTATTGAGATGATCATATTGTTTTTATCCTTCAATTTTTTAATATGGTGTATCACATTGATTGATTTGTGTATACTGAAGAATCCTTGTGTTCCTGGGTTAAACTCCACTTGATCATGGTGTATGATCCTTTTTATGTGCTGTTGGATTCTGTTTGCTAGTATGTCGTTGAGGATTTTTGCATCTATGTTCATCAGTGATATTGGCCTTTAATTTTCTCTTTTTGTGACATCTTTGTCTGGATTGGTATCAGGGTGATGGTGGCTTATTGGAATGAGTTTGGGTGTGTTCCTCCCTCTGCTATATTTTGGAAGAGGTTGAGAAGGATAGGCGTTATCTCTTTTCTAAATGTTTGATAGAATTCTTCTGTGAAACCCTCTCTTCCTGGGCTTTTGTTTGTTGGAAGATTTTTAATCACAGTTACAATTTCAGTGCTGTGATTGGTCTGTTTTTGTTTTCTATTTCTTCCTGGTTCAGTCCAAGAAGTATTTTTTAAGGGAGTTAAGACAGCTCCTTTAGGAAATCTATCAAAATAATTGAACATATCATCAAAGTAAAGGAGAGAAAATGTGTAAAATTCACTACTCATTTCAGATGAAAACTGTGAGTCAAATAGAAGTAGAAGAAAATTGAAATATGATGAAGACTCTCTACCAAAATCAATATTAACTTATCAAATATATGTTAGTATTGCTCCTCTAACCAAGCAAAATTTGAGTCTGCAACTCAATAGTCAATGCTATATGATAGAAAAAAGACTGATTAACACTAAAACATATATTGAAGAAGTTACTGAGCTTCAAGTATATTAAAAAAACCTATAGACATTTACACCAATAAAGCAAGTCATATAGGGTGAAAAAATATCAGAGTATACCTAGATTTCTCCAAACAATAAACAGAAAGAAAGTGTAGTGATGTCTCCAAATTTCCAAGGTAAAGAAAGTTTAATTCAAGACTTCCTCTTGCAAGACAGACATTCTCAACTGAGGGAAGAATTTAGGGATTCCAATCCCAAAGATTCATGTTTACAAACAAACACACATGTCTGCACACCTGCGTATGCACACACACACACACACACACACACACAGAAATACACTTCCACACTGGCACACACATGTGCACACATGCACAGGCAGACACTCATACATGCACACGTAAAATAGGCACTCTTGCAAACAAACGTATCACACATAACATGTGCATGCACACAGACATTCACACACATATACCTTGTTTTTTAAATCCTGTTTTTTAACTGTAGGGGGATCTTTAAGAATAAATATCTTATACAGAAAAAAAATATTTAGTGGGTTTCAGCAATTCCTTCAGTTTAATTTCAGTGTCTTTTTAAAAGAAATAGACTCACAGACATAGAAAACAAACTTATGGTTTGTTTTCAAAGGGGAAAGTGGGGTGGGGAGGGATAAATTAGGAGTTTGGGATTAGCATATACATACATATACATATACATCTATATATAAAACAGATAGCCAAAGGACATACTGTATAGTACAGGGAACTATATTCAGTATCTTTTAATAACCAATAAGGGAAAAGATTCTGAGAAAGAATATATATATATTATATACTATAATATATATTACACATATATATAATATATATTACACACATATAATATTCATTACACATATATTATATATTTTAATATATATTACATATATATTATGTATATATTATATATTACATATATATTATATATTATAATATACATATAACAGAATCACTTTTTTATACACCTGAAACTAACAAAACATTGTAAATCAACTATACTTCAATTTTAAAAAAAATTTCAGTGTCTTTTTTTGCAAAAATCAAGAGAGAGTCAAGGAGAGTTTTATGTAATATATTTTGTTTCAATTAGCATGTATTATATGATCTCAGTTTTCTAAATTATTTCTACCTATCCTGTCCAAATATATAGATTAAAATAGCTAGAGAACAGGGTTCATCAAATATTAAGAATGTTATTTCTGAATGGACTTTTGAGGGATTCCAGTTTCTTTTCCTTTGTTTATTACTTGAATTTATTATAAATTTTATATCCTTTTTACAAAACCAATATAGTTCATTGTATGCAAAATGAAAAATAAAAATAGGGGGAAATGAGAAGAAAAAGAGGAAAAAAATAGTATTACCATAATATTTCCACTATAATGTGTTTAGTGTGTCTGTCAGAGGAGTCAAAGAAAATAGTATAATGGAGTTTCCGTTCTGTAAATTTAATTTTACAAGAGGAAACATGAGATGAGACAGCCATTCCAAACACTTAATGGGCATCCCTGTCTTCCTCTTATTCAATAATAGAAATTAGAGCTGGAGAAGTCCTCCCCATCTCCTGTCAATGTTTCCTGTGCTGTATTCTCTTGGGTTCTTTTAGTTCAGTATTAAATGACTCAAGTGTCAGGGTTTCATCTATTTCGCATTACAGAAGCCAGCTCTTCGCTTACATCTACAGGGTGACAATATCTCCTAAAAATGTGAGGAAAGATTATACCTTATTATTGAGTTCTAATAGGGCCTTGCCTGAGGACTTCCTAGCCAGGCCACAGTTCACTAGATTCTGATTAAGCCACAATGACACTATAAATTAGACTCATTAGTGGGTATTTTCAGTAACAATAAGAAAATCTGAGGACCATTTTTTAGTATTCATATATTCTTGGCCACGCTGCCTTGCTAACCCTATGTAGAAGCTTGCGAAATTATAAATGGTCATTTAAGAAAAAGAGATCTACTCTCCTAGATCCCACCTCAGTTTTCTACTCACTTTGTTTCTCCTTCCTAAGTCACACACACAAGCATGCAAACACACATATTCACATATGCGGCTACCTTCCTGAGAAGCATAATAACCAACAGAGCTCCAATGGGAATATGGTATTTTTTCTGGTCAAGAGAATAAACATGAAATTCCGCAACATAAATGAGGACTACAAGGTGGTAACAGCTAGTAAAAGGGGTTAAATCAAAGTCTAGAGCCTCACATATTAACATGGCTATTACTTTAAGTTTGTACTTTGGATGACTTCTCGTTCTTTTAATTTTGCCAAACTGATTTTCC
Organism: Delphinus delphis; assembly: GCF_949987515.2. NCBI lineage: Eukaryota > Metazoa > Chordata > Mammalia > Artiodactyla > Delphinidae > Delphinus > Delphinus delphis. The sequence goes on from NC_082685.1 coordinate 80,342,839, forward strand.
ATGTCTTGAGAATGGACGTATTATTTTTATAAGAAAAAAGCTAGTTTTTTAAAGGCTTGTTTTCTCCCCTCTCAGAGAGTTCCAGTAATTAATCCCTATTCCTTTCATTTTAGTGACTCTGGTAAAAACCAAACTAAACAGCTCTGAAAGGACCTAAAAGCACAACACCCCAGGATCCATGAGCACATCTAGTAGTCAGATCTTGGTTTCTATTACCATTCCCTGCTAATAGAAATCAGGACATCTTGAGAAATGGCTATTCTAGGGCAGGGGCAGAGAAGATACAAGATGTGCCTGGAACTTCAGTTCACTTCAGAGTAAGGAAGTGCTCAAAAATAAATGATGAGGCGTGTCACAAGGTTACAGGCACCAGCTTGAAGGGGTTACCTCAGGACAACTATGAAACAATTTAAATGCCAAATAATTAAAGGCTTAGTAAATTATAAGGCTTTCGTGAAAAAACTGGGACTCCATGAATCTGTAATGACAACAAACAAGAAAAGAAAGATACAAGAAGAAGGGTAGACACTTGATTGCAGAAGAATGCCAAGCACCAACTGGTAAACTGGGGTGAACGTTGGAGTTGACAAATCATCGTTTTGCAACCATTACAATAGGGATTGGTTCAGGATAGAAGCATAAACAGATACTAAATATGGGAGGGAAATTACCAACTTTAGAGAAGCAAAATTTACACATAATACAAGGTACCCTTTATTTGTATAGTTAGATGATTTTCAACAAATTTTTACACCTGTGTAGCCACCAATAAATCAAGGCTAAAAATATTTCTATCTCCTTAAAAACTCCTATGTGCCCCCTTTCAGTCAACATCTCCTCACCATTCTTAACCTCTGGCAACCACTGATATACTTTCTTCTCCTAGATGTTAGTTTTACCTTTTCTAGAATCTCACATAAATGGAATCAGTACCTATCCTTGTGTCTGGCTTCTTTCTCAGAGCAACATGTTTTTGAGATTCATCTATTCTGTTGCATGTATCAGAATGTAGTTCTTTTTGATTGCTGAGTAGTATTCCATGGTATGGGTGTACTACAATTTGTATATGTGGTCAGCTGTTGATGGACATTTGAGTTGTTGCCAGTTTGGGGCTATTGTGAATAAAGATGCCATGTACATTCATGCACAAGTCTTTGTGTGGACCTGTGCTTTCATTTCTCTTGGGTTAATACTAAATGCAAAATTCCTAGGTCATATGGGAAGTGAATGTTTAACTTCATAAGAAACTGTCAGATATTGTCCAAGGTGGTTGCACCATTTTAAATTCCCACAGTAAGTATGGGAATTACAGTTGCTCCACATCCTTGTTATGATCAGCCTTTATAATTTTAGCCATTCTAGTGGGTGGATGGTGGGACATTTCATGGTAGTTTTAATTTTCATTTGGGGAGTAAACTTTGATAAGGAGCAGGACATTTGCAAGGTCTTAAAATGTCTCAACACGGGCTGCTTATTAGGAGCAAGAAAAAAATAACAGTATTTATACAGTGGAAAAATCTGGCAAAATTAACATCATAAATGGGAGGTAAGTGGAAATCACGTGCCTCTGGACAACATACACTAAGAAGGATACAATCTCACTTATGCAGTATTCTGATTAGGGGTGTATAACCTAAAACAAATCATCACAAAACATACATAAACCCAAAATGAGGGACATTCTACTTTTAAAAGAAACTACCACAGTCTTCAAAAGTTTCAGTGCCATAAAAGAAAAAGAAAGGCTGGGGAATTGTTCCAGATTAGGGAGATTCAAAAGACGTAACTGCTAAATGCAATACTCGATCCTAAATTGGATCCTGTAGCACAGAAGAAAATACACATACATGTACAGAAATACTATAAATGGCCTTATAGAGTAAATTGGCAAAACTTGTCTGTAAGAAAGTAGATTAGCTAAAAGTATCATACCGCTGCTAACTTTACTGAGGTTGATCATTGTATTAAGGTTATGAAGAAAAAGGTCTTCTTCTTTGGAAATCTACACTGAAGTATTTAGGGATAAACAGTTATATTTTTTTCAGTTTCCAAATGGTTCCCAATAAAGAATATACGAGAGAGAGAGAACAAATGATAAAGCAAATAGGTCCAAATAGGCTAAAATCTGGGTAAAGGGTATAGCGCAATTCTTTGTACTATTTCTATAACTTTTGAAGTTTGGAATTATTTTTAAATTGAAAAAAAAAGTTTTAAGTAGCTAAACCAGATTGGATCAAGATGGCACCTACTTTGTTTCATATCTAAAAATCCCTAGAAATTAGAGGGAAAAAAAGTTGAGTTTTTTAAAAATCAATAACAACAATAGGAAAATATGAGTGACATGTGTGGACCAGAAATGTTGTGGTCCTAAAACTATAATAAGCAGACAAGATATTTAGAACAGAAGTCATAACTCAAAACAAATATATAAACTTTCCACTTCCCCTGCAAACACCAAAATCCAGACCTAAATAACGGTCAGCTGGTTTCAAGTTAGATACAAGTACATGAGTGTGAACTTTGAACTCTTACGCCTTATCCAGGTCTCAAAGGAGCCATTTACAAATTCCAGGATTCTCAGTGATGGCAGCAATGTGGCTCTGCCCCTCTGTCCTGATAAGGGATGAAGTTCTTCTGAGGGCCCGGCCCCATGTCTGGCCACAGTTAACAGCTGCGGGCCCAGAGCCACCATGACCAATAGGAATTAGTAAACAGCCCAGAGAATGAACAGCCTCTGCTTTCAGAACAGGGCTTTATTTCAGTGTCACCTGTCCCCGTGCTGCTTTTCTAAAACCTCTCTGACCCCCAGTCACTTGTCCTCAATCCTGCAAACTTACTATGCCTGCTTCTCTCTGACAAAATGAACTTCTCTGCATCACTAAACAGCTGACAAACCCCAACTGGCAAAACCTGTCCTGTTACTGCCTTAGCTGTTTCCCGAAAGTGCACATCTTACTCTGGTCATGTATTCCCAAGGCTCTTGTCATTAGCCTCAGTTCTGCTAATCCATGCTCCCTCCTGAAAACTCCCACTTTTTCATGCTTGGAAAGATAAATCATGTCTCTCCATTATTTCAAGAAGTTATAAATCTTTTGTTAGCAGCTTATAAATACATCATCCTTTTCATTTGTCCTCACAAGCCAACCTTCCTAATTTCCTAATTTCCCAAAGAGTCTCATTGCTCTTCTCAGAAGCCTTTTCCAGCCAAGGTGAAGTTTTGGAAGCAGGGTGCCAAGTAGTCACTTTTGATTCCATTCTAAGGTGATATATTGGAAGCTTCTTTAATTACAAATAGGGAAAGGTAAAAGGATCACCTTCCCTCGACTGCCAGATATGTCATTTCATATTAAACAGGAAAGAAAGAATAACTAGGAACATCAAGTAATTAATTAGCCTAATTTTTAGGAGTTTTTATACCAGCTTCCAAAAATCATATTGAGATCCAACCAAATTGAACTTAACTATTTCCGTGCCACAGGACATTTACAACTGATGTCTTATATGCCACCCCTCAGGTCAAGTCCTCTGGCCTATTTGTTTTTTTCAGTTCTCTCTCATGAAAGTGTAGGTTCTGAGTCTTTGTAGAGGCAGTAGTCTAGATTCGTTTGTTCAGTAGAAATCTCATATTATCACTTCCCCGTAGTTCTAATCTGGGTTGGAATTACTGTTGAAATATAAGTCTGGCACCTGTGATGGCACATTTGCCTCATGTACCAGCGTTTCTCTTAAATAACAAGCCCTAATGAGCATCCCAGAGGTCCTGGACCTCTACTAGGGCAACGACATGGACCATACACCTGCTCTAGTCAATAACAGGGTTCATCTTAAGATAAAATTTTTAAAGCAAAGCAACAAAGATTTAAGAAAAGCATTTCCGCCAGGTTTACCCCTTCCGGCTTGTTTATAATGGTGCATGTAACAAAGCCTGATATCCAGAGAATTTGAATTGTTCAATGTCAGTAAAATTACATGAGACCATATTGGAAGCCCTTTATCTTTTATTACTGTAATTTCATGCAAAACTAGCAGTTAATGTAGACTTGTATGATTTTTCCATAATTAATTATTATTACATCACATTTATTAAAGGGCTCCCGCTAAGTACGTTATTAGTAGCAGCTCTTGAATCTCTACAACAATAATACTCTGAGGTGGATACCATTGCCTTCATTTTACAGATGAGGAAACTGAGGCTCAGCAAGATTAAATAAACTGGCCAAGATCACACAGTAAATGATAGTACAAGGACTCAAAGCCAGGCTGGACGCACCATTATCTGTGTTCTAACCACTCTTCTATACTTCCTTCCCTCATGTTTGTCTCAGCATCTGTTCATGTGTCTTCACAGTCAATGGAGTTAGATTTATTAGAAACTACCTGCCAAGAACCATTCTACTTAAAAATATCTCAAACTGCTCTCTTGTCCATAATATTTTTGAAATGAATTGCCAACAAGTGTGTAAATTAGCTAAGTAGCATCCTCAGGTCTGAAGAGCACACATCTGCAGGCTTGCTGATTCATATTCATTCCAATTTTACAAGTGCTGCCTCGCCTGTGTTTTACTGATAGCTGTTTTACAAGATCTTCATTACTTCCTAATTGTTCAGGCTTCTACATTAAGTTTTGCTTATGAAGACAGATGGTTTGCATGCTTGTAAAGTTGGAATAATAAAAGGAAATTAGAATGCTATACCAGAGCATCCTTCATCCCCAGGACCAAAAAAATCACTAAATTAAATATTCCTTTTCTGGAGCACTGTCAGAGGACACCACCTCTGTGAGCCAGCTTCTTATAAAATTCTGCAGGGTAGCAGAAGCCAAGAACAAATGAAGGGAACGTTAATCTATTTCATTAACCAGGAAATGTGCCCACAGCAGAAACAGTCTGTGTCACCATTTCTAAAAATAAGCCATTTACATTAATCCAGGGCTTCCTTGGGTCAGGCACGCACAGCACATTGAAGCTAGAACCATTCTGAATCAGATAGAGGATGGAGAAGAAGGAGATAGCTCTGGTAGAACAGAGGACAAGATGACTACTTTACTTTGTTGGGTGTTGAATATTTTTGGTATCTCTATAAATACTCTTGAGCTTTATTCTGGGGTATAGTTAAGTCTCTTCATAGTATTTTGAACCTTTTGGGTCTTACATTTAAGCTTTGCTTGGCAAAGCCAGAGCAACGTGTGTTCTAAAGTTAATTTTTCCCTATTACTAGGGCAAGATCCCTCTGAGTATTTGACCCAAAGCCCTGTGATTTATAAGGCTTCCCAGTATGGCTGTTGGGAACAGGCACTATTCTCCCTGCCCTCATATGAGCATTGTTCCTTCTGATCCTTTAGGATGGTTCCCTCCCGGCCATGACTGTTCCCTTACGCATATGTGCTGATCAGCTCTCTACTGTATATTTAAGGGTAATCTCTACAGAGCTCCAGAGTTTTCCTCTGTGCAGCTTTCTCCTTTCCAGTACTCTTCTCTAAGAATTCTACCCCTCTTAGGCTCACTGAACTCACAGCTCCATCTCAGCCACTTAGGGAGACTGCCAGGCTCAGCCTGGGTACCCATATCTGCAGTATTGCCTAGAAACTCTCACCAGGCAGTCACCTGAGACAATTACAGAGATCACCGAATTGGTTCACCATCTCTCAAGGATCACTCTCCTTCCCTGACTGATGTTTGATGTCTTGAGAACCATTGCTTTATATATTTTGTCCCATTTATTAGTTGTTTCAGGTGGAAATGCAAAACTTATCCCTTTACTAGACCTTTACTGGAGGTGGGAATTTCTCATTCTCTCTTAAAAATTATTATTTCCCAAGAAAGCCTGAAGTTTACCTGCATTCTGTGCCTTCCTCACAATTTACCTCTATCTAGAAAGTTATTTCCTACCTTTGTCCGCATCTTCAACTCTACCCTTCAGGTTAGACCCGGCTAAAACACCACTTCCCCCATGAAGTCTTTCCTCCATCCCCCACCAGAAGTATTCTCCCTCTTCTGAACTCCGCTGACAATGTTCACCTTCTAATACGTCAAAAAGCAAAATATGTGCATATTTTATCTCCTCAGTAGACAGTTTCCTTAAAAGCAGAAATCACACCTTATCTTTTTCACTTCCTCAGCAACACCTGCTACTCCACTCTACTAGCTGTTAGTAAATGTTGAATGAATGAACAAATAAAATGGCCAAAAAGTCATCCCATCACAGAGCACTTAACTCAGATTCACTAGACACACTTGACGAAAAGGCGAAGATACAGACCACAATGCACATATGGCAGGAGATGCCAGCCATCATTCACACAATGAACACATCCTAGAAGTAAATAAAACATGAGACAGGTTACCCTCTTTTTCCTGTCTATCTACATTCCTTCAAGTCTCACCAGCTATGACCCTAATGTTAAAAAGTGTCATTTTATGACTTGGTCCCTAGATGTAAGCCAAATATTTCTTTGAGCCCACCAAGAATTCTGAAAATCCTTTGCCCAAAAATGAGACATGTTTTAGTTAATATACACCAGAGTTGTCAGTTTGCTACCACACTTTTTCAATATCAAACAGCTAGGTAGTATAGCCTCAAGTTCTCTCCTTCAGTCGGTCCTTATTGCTTCTCTCCTCTCCTTCCTTTTCACATTTTATATTCCACAAGGGAGCCACTTTGAACTAACCCAATACTTCTAAAAATTTGAACTGAACTAAGCCATTGGCAATCAGCCTGGGGTACACATTGGTAGGAGAGTATATGTTTGGATCTTGGTAATTAATATTATTGACACCATTCTGAGTTGTGTATCATTTAGATGTAAAAAATAAAAGTCAATAAAATCAGACCAACCGTCAGAATACCAAGGTCTGGCTGCAGTGACAATTACCCCAAACTTAGTGGTTTAAAATAACAGAAATTTATTTTCTCACAATTCTGGAGACCAGAAGTCTGAAATCAGGCCAAAATCAAGACGTCAGTAGGACTATGCTCCTTCTAGAGGTTCTAGTGAAGAATCTATTCCTTGCCTCTTCCAGCTTATGGTGGGCGCTGGCATTCCTTGGCTTATGATCACATCTCTTCAATCTTCCAGGCCAGATCTCTCTGCCTTGTTTACATTACGCCTTCTTCTCTGTGTCTGTGTAATATCTCTCTCTCTGCCTCCCTCTTATAATCATACGTGTGATGGCATTTAGAACCCACCTGGATAACCCAGGATAACCTCCCCACCTCAAGATTCTTAACTTAATCACATCTGCAAGGACACTTTTTCCACGTAAGGTAACATTTACAGATTCCAGGCACTAGGACCCGATACCTTTGGGGGACATTATTCAGCCTACCACATCTTCTCTGCAAGAGTGTAAATAAATTAAGACTACTTTGGAGGGTTCAAGTAATGGATGCTTCCTGGAATCCAATGGTAGCTGACTATAGATCAAAGTTGGTTCTCTCCTGATCTCTGACACGACAGGGGGTTAAAAGAACTGATTTCCTCGAATATACAGATATATCTCATCTCCCACGAGCAGCCTTGGCTCATGGTCCCACCATGAGGTCACACCCAAACTTCTGTCACACTACCAACCAATTTCGTTAATGAGTAGCACAAACTTTACTGAAGACTGAAGGGGGGAAGGGGAAGGGACGAGGATGGTAGAAAAGAGAACTTACAACACATAACAAGTTTTCATTTTAAGAAATTCTTCGTGAGACAATGCTTTCCCCCTCCTGCAGTTCTCCTCTAGTCACTAAACCCTTCATCACCCTTCTCTCCTTTATTCTTCGAAAATCCTCTCGATTGTCACAAGCAACTCAATTCTTGCACCAAGTTTGCAAATTTTAGTCAGCAAACCAAAATCCTTGTGGTTACCTAATCCTGCCATCCTCTGAAAAATTTGAAAAAAAGCTCTCAGGCCTTGAGCAAGCTGTCTCACCCCCCACCCCCCACGCCCCGGTTCCAATTGTGTACTAGCTTATTCACTCGACAAACACAGCTCTTCCTAGAAAGGAATCTGCTGCTAAGTAAAGTAAGAATTTTCATAATAAAACCCTGACAATGAATGAATAATTGTTTGTACCTCTTCATAGTCCTCAACAACTTGCCCACTGAAGAAGTTGGAAAAAAGCGAAGAATCCCACACTTTGTCGAAAGACTCCATACAAATTACAAAATTTCATAAGAATGAATTCTTATTTCTGTCCCTCTCAAAAAATGAAGTTTATTGCTTTTCTTGTTATTACGGTCCTCCGTAAACTTTTTGTAGTAAACACATTATTTTGTATTCAGGATTTATGAGAGCTAAGAAAAAGTTTTTAAATGTTTAAAACATTTTTTTCTGGACATTTCCTTTCACAAGCCCGTAGGTGTCCAAGAATTCTCAGTTCTCCAAATATGCCTGGCAGCATTGTGGAAATAACAGAATCTTGGATTTCTTTTCTGGATCCAGTTCTGTATCTAGTTTGTAAGTATCTAGAAAGATTAATTTTTTTCAGTCAACAGTTTAGTAGCTAGAGATCCATAGTAAAAAGGTTTTACCCTTCTCAGTTGCACATGAATCATCTCCTCTAGCTCTCTGACCCACACACGCACACTTTTACAAGGATTAAATTAAGCTAGCTTAAATGCCAATCTGTCTTCTAGGCACCACAGAGGATATGAAAATGAGTGACACCATCCTTGCCACCAAGAAGTATGCAGGATGGGACAGGACAGATAACTCAGCCGTTTACCCAATAATCACAAAAGCACAAGCACATAAAGTCATTGGTAGCAAATGATTACACCAGGAAGCTGTTTCTATCACCTGTTTTAGGACCAAAACTGCTCTCCACATAGATTAGAAGACTCTTGGGCTTCCCTGGTGGCGCAGTGGTTGAGAGTCCGCCTGCCGATGCAGGGGACACAGGTTCGTGCCCCGGTTCGGGAAGATCCCACATGCCGCGGAGCGGCTGGGCCCGTGAGCCATGGCCGCTGAGCCTGCGCGTCCGGAGCCTGTGCTCCACAACGGGAGAGGCCACAACAGTGAGAGGCCCGCGTAACGCAAAAAAAAAAAAAAAAAGAAGAAGACTCTTAAGATCAGGTAGTTTGAGAAAGCAGCCTAGCATTTTGGGACCAAATCCACATAAACATCTCTCTCAGAAATAGCAACAACACTTAAAGTGAGTCATTTGTTGGTTTTAAAACCCGCAGATCGAAAATAGTCCATCGTTCTAAAAAAAAAAAAAAAAAAAACTAAACAAGAAAGAGAAGGAACAGGAGGTAGAAAAAGAAAAAAAGGACGAAAAGGAAGAAGAAGAGCAGGTATAAAAGGATCACAACTCTCAAAAAGAAACAGAAGTTACAAACGTTGTGTGTACACGGCACACTTATAAGCCCAAAATCTGCACTTAAAACAACCAGGTTCAGCTGGAATTCCTGAGCTCCTGTCTGCTTAGCAGCCTCAGAGGAGCAAGAGCCACCACTTCTGGAAGGAAAGGCACCAATGCCAGGCAGGAGGCAGCTAAAGAGGAGGGGAAGCAGAACCAGCCCTCATCCCAAGGCATCATGTGGCAGAAGACAAACCAGGGTCTGCATTTTCTGAAATATACTAACCAATTCCTCTTTGATTTGGCCTTTTCAGAAGAAATCTACCTCACCTAGCTGTTGGGAGAATTCAACGAAGAATTTTGGTTCGTTTTAATCTTTCCAGGAAATTGTGCTGGAGGTCAGAAATATAGCAACTCAATATGATATTGAAATGACAAGCCAAAGCGAAGGCTACTCTGGACAATTTCGGCACTGGCTGAGTTTTTCTTAACCTCCATGCTAAGCATGGCAAGACTCCCATGCTAACAAGGGAAAACTTTTCAAATTGTGATCCCTGGGGTTTCTGGTCTCCACACATGGTACAAGCCTGAAGACAGAAAAAATGAGGTCAGCAACCTCGCAAAGGCAGGGGGGTCATAAACAGGAAGGCAGTGAAGATGTCTGACAATCTCTAAAAATGAAAACGCCTTTGGCTACTCGCTGGAGCGTTCCAGAAGCTGCGCCTCTGAATCAGGAAGGACAGGGCACCCTTCACAGCTGACAGCTTTCAGGAGCCGAACACTGGGAAAATACGATTTCTATTCTTACACAGAGAAATCTGATGCCTCATGACTGCATCCAGGAGCAGAAGGGGTGCCTGCGTGGCTCTGCTATTTGCTGGCCTGCAGTGAAGGGCACTGGTGACCGCAAAAGGTGTTTTCCCTCCTGCAGTAGAGAGCAGCCCATCTGTTATCCTGCCCTGGCGCAGTGCCGGGGAAATCCTTCACGAACTAGAAGCCTCCTGCCAGAGTTCCCTGGAAACACTCCCCAGACGATCCTGCCCACGCGCGGGAACGCACGCTTCTTCCCAGCCTGCCTTTTTGTATTTTTCCTTTTTATTGCTCCAGACAGCTAGCCAGAGAACAACGCCTGTGATTTAAAACTAGCAGGAGGGTCTGCCTTCAAAGCTGTCAGGAATTTTTCTTATTATTTTAACCCTAGAAGAGCACTGACTGCCTCAATTCAGAGACGCACACCGCTAAGGATGGCATGTTGTAGACAAACCGATGGGACGTGGAAGCCAGCCAAAGCTGTCTGTCTCCGTGCTTAAGCAGGGACCCTCCAAAGATCACTGAGCAATGTGAACTGAATAGAAACAGGGCCCCTAGGGCTGATGGCTAGGCTGTTGACACAGCCACCTGTCCTGCTGGGGGCCAGGTTTCACTGACCCAGGGCCCAAGTGACAGCTCTGGGCACCAGGGCAGGAAGGACTTCCCCTCCCTCAGGCTCCAGAAGAGAGGAGGAGAGGGAGCTGGGCGCACTAAGAGCCCTGTGCACCCCATAGATTCAACGGTGAATCCTCGGAGGAGGAGAAATGGGAAACTGTCCTCGGGTTTGGGCCACCCAGGACACGTGTAGTTTTCACCTGGAAGCACGCATATGCACCTCTGGTCTGTTTTGGGAATGCTTCTGTGCAAAATGCCTATTAGGCTCCCTACTCCTCGGCTTTGGGAATACAGAAACCGCTCCACCCACTCGCAAAGCTCTCCTTTCCCTGTGCTTTTCTTCAAGAGTTAATTCATGTTTTCTCTGGCCTGATTTGAGCTTTGGGGAAGGTTGGAGAGCTTTCTGAAATGAATTCCATCAGCCTTGAGTCTGCCTCCACAGACCAGACTGCCAGTCTGTTGCAGTCAGCTCTGCCTTCTCAGCTGAGGCTGGTATCTGATGCTTCTCTGTAGAAGTGACACCGACCCAGCCAAGGCACCTGGTGACCTGGTGGGACACCAGACATGTGAGCCAGGAAGACACTGGCAGGCCCTCCTCCGACCTTTAGAAGTCATTGGCTTGTGTCCTGAGTCATGGGGTTGAAGGGTGCTTTCTTCTTTACCTCGCTGCTAATGTTGTTAATGATCCAGGGAGGGAAAGCCCTAAGCCATCTTTAACAGGGAAACAAGAATAGGGCAGCAGCACCACCATTCTCAAACTGGCAGAACTACAGGAGAGAAAGTGAAAGAAATCCTGGATGGATAAACGATAGTCCTTTTGTTAGTGCCTAAATGAAACCTTTTCCCACATCTATCTGAAATGCAGAAAGAAATAAGTCATGTAACTCACTTTGTAACTATCACACAAAACAAGAGATGGAGAGTTTTACTCATTTTCTGTTGAAGCTAATCAGCGCAAGCAACCAATCAGGGTATTCCAGTGATAAAACTATAAGATTTTCAGCCTTTTGCTTTTCAGCATTTTGATTTTCTACATAGATCAGAATAGCTGTATAATGGACAGCTCTTCATTAAATTTGATTCTGTATAGACACAGCCTTTTATGCTACTGAAGGAAAGTACTCTAAGAACAGAATTCATTCTTTTACAAAAATTAAAATTTCAGTTCCATCACTGCAAGCACAATATATTTTTGTATGAGTAGCCAAACCACCCCCATGCTATAATGCTCTTTGGTATATGGCATATTACCTTTTCAAAACTGAAAGAAAGTCTTTGAGTCGAGAATTCCAAAGAAGAGTGTTTCTGGGGAGGGACAGATTGGGAGTTTGGAATTAGCAGAGACAAACTAGTATATATAGGATGGATAAACAACAAGGTCCTACTGTATAGCCCAGGGAACTATATTCAATATCCTGCAATAAACCATAATGGAAAGAAATATGAAAAAGTATATATATGAATATACATATACATATATATGTATAACTGAATCACTTTACTACACACCTGAAACTAAGCTAAACTAGTCATCATTGATGGCTGGCTCCCCAGAAAATGAAAACAACAAAGAGCAAGTGCTACATGGGACAGAAATATCCCTTCTGCAGTATACAATGAGTATACCAGCAAAATATGTGCAAGAGATTAAAAAGAAATGTCCTACTACAAAGAAACACACTTAACATGCTAACGTTGAGAAGCTTGCTTATTCTCCTACATTGCTTCCTCCGGCATGAAAAGAAATGTATTTTCCAAATTGTGATGAGCCTCATTCAAATTCTCATCATTTGAATTCTCCATGTGTTCTAAGTGAAGAAACTGGACAAACGTGTGAACATGAGAAGCGATCTGCAGATCATCTAACCCAATGTGCTCATTTAACAGGTAAGGAAAAGAGGCCCAGAGGAGGGAAGAGACTAACACAATCCATCAGAGCCGTTCATATCAGTCCCCAGACTAGGACCCAACAGTTCCATTTCAGGTTTCCTCTGCAAACCATCTCACCTCCTTCTGCCAGGCCTGCTCTGTCTCCCTCAACAGACTGAAGGGACAGCAGGGGGGGTCTGCCTTCATTTGTCCAGCTAAAGTGTTTATCATTCTGGGTCTACCTTACATGTTCCCTGCCGTTTACAACTTACTGCAGACTCTCTCTCCTCTGGCATAACAGTAATGATTTCTCCCTTTCATCTTTAGCTACGAGTCTGCACTCTCCTGTAACCTCTCTGATATTGCTATCAGCTAAATACCTACATAACTGTTACCATATGGAAGACTCGACCTTTCTATTTTCACTGCTGCTTTATTCCTGTCTTCCTCCCTCAACTGTAAGCTCCTTTAGAACAGAAAATATTTTTATCTCTACACCCTTATACCTAACACAAGGCCCAATCAACAATACTTGCTAAAGAGTATTGTTATTTAAAGCTGGCTTGTTTAGCTATTTCACTTTTCATGTTATACGCATTCTCCCACCCAACTCCCAAGCAGGTTTCCAGTTCCTTGAATTCAAGACTATTTGAGTTCTTTATACCCCACTATTATTGGGGCATTTGAGGGGGAGACTGACTTTTCACTCTGAGGGAACTGTCAGATACATATTTTAAACCTCAGATTCTTTTGCAAGAGTCTGAGTGTTCCTCACAGGCTCTGTCTGAATTCTGCCACATTTTACCCACGGTGGCACTGTAATAGGAAAGTACTTCTCAACCTCATGCCATGATGCGTGGATGGATTTTGTCCACAAGGTGGCTCTGCAAAGGAACATGGCAGGTGCAAACCTGGATGAGTCAGCTCAGGCTACCGGGCTTTCTGTTAAATGAGGGGAACTCCATTCCTCAGCCCTGCCACCGGGAGCCTGCAATCACTGAAGAAGTAAAGTACAATGGAAGACTTGGGTATAGGTCATTCCTCATTCTCTCTTCCCAACTACCATAAATTTTTTACAAACACAAAGAGGCAATCTTCGGCAGGAGGATGGCTGGAGAATGGACATACTTTAGTAATGTTTCCATAGTAATTTATCTTCAGGTTTACTCATAATGTTATTGTCTTATAGATTGCTTTGGTTCAAAAGAGTCAGGAAAGGGATTATACACATATCTGCCCTCATTTACTGAGCTTTCTCTGTGGTTGACAGTTTGCTAAGTATTTTACATATTTTATCTCATTTTATACATCCAGCTCTATGAGTTGGGCATTATTAAAAAAAAAAGAAAGAAAAGCAGGAGGTATCATGTTCACTAACTTCAGACTGTACTACAAAGCTACAGTAATCCAAACAGTATGAGTTGGGCATTATTTCATCTGTTGTACACTAGAGGAAACTGAGGCACAACCTTAGGTTAGTAGATGGTAGATAAGTCCTTAATTGCCTCACTTGCCAGGCTGAATGCTCCATGAGAGCAGAGACCATGTCCCCATTGTTTCCATCAGGGGGGTTTCCACAACCCCCAGTAGACACACACAGCATACTTCTTGACACATAGTAGATGTTCAATTAATAATTGTTGGAGGACTAAACAAAAGAATGAGAGAAATAAAAAGGTTATCTCGAGAGTAGAAAGACTAAGAAATCATAAATAAATCAATCTTTGGTTAGCCAACCTTTTTTTTGTATTTTGATGATAATTTCTCAACTCTCATATTTCTATTACTTTTCGATAAATACATAAAGAAAGTTACAGTTGACTTTTTTCCCCCCAGCCATTTGGTAAGACATGAATAAAAGAACCCAAAATTGGCCAAAATTCCAAATCTCTCCCTACCAGGCAGGAAGGAGCCTCTGGACCGTGGGGATTAAGAGTGGAACAGAAATTGGGTTTTATTAGGAAAATACTAGAGTCACAGCACCAGAATAAATCTCACTGTCATCTAGCTCACCTCCTAGCTTCAAGCACTGAAATACCTAAATCAGCCAATATAAAACCTTGATTCTAAGGAAGAGCAAATTTATACAAGAAGGCCAGCAACGATAAACCAGACAAATTTGGAAGAGACCTTCAGGGATCAATAGCCATTCATTTATTCATCAAATATTGGGGGCTCTGAATACTTTTTCTCATGGATAAAAAAGGTAGGTATCTTTTTTTAAGAGCTGAAAATTTCAGTTTTGAAGTGAGAAAGGTCTATAATAAAGAGATTCTATGTCCTTTCCATCTTTAAAAATTTAGCAGCTATTTTTGTAGTATTTGAAGTTAGCCAGAATCAGTGTCTCTCACAAAAAACCTCTGCTATTGCTCACTGTAGTTCTATAAAGTGGAAACACCATGTGCTATGGAGAGAGAGCCTGCTTTGGGTCTGGTGAGTTCAATTTACCTCTAAATGTTCCCTTAAGAAACCACATTACTCCTCTGTAACTACCTGGGATTTCACTACTACTTTCACTGAAATCACTCTGAGAATGAGCCACAACTCTGTTGGAAATGACTGATAAACAGTTAAAAATTTGGTGGGCTAGCACTGAAGCTAACATTAATTGGGTCATCTCATTCACCAAATCCAGACAGTAAAGATTCCTGTTCAGAAATCTTTCCAATTTTCAGACCAATGTAAATCAGCGCAACCCACATCCCATACAAAGGATGTCATCTAAAGAATTCTTTTTATGACAATAAATCATCTTAATTAATGCTTTGCTCTAAGCTCTCTTCTGCCAACACAGGCTTCGCACATTTATTTCTGGGATACACCAGACAGTCTTCTCCCAAGGCTCAAGATTGGGTCTTATTAACTACCTCATAAATACTACTTCAGCTTTTAGTCAAGACTGTGGTGGCTACCAGGCAGTGCCACCTAATTATGCAAAACCTGGGGTATCTTCAAGGCACTTGCACCACCTCCTATGGGTCCACCAAGGTACAGAGCTTCAGTGGTGAACTGTACCACACATTCCTTTCTCTGCTTTTACCAACCTCTCTCCTATTAACAGACACAGCTATATATTGATGGGGCTGGGAAGGGAACAGAGCTGATGGACAGATGGTAGGGAGTATTCAAATCCACCTTAGGATGAGTTCTCTCCCAGGAGTAGCCTCAGTCCTTCATGCGTATGCCCTCCTGACAGATCGCCCTACCTGTTCCCCAGATGTGCTCACATCCAACTAGTAGTGGGCATTCTTTCGTCTAATTTGGGGCCCCAGTGCTCCATGTTTTCATCAAAATCAGTGACAGGATAAATAGAATTTCAATCCAACCTTTTCTAACCACAAAGAAAAATTTGATACCCAACTTTTAGAAATTTCAGTCCCATCTGTCAATATAAAATTGTCAGCCTTTGTCAATCAAAAGAGAAAAACTGAGATGAGTATGAGTGAAGAAAAAGGCTCATAAGCAAAAAATCAAACTGATGCAGTCAACTGAGGTTATGTTTAACAGATGGACACCAGCTTCAAAAAGCTCTCTTGAATATGTAATTGGATTTAATGCTGAGTGATAAATATGATAACTACTTATGTCTGAAAGATGCAAGTAAATGTCAATATTAATTGAATGAAAAAGAGTACCGTTGAGAGAAAGAAAGAACATATTCTTTGTTCAACGTGCCATACATAGACAATAGTGAATAATATCAGGAAATCAGGAATAAGAACACATTTGAGAGTCTCTGGTAAATTGTAAATGTCATTCAAACAAAATATATTACTATGCAAATGCAAAATCTATGTTACGATATTTTCAAAATTAATAGTTTCTTTCCACACTCAGATTTAATAAAGTAAAAAGGAAGTACCTAAAGAATGTGGCTACTTAGGAATAAATGTAAGTGCTCCAGGGTCATTTTCAATTATCTCTGCCTAATCTCTCCTCCTTTTAGCACTTAGATTACAAAAAGAAGGACTCATGTTTACTTTTTCATAAAGCTTAACCATAGCACATCCTCACAGAGTATTATTTCTCTTCCCCCTTCCTCCCCCTCCTCCCCATGCCCCTCCTCCCTTTCTCCCCTCCCCCTCCCCCTCTCCCCTCCTCCTCCTCCTCTGTCTTCCTTTCTTTCTCCTCTGCCTTTTCCTTCATCTTCTTCTTTAAATTTAGCTTATTCCTTCCATATATTATTTAAAAGGGGAAAAAAAGGTAAAACAAACCATAATCCTACAAAAACCTGCCAAAGTTAGTTTTGCTATTCATTCTCACTACTTTTAAAATTTGTTTCTTTTTCCTTTTCTGCCAATTTTCTTTCCTTTTTATGTTACTTCAATTCTTCAGTAACAACAAACCTTTAAACCCCAGTCAGCTGAGGCTATGAGAATACCTTCAGAGTCCTCTGAAGTTAGATCCAGTTCACCCTGGGACACGGGATTTTCTGTCAGTCACTAATCATAATAATCATTTTTGCCTTCCAAAAAATATAGGCCTCTTTTGATACAAATCATGTTAAAGGGCAGGAGCAGAACAGTTTTTAAAGTAATTGGTTTTCCAGTTAAAACCATTCTCCTATGCTAAAAAGTCACAATGTTGAAAATCATTCTGTCAAAATAGACCTGGGCTCTAGAATAAATCTGTATTTTTAGCTCTGACAAATGTTAATTGAAATCAGCATTAGAAACATGGATGAATCAATGAACTGGGTATTTGAAAGCTATCCCATTATAATGGGTATATAAACTGAGCAGGCATCTTCAATATCACAACAATTTTGGGAATCATTTTCTTAGCTGACAATATGAAATTGTAATAGAATCAGAGCATTGAAAGAAAACTTATTTAATAGTTAACCCCTGACTTTATTTTATATTTTTATTGATTCAAAATAAGATTTAATTTTATTTCATTTAATTTTAGATAATGTATTCACATAATTTTACAGTATGAAAATATTCAGTAAAGGGTCTTGCCTCCCTTTCATCATCTGTTCAGTTTTCTTATACACATATACCTGCCCCATTAGGTAATCACTTTTTATTCCGTCAAACACTGGTTCTGCTAAAATCACCAGCACAACTTATTAATAAGACAAAGCTAAGTGTATTGTTTACTGCAGTGAAAGAGGACATCACACTGCAAAACTTTGTAGTGTAAGGTCAAAAGTTATTGAGAATTAGAAGCTTGGTTTAAGGCTTGTCTTTCGGTGCAGTGAGTTGACTGGAATTGGGTAAGAATCGCCACACAACAGTCCAGGATTAATGGAATCATCAAGGTGAGGATTTTAAAACCTAAGAATTCAAAGAACCGTAAGGCACAAATGGTTGATGTTTGGGGAAGTTCCTATAATGAACAATCAAGGCATTTGATTGGGCATAATTGTCCCAGAAGAGGAATGAAGTGGTATTGGAGACAATGGAAAAGCAAAGTCACATTAGTGTAGACGTAAAATATGGTTTCCATCTCAGTGCCCAGGCTAAGCAAGGGAGTAGATGGGCTTGGTTTTCAATTACTTTCTTGTGTCTCCTGCCAAAGTTTCTCTGTGCAAATGAGATCAAGTATATATTCTTGTTCGTCTTCTCTTCTTTTAAACAAACGATTACGCATTACACACATTCTTCTGAACCTTGTTTTTCTGATTTAACAACATATCTTGGACAACTTTCCATGTCAATAATGGAGAGTACAACTGTGTAACATTCTATAGTACCTACAGATGTACCAAAATTTATTTAACCAGTCCGCTGTTGGGTTGCTCCCAAACTTCTAATAATACAAACAGTACAATGATGAATGTCATTTTACATGTGTCATTCACAACCTGAAGGATTAATTTTTGGAAATGGGATTGATCTAAAGGTACGTAAATGTGTAATTCTGACAGATATTTTGAATTGACCTGCATAGGGCTTGTGCCAATTCACTCTCCTACCAGCTCCCATTTTATAGACTAAGAAGATTGCAGCCCAGAAAGATCAAATCATCTGCTTAGTTCACCCAACCCATTAATGAACATGAGTCTCTAACACCTAAGTCTTATAAGTTCCTCCCCAGGGTTCCTATTTTCCTGAATCTTTCTGAATAAGAGGTTGGCCAGTGCTGACCTCCAAGAATCCAACTGGATGATCTCTGAAACCTCCTGATAAATGACCAGTTTAGGAAACCCAAGGGCATTTCCTAATCTGCACTTCCTAACCCAGTTGCAGTAGCTGAGTAGATCCTATCAGAAGAAAAAGAGGGGGAAAAAAAGTTTAAGTGGAAGATAAGAAAAAGGAAAAAAAATCCAGTGAAGGAGCAATAACATAAGAGTCACTCTGTGCTGTGAAACAGATTGGCTGTATTAGTGTGTGTCTTTAAAAATAGCAACCTCATTAACAAATGTAGTAGTAATTTGCATTTTCAGACTTCAAGAACCTACTTGGTTTAATACAGTCTCCATCTCTTGGCATCTAAGCTGGTTTTGCCACCATCCTTTAAATTCTAGCTCACAAAAATCAAAGCCAGTAGATGCATTTTGGAAGGTGTAAAACCCCATATGCACAGATCAATAACAGGCTTGTTTGTTTGCTTGATCTGCCTCTTTCTGGCCTCCTAAACCTTGACTGCTTTAAACCAGCTCATCAAGAATCACGTCCGTTAATGATAGTTTGGCTAAAGGACAAAAAAGGCCATAAAATATCCAGTCTCCTGCCTGACACATCCAAACATCTTTGATTCTCTGATCCTGCTGAAGTCCAAAGCTAAGGGTACAAAGCATGAACTTCTCCTGGGTCAAAAAGAATTGGAAATAAATGCTGAGTGTTCTACACAAAGAAGGAATTTAGTAAATGTTGGCTGATAATAAGGTCTGTCTTTAAAACAATTAAAAATGATCATACACCTCATTATTAGCAACCCACATTTGTTTAAAAACATAGGGCACCTCCTGTTGGCAATCACTTGTACTGGAATTACAGGGAAGAGGAAAAAAGAAGGCAAGAGAATTGACTGGTGACTTATCTGCCGGACTCCAAAGGTCCCAGTAGGAGTTGAGGCCCCAAATCCATTTGAGCTTCCCCAATAAGCTCTTTGAACCCTGAGGAAGAATGACATGCAGGGAGGCATAGAAGATGGAGAGATGCTCCATGATTGAAGTGGGGAAGGCATCCCATGGCAGAGGGTGGCACAGCAGCCTCTGACAGTCTATAGATGAAATACTCAAAAAGAGATGGCTTTGTGCAAACAATGCAACAAGCAACAACCTAAAGCACCTGACTTTTGCAAATGAAACAAACAAAATACTTTTTAATCCGTAACATAGTAATTAGAGAATAATCAGAAGGCAACACCCCTTCTCTCTTCCTTACCCACTAAGCCATATATACTGCCAAGCTCTAATTTGAGGGTTATGACTTCAATGAGAATTCTGTAGCTAATTTAAATTACTCCAGGTTTTAGATCTCTAAAATATCTGGCTTAATTTTACGCATGTTCTAGTTTGGATAATTAATTCAACTATCTGTGATTCTTCACTTTAGTTAACAGAGGATGAAGGGAAATGCAAAATTTAACACCTATACAAAAGTTGTTAATTTCTTAAGGTATCAACCAGCCAAAGAAAAAACAAGTAAGTTGCCTGCACTGTTTGTATGTAAGTATAAAGATGTGACTTTACAGTGGTGAGACTTTTTTATATGTGGTGTGTGAATTTTTTCCTATTACTTTATGGTCACATAAACTTCCACACCTTTCACATGAATAGCTTGAAAATCACCTTGTAGAGTTTTGTTTCTTTTAATTTCTAAGTAATGTGGGCAGTTCCTCATTATACAAACATTGGTTTTTTTGGTGTGTAGATGACATAAGGTTTCTGTTCTTAGTCTCCTTCATTTCAGTCACTCCACAGCTTTGAAAAACTCCAACAAAAAGCAGATTTCAGAAAAAGACAGTTTGATCCAATTTATATAAAAAAATTAATGGAAATAAAAGCTATGTATATATTTACACATATTTGTGCAAATCGAAGAGAATCATCTGGAACCTTACCAGTGGACCCCTCTGTTAAAAGAAGTGGGATAACTGGAAGGGGAAGATGCTTTTCATTTTAACTCTATGTATTGATACTTCAGCCATTGCTCGAATTTTTAATGAAGTGAGAATATATTTACATATTACTTATAAGAAATAATCTAAAATAAAACTTATCTGGATTAAATTCCAATTATAAAATAAAGTTTTGGTCTACACTGCAAAATCTAGATGCTTCATTGTACTTCCCTAAGAATGTAACCTCCCAGAAGAACCTTTTTTTTTTTTTTTTTTTGCATGTAGAGATATCATTTGTGTCAAAGGGAGTAATCCAAGAAAAGAGTCTTTTTGAATAAGCGTTTGGAAAAGTTCAGCGGCTATAGACATTGGCTGCTTCTGTCACTTGTACTTTGCTGCCGTGCAAGAGGAATATTATCCATCTTAAGTGATTTCCACTTGTCTCCTCTTTCTACACAAAAGAGATTCTGTACCATCAATTCCAATCCAGTTTGTTCCATGTCCTTTTTGGATTCTTTCAAAGAATGTTCTTTTTCAAAGCCAATATCTTTGTGCTATTAACCTTTGAGCATCCCTTTGCCAGAGCTGCACATCAGATTGAATTCCGATCACTTACCCCTCAACCTATCATTTCTCTCTTATTGCTTTGCTTGGCTCTTTCCCAAGCTTTTCAAGCAGCCAGCCTGCAGTCAAAACCGGTAGATCTAAACAAACTGTTCCAAGAAAACAAGCCTTTAAAAGCATTTCCCTGTATTTGATCAGGAAATCCACTTATTCCCCTCCTCCAAGGACAAATTAAATAGAAAAATCCTGTAGGCCATCACCTAATTCTATTCAGCTAGAATTCATTGAGTCTTGCGATGTGTTTAAGACACTTTAATAGATATTGTAGTATCTATTGTACAATAAGACAATGTTTCTGTCTTCAAGAAGTTTATAATCTAGCAAACCTAAATCATCATCCTTCAATCCCATCGTTTACCCTCTTTTTCATGTATTTACTCTTAGAATCTTTGTATATATTTTTATTGTGGTAAAACATATACAGCATAAAATTTACCATTTTAACTATTCTTAAGTGTACAATTCAGTGGCACTAGGTAATTCACAGAGTTGTTCAACCATCACCACTATCCATTTCCAGAACTTTTTCATCATCCCAAACAGAAAACTCTGTACCCATTTAAACAATAACTTCCCAATCCCCACTCCCCTCTGTTTTCTGTCTCCATGAATTTGTCTATTTTCGGTACTTCATATAAGTGGAATCATATGATATTTGTCCTTTTGTGTCTGGCTTCTTTCATTTAGCATAACATTTTCAAGGTTTATCTATGTTACAGCATATATCATAATTTCATTCCTTCTTAAAGCCAAGTAATATTCCATTGTAGGTATTAACATTTTGTTTATTTTTTCACCTACTGATGGACACGAGTTGTTTCACCTTTTGAATGGGGGTTTTTTAGTAAGGGAATCTATCTTTTTCATATTTCTACAACCTCTCTATTTGCTTTGGTTTGAGAAACCTGGATCAGTCTTTTTCAAGTGTCCTTAGCCTCCTTGATATGAATACAATGCTCTATATTATGAAAAGCAAGTCACAGAGGAGTAAAACCATGTGCAGTGCAGGCTTCAGCTTTAACAGGGCACAACTTCTTCTGCTGGTATGGACACTCCCGCCTTACACACACACACACACACACACACACACACACACACACACACACACGCACTCTATGTTGATGTCTGGTTAAAGGCATGTTAAGCTCTGTTTTATAATTTAAGAAGGAATGTGTTCTCCATTGAGATCTTACAACAAAATTGGTGGAGGAGGGTAAAGAGGATGGTATGCTGTTTATTTCTGTTTAAACATTCTGGGTTTGACCCCCTACTAGAAGACTGAGAATTATAATACAGAATACTGTTTAGAGATTTTTTTGTGACATTTTCAATATAACCAGAGTTGCATCAAGGCCCAAATGGCATAGTATGCCCCAGACCTGGGAAGACCTTCTCACCTCTGAAAAAAATCCAGCGCTGAGGATTTTGGAGACTGAAGACAATCTCCAAGCACAGACAGAACTATCTTTCTGATGGGTAATGGTATGGGTGGCCTTATTCCTTTTCCTAGCAGCTTTGTGGGCTAGAGAGCGCTAGAGCAAGAGCAGGAAAGAGGGCAGATGTGACATGGTGCCCACAAGTGACAAACTGCTGTGGGGACCCATGGGAGGCATCTTTTGGGAAATTAGTGGTGAACACTTTTAGGAGAAATGAGATTCTGCTAATATGTGGTGGGGAGTATTATCTGATGCTACAATGTCTTTAGTACATATAGGATTGGCTCTAGGCCTATTTTAATTATGATTCTGGCTTTTTAACCACCAAACTCTAAGCCTATATGAATCTCAGTAAATGTTTATAGAGACCTCCTGAGACACTGTGTGCTCCCAATGCCAACAATATAGAGATCATTATTTTTCACAGTCCTATACTAAATCTGCTCTAAATGACAATATGGTGACCAGCTGTTGATGTTATTTGCCACATGAAAAATAGTGGACGTGCTGGAAATGGTATCAGTGTCAACGTAATTTATTAGAGTATAATGAATAATGACAAAAGATGCTAATTTGGGGCTCTTTAAAGACATGACCTTAAGGAAACAGTCAACCTATTTCAGCAAGAGACATACGATATATGTCAACTATAAAGTGAGGTATATTCTCAAACTATTCCTTTAAAAGGGGGGTGACTTTATAGCCAAGTCTAGACAATGGCTCATATGATAGGGCATCTCTCTTGTTTTATCTTACTTGTTTAGAGAAGACATATAATTAGCAAGGGAGGGCAAGGTCATGCTGTGACGGCAAATTAGCTCCAAAGTCCATGCGGCTTGACACAACTTGTTTATTTCTCTCACACTACCTGCCCCTCACAGGTTGGCAGACCTCAGTTCCATGTGGTCACCCAGGAATCCAGAACACTAGAGCCTCTGCCGTCTTGTAACTGCTCCACATGGAATATGTGTCTCGTCAACAATGGTACTAGAAACTTGCGCACAGACTTTTTCCTGCCTTACGTAGGAAGAGACCCAAACACTGCCTCACATGATGCATTGACCTAAACTCCTCACTTAATCTCATCCAGTTGTAAGGGGGCTGGGAAGTGTAGGAAAAGAAACAATATTTTGTGAGCTTTATAGTCTCTGCTCCATTAGCCTGATATGACCTAGGTCAGTGTTTGGAATGTGTAATAGTGGTCAGCTGACAGAACTGGGTTTTAAAAGGGAAAATAATAAACTTAACACAAATTCAGTTAGATGTTTTTGTAAACAAACTTTTTAAACATAATTTAAAAAGCAGCAAAATGAGTAGTTACATTGTACAGATCTCAACTACACACTGAAAATAAATTTTAAAAATAACTTCCTTAATGTTAGACAAATGAGGACTTATGACTTGAGCTAAAGTGTCTATTGACAGCATCATATATGGATTCAGAAAGAATATATGTTCAATAACTAAAGCAGAAGTGAAACTTTAAAAAACTATGAGCCTAGAGGCAGCGTGCACTCAGGTGGCACCACAGGAGTACACAGAAGTTGTTGCCCAATGAGAGCACTCTGACTCCGCCCACTCCACACCACAGCTTAGCGCTAGATCTGGGACAGACAGGTCCTGGGAGAAGACTGACAAAGAGGCAGCCCAGATCTCTGGTGGCAGTGCCACCATCTCAGTTCCTGCAGCCATAACTCCCCAACCCCCAGCCCCAGCCCCCTCCACACCACAGCCTTGCACTAGCTGGGAGGGACACTCAGGGGAAAGGACACAACCTTGGGCTGCATCTGAGCAGAGCCCCAGGTGCTTGCAAATATGGTTCATTGGTCTTCGGTGAGGGCACCGGCTTCACTTGCCACAGCAATACCCCCCACCCCATTTTGGGGGCAGGGCATGCATTCAGGGGAATGGAGCCTGATCAAGATCAAACCTCAGGGCTCCTACTCTCACACCGGGAGCAAACCCCACCCCTGACAGGGTGGTGACAGCCATGGAGCACAGAGAAAGTCATGCCTCACACCCTGCACAGGCTTTAGATCCCCTAACAGCAACCACACCTCCTATCAAGGGGACAGTGGCCAGCATACCCTGAGGAAAGATGTGGCTGGTATCCGTATCAAAACCAGCCCTCGTACCAAGGGTACTGCACACAAATAGTCTACACAGGGACACTTCCACATACAAACACCCTTGCAAGACCACAATAGATAACTTTCTCCTAACTTCATAGAGGAAGAGAAAGTTAAGTAAAATGAAAAAACAGAGGCACTACTCCCAATTAAAAGAGTAAGAGAAATCCCCTGAAAGAACAAATAATGAAACAGAGCTCACGAGTCTACTAGACCCCAAGTTGAAAGAGGTGGTAATAAAAATGTTAACTGAATTAAAGAAATATTGATAAAAAAGCAGATCACTGTAACAAGGAACTACAAACTATAAACATGAACCAATCAAAAATAGATAAATTGCTGAGGAAAAAAAACAATCTAGAAGCAATGAATAGCTGACTAAATGACACAGAACAACAAATAAGTCATCTGGAAGATAGAATAAAGGAAATCACCAAATCAGAACAGCAGACAGAAAGACAAAAAGAATGAAAGCAGCATATGAGATGTATGGGATAATGTAAAACGTACCAAGCTATGCATAATAGGGGTATCAGAAGGAGAAGAGAGAGAGAAGGAGGTCAAAAATGTACTTGGCTCCCTCCTTGCCAGGTCTGTGGGTTTGTCCAGTGATCATACTCTCTTTGTGGACCCCACCCCATGACTGGAAAGGACCGGGCAAGCCCAGTGTGGGGTGCGGACGAGGACACAGTGGGGCAGCTGCCCACTGGCATCCTCTGCACTGACCCCACCCCCCACCCAGTGTGGGAAGTAAAGATCAAACCGAAAGAGAAGTGAGGCGCTGAGGCAGGAGCTGGCAGAGTGATGGGAAGCACATGAACTGGGGCTGAGGTCCGTGTGGCTGACAGGGTCTTGGTGCTCCGGTTGGGTGTCAGGCCTGAGCCTCTGAGGTAGAACAGCCAAGTTCAGGACACTGGTCCACCAGAGACCTCCCAGCCCTTCTACATATCAATCAATGAGAGTTCTCCCAGAGATCTCCGTCTGAATGCTAAGACCCAGCTCCACTCAAAAACCAGAAAGCTGCAGTGCTGGACACCCCATGCCAAACAACTAGTAAGACAGGAACACAACCCCCAAAAATCTGCTGATTTTCGTCAGCAGAGAGGCTGACGAAAATCATAATAAGTTCACAGATACCACAAAAAACACCACCGGATGCAGTCCTGCCCACCAGAAAGACAAGATCCAGCCTCATCCACCAGAACACAGGCACCAGTCCCCTACACCAGGAAGCCTACACAGCCCACTAAGCAAACCTTACCCACTGGGAGAAGACACCAATAAAACCGGGAACTACGAACCTACAGCCTGTGAAAAGGAGACCCCAAACACAGTAAGTTAAGCAAAATAAGAAGACAGAGAAATATGCAGCAGATGAAGGAGCAAGGTAAAAACCCACCAGACCAAACAAATGAAGAGGAAATAGGCAGTCTACCTGAAATAGAAATCAGAGTTCTACCTGAAATAGAAATCAGAGTTATGATAGTAAAGATGATCCAAAATCTTGGAAATAGAATGGAGAAAATACAAGAAACGTTTAACAAGGACCTAGAAGAACTAAAGAGGAAACAAACAATGATGAACAACACAATAAATGAAATTTAAAACTCTCTAGACAGAAGCAATAGCAGAATGACTGAGGCAGAAGAACGGATAAGTGATATCTGTAAGATAAAATAGTGGAAATAACTACCACAGAGCAGAATAAAGAAAAAAGAAGGAAAAGAATTGAGGACAGTCTCAGTGACCTCTGGGACAACAATAAACGCACCAACATTCGAATAATAGGGGTCCCAGAAAAAGAAGAGGAAAAGAAAGACTCTGAGAAAATATTTGAAGAGATTATAGTTCAAAACTTCCCTAATATGGGAAAGGAAATAGTTAATCAAGTCCAGGAAGCACAGACAGTCCCATACAGGATAAATCCAAGGAGAAACATGCCAAGACACATATTAATCAAACAATCAAAAATTAAATACAAAGAAAAAATATTAAAAGTAACAAGGGAAAAGCAACAAATAACATACAAGGGAATCCCCATAAGGTCCACAGCTGATCTTTCAGCAGAAACTGCAGCCAGAAGGGTGTGGTAGGACATATTTAAAGTGATACAAGGGGAAAACCTACAACCAAGATTACTCTACCCAGCAAGGATCTCATTCAGATTCGATGGAGAAATTAAAATCTTTACAGACAAACAAAAGCTTAGAGAATTCAGCACCACCAATCCAGCTTTACAACAAATGTTAAAGGAACTTCTCTAGGCAGGAAACACAAGAGAAGGAAAAGACCTACAATAACAAACACAAAACAATTAAGGAAATGGTAATACGAACATACATATTGATAATTACTTTAAATGTAAATGGATTAAATGCTCCAACCAAAAGACATACACTGGCTGAATGGATACAAAAACAAGACCCGTACTACACTGTCTACAAGAGACCCACTTCAGACCTAGGGAGACATACAGACTGAAAGTGAGGGGATGGAAAAAGATATTCCATGCAAATGGAATCAAAAGAAAGCTGGAGCAGCGATTCTCATATCAGACAAAATAGACTTTAAAATAAAGACTATTACAAGAGACAAAGAAGGACAATACATAATGATCAAGGGATCAATCCAAGAAGAAGACAGAACAATTGTAAATTTTTATGCACTCAACATAGGAGCACCTCAATACATAAGGCAAATGCTAACAGCCATAAAAGGGGAAACCGATGGTAATACAATAATAGTACAGAACTTTAACACCCCATTTTCACCAAGGGACAGATCATCCAAAATGAAAATAAATAAGGAAACACAGCTTTAAATGACACATTAAACAAGATGGACTTGATTGATATTGACAGGACATTCCATCCAAAAACAACAGAATATACCTTCTCTCAAGTGCTCATGGAAGATTCTCCATGATAGATAATATCTTGGGTCACAAATCAAGCCTTGGTAAATTTAAGAAAATTGAAATCATATCAAGTATGATATGTTTTACGACCATAACACTATAAGAGTAGATATCAATTACAGGAAAAAACTAGAAAAAATACAAACACAAGTAAGCTAAACAATACACTACTAAATAACCAGAGATTACTGAAGAAATCAAAGAGGAAATTAAACAATACCTAGAAACAAATGACAATAAAAACAGGATGCCCCAAAACCTATGGGATGCAGCAAAAGCAGTTTTAAGAGGGAAGTTTATAGCAATACAATCCTACATCAAGGAACAAGAAACATCTCAAATAAACAACATAACCTTACACCTAAAGCAGTTACACAAAGAAGAACAAAAAACCGCAAGATAGCAGAAGGAGAGAAATTATAAAGATCAGATCATAAATAAATGAAAAAGAAATGAAGGAAATGATAGCAAAGATCAATAAAATTAAAAGCTGGTTCTTGGGGAAGATAAGCAAAATTGATAAACCATTAGACTCATCAAGACAAAAATGGAAAAGACTCAAATCAACAGAATTAGAAATGAAAAAGGAGAAGTAACAACTAAGAGTACAGAAATACAAAGGATCATGAGAGATTACTACAAGAAACTATATGCCAGGGCTTCCCTGGTGGCACAGTGGTTGAGAGTCCGCCTGCCGATGCAGGGGACATGGGTTTGTGCCCTGGTCTGGGAAGATCTCACAGGCCACGGAGTGGCTGGGCCCGTGAGCTATGGCCACTGAGCCTGTGCATCCAGAGCCTGTGCTCCGCAACGGGAGAGGCCACAACATGAGAGGCCCGTGTACCACAAAAACAAACAAACAAAGAAGAAACTATATGCCAATAAAATGGACAACCTGGGAGAAATGGACAAATGCTTAGAAAAGCACAACCTTTCAAGATGGAACCAGGAAGAAATAGAAAATATAAACAGACCAATCACAAGCACTGAAATTGAGACTGTTATTAAAAATCTTCCAACAAACAAAAGCCCAGGACCAGATGGCTTCACAGGCAACTTCTATCAAACATTTAGAGAAGAGCTAACACCTATCCTTCTCAAACTCTTCCAAAATATAGCAGAGGGAGGAACACTCCCCAACTCATTCTTTGAGGCCACCATCACCCTGATCCCAAAACGAGACAATGATGTCGCAAAAAAGAAAACTACGGGCCAATATCACTGATGAACATAGATGCAAAAATCTTCAACAATATGTTAGCAAACAGAATCCAACAGCACATTCAAAGGATCATACACCATGATCAAGTGTGGTTTATACCAGGAATGCAAGGATTCTTCAATATATGCAAATCAATCAATGTGATAAACCATATTAACAAATTGAAGAAGAAAAACTATATGATCATCTCAATAGATGTAGAAAAAGCTTTTGACAAAATTCAACACCCATGTATGATAAAAACCCTCCAGAAAGTAGGCATAGAGGGAACTCACCTCAACATAATAAAGGCCATATATGACAAACTCATAGCCAACATCATTCTCAATGGTGAAAAACTGAATCGATTTCCACTAAGATCAGGAACAAGAAAAGGTTGCCCACTCTCACCACTATTATTCAACATAGTTTTGGAAGTTTTAGCCATAGCAATCAGAGAAGAAAAAGAAATAAAAGGAATCCAAATTGGAAGAGAAGAAGGAAAACTCACTGTTTCCAGATGATATGAGAGTATACATGGAGAATCCTAAAGAGGCTACCAGAAAATTACTAGTGCTAATCAATGAATTTGGTAAAGTGGCAGGATACAAAATTAATGCACAGAAACCTCCTGTGTTCCTAAACATTAATGATGAAAAATCTGAAATAGAAATTAAGGAAACACTCCCATTTACCACTGCAACAAAAGGAATAAAATATCTAGGAATAAACCTACCTAAGGAGACAAAAGACCTGTATGAAGAAAACTATAAGACACTGATGAAAGAAATTAAAGATGATACAAACAGATGGATACATAAAAACCATGTTCTTCGATTGGAAGAATCAACATTGTGAAAATGACTATATTATCCAAAGTAATCTACAGATTCAGTGCAATACCTAAAAAACTACCACTGGCATTTTTCACAGAGCTAGAACAAAAAAATTTCACAATTTGTATGGAAACACAAAAGATCCCGAATAGCCAAAGCAATCTTGAGAAAGAGAAATGGAGCTGGAGGAAGCAGTCTTCCTGGCTTCAGACTATACTACAAAGCTACAGTAATCAATACAGTATGGTACTGGCACACAAACAGAAATATAGATCAATGGAACAGGATAGAAAGCCCAGAGATAAACCCACACACATATGGTCACCTTATCTTTGACAAAGGAGGCAAGAATATACAATGGAGAAAAGACAGCCTCTTCAATAAGTGGTGCTAGGATAACTGGACAGCTACATGTAAAAGTATGAAATTAGAACACTCCCTAACACCATACACAAAAATAAACTCAAAATGGATTAAAGACCTAAATGTAAGGCCAGACACCATAAAACTCTTAGAGGAAAACTTAGGCAGAATATTCTCTGGCATAAATCACAGCAAGATCCTTTTTGACCCACTTCCTATAGAAAGGAAAATAAATACAAAAATAAATAAATGGGCCTAATGAAACTTTTTCACAGCACAGGAAACCTTAAACAAGACAAATAGACAGCCTTCAGAATGGGAGAAAATATTTGCAAACGAAGCAACTGACAAAGGATTAATCTCCAAAATTTACAAGCAGCTCATGCAGCCTAATATCAAAAAAACAAACAACCCAATCCAAAAATGGGCAGAAGACCTAAACAGACATTTCTCCAAAGAAGATATACAGATTGCCAACAAACACATGAAAGGATGGTCAACATCACTAATCATTTGAGAAATGCAAATGAAAACTACAATGAGGTATCACCTCACACCAGTCAGAATGGCCACCATCAAGAAATCTACAAACAATAAATGCTGGAGAAGGTGTGGAGAAAAGGGAACACTCTTCCACTGTTGGTGGGAATGTAAATTAATACAGCAAGTATGGAGAACAGTATGGAGGTTCCTTAAAAAACTAAAAATAGAACTACCATACAACTCAGCAGTCCCACTACTGGGCATATACCCTGAGAAAACCATAATGCAAAAAGAGTCATGTACCACAATGTTCATTGCAGCTCTATTTACAATAGCCAGCATATGGTAGCAACCTAAGTGTCCATCAACAGATTACTGGATAAAGAAGATGTGGCACATATATACAGTGGAATATTACTCAGCCATAAAAAGAAACGAAACTGAGTAATTTGTAATGAGGTGGATGGACCTAGAGACTGTCATACAGAGTGAAGTAAGTCAGAAAGAGAAAAAACAAATATCATATGCTAACACATATATATGGAATCTAAAAAAAAGAAAAGAAAAAATCGTTCTGAAGAACCTAGTAGCAGGACAGGAATAAAGACACAGATGTACAGAATGGACTTGAGGACACCGGGAGGGGGAAGGGAAAGCTGGGACAAAGTGAGAGTGTGGCATTGACAGATATACACTACTAAATGTAAAATAGCTAGCTAGTGGGAAGCAGTAGCATAGCACAGGGAGATCAGCTCGGTGCTTTGTGACCACCTAAAGGGGTGAGATTGGGAGGGAGATGCAAGAGGGAGGAGATATGTGGATATATGTATATGTATAGTTGATTCACTTTGTTATAAAGCAGAAACTAACACACCATTGTAAAGCAATTATACCCGAATAAAGGTGTTTAAAACAATGTATTTGAAGAAATTACAGCTGAATATTCTGAAACCTAAAGAGGAAATAGATATCTAGGTACAGGAAGTACAGAGAGTTCCAAACAAGATGAACCCAAACAGATCCACATCCAGACATCATAATTAAAATAGCAAAATTTAAAGATGGAGGATTCTAAAGGCAGTAAGAGAAAAATAGAGTCAGTTACAAGGGAATCCACATAAGGCTATCTGCTTATTTCTCTACAGAAACTCTGTAGGCCAGAAGGGAGTGGCATGATACATTCTAAGTGCCTAAAGGGAAAACCTTCAACCCAGGATACTCTACCCAGCAAGATTATCATTTAGAATAGAAAAAAAGGTAAAACAATTTCTCAGACAAGCAAAAACTAAAAGAATTCAGCAATACTAAACCTACCATAAAAGAAATATTGAAGGGTGTCCTCTAAATAGAAAAGAAGCAAGAATCTATAGGAAAAGGAAAAATCACAATGGGAAAGGCAAATAAATATGTAGTAAGGATTGAAAATCACTTAAATAAACCAGTACAGAAACGTTTTTTAAAAAGTCAAAAAATTGTCAAAGCAATTATAAGTATAATAAACAGTAAAAGGATAAGCATGAAGATGCAAAAGAGGACATCAAAATCATAAAATGTGGGGGAAGGGAGTATAGAAATGTAGATTTTTAAAAATGTGTTTGAACTTTCAGTTCAAATGACTATCAATTTATAGCAAGTAGATATAGTTATAGGTTAACATACATAAACTCCATGGTAACCACAAATGAAAACATAGATTCACAAAAACAAAGAAAAAGGAACTCAAGCATACTACCAAAGAAAATCATCAAACCACAAGAGTAGAAACAAAAAGAAGAAATGAACAGCAAAGAACTAAAAACGCAACTGGAAAACAAGTATTAAAACGTCAATAAGTACATACATATCAGTAATTACTTTAAATATCAAGAGACTAAATGCTCTGATCAAAAAACAGAGTGGGGGCTTCTCTGGTGGCACAGTGGTTGAGAGTCCGCCTGCCAATGCAGGGGACACGGGTTCGTGCTCCGGTCCGGGAAGATCCCACATGCTGTGGAGCAGCTAGGCCCGTGAGCCATGGCCGCTGAGGCTGCACGTCCGGAGCCTGTGCTCCGCAACGGGAGAGGCCACAACAGTGAGAGGCCCGCGTACCGCAAAAAAAAAAAAAGAAAGAACGAAAGTGGGGATAGCAATAGTCATATCAGATAAAAATAGACTTTAAAACAAGGCCATAGGGCTTCCCTGGTGGTGCAGTGGTTGAGAATCCACCTGCTGATGCAGGGGACACGGGTTCATGCCCTGGTCTGGGAGGATCCCCCATGCCGCAGAGCGGCTGGGCCTGTGAGCCATGGCCGCTGAGCCTGCGCTCCACAATGGGAGAGGCCACAACAGTGAGAGGCCCGCAAACCAAAAAAAAAAAAAAACAAAACAAGGCCATAAAGAAATACAAAAAAGGGCATTACATAATATTAAAGGGATCAATACAAGAAGAGGATATTAAACTCGTCAACATATACACACCCAAAATAGGAGCACTTAAATATATAAAACAAATACTAACAGACATAAAGGGAGAAATAGATAAGAATAAAATAATAGTAGGAGACTTTAACACCCTGCTGACATCAATGGATAGATCACCTAGACAGAATATCAATAAGGCAACAGAGGTCTTAAATTACACAGTAGATCAGTTGGAACTAATTGATATCTTTAGGATGCTACATCCAAAAAAACTAGAATACTCTCTTTTCAAGTGCACCTGGAATATTCTCTAGGATAAACCACATACTAGGTCACAAAACAAGCTTCAACAAATTTAAGAGGATAGAAATTATTTCAAACATCTTTTCTGACCACAACAGTATAAAACTGGAGATCAACCACAAAAAGAACAAACACAGAGAGACAAAAAACATGCTACTATAAAACCAGTGGGTCAATGATAAAATCAAAGAAGACATCAGATAATAACTCGAGACAGATGAGAATGGAAATGCAACTTTCTAAAATCTGAGATGCAGCAAAAACAGTTCTAAGAGAGAATTTCATTGCAATACAGGCCTCCTCAAGAAACAAGAACAATTTCAAATAACAACCTAGTCTACCACCTAAAAGAATTATAAGAAGAATAAACAAACCCAAAGTCAGCAGAAGGAAGGAATTAATAAAGATTAGAGAGGAAATTAATAAAATAGAAATCAAATAAAATAGGAATAAAAATTAATAAAATAGAAAAGATCAATGAAACCAAGAGCTGGTTTTTTGAAAAGATAAACAAAATTGACAAACCCCTAGTCAAGCGCACCAAGAAGAAAAGAGAGAGAACCTAAATAATCAAAATAAGAAATGAAAGAGGAGAAATTACAACCAATACCATAGAAATACAAAAACAATCATAATAGAATATGAATATGAATAGTTAAATGCCAACAAATTGAACAACCAGAAGAAATGGAAAATCTTCTAGAACTACACAGCCTGCCAAGACTGAGTCAAGAAGAAACAGATAATTTGAACAAACTGATCACTAGAAGTGAAATAGAATCTGTAATTTTTTAAATTTCCCTCCAAACAGAAATCCAGATTTATACAGCTTCACTGGAAAATTCTACCAAACATACAAAGAACTACTTATACATATCCTTCTCAAACTACTCCAAAAAACTGAAGAGGAAGGAACACTCCCAAATTCATTCTATGAGGCCACCATCACCCTGGTACTAAAACCTGACAGACATTACAAAAAAAGAAAATTAATGGCCAATATCACTGATAAATATAAATGCAAAAATCTTCAACAAAATATTTGCAAACTGAGTCCAACAATACATAAAAAAAGATCATACACTGTGATCAAGTTGGATCCATCCCAGGATCACAAGGATGGTTCAACATTCACAAGTCAATCAATGTAATACACATTAATAAAAGGAAAGACAAAAACCACATGATCATCTCAACATATACAGAGAAAGCACTCACCAAAATTCAACATCCATTCATGATAAAAACTCTCACGGAAGTGGATATACAAAGGACCTATCTCAACATAATAAACGCCATTTATGACAAACCCACAGCCAACATAATACTCAACACTGAAAAGCTGAAAGCCTTCCCCCTAAATTCAGGAAGGGATGCCCACTCTCACTGATTCTATTCAACACAGTATTGGAAGTTCTATCCACAGCAATCTGTTAATAAAATGTATCCAAATTGGAAGGGAAGAGGTAAAACTGTCACCATTTGCAGATTACATGATACTCTACACAGAGAACATTAAAGTCTCCACATGAAAACTATCAGAACTAATAAATGAATTCAGCAAGGTAGCAGAATTATACAGAAGATTAATATACAGAAATCTGTTGTATTTCTTTAAACTAATAATGAAATATCAGAATGAGAAAGTTAAAAAAACAATCCAGCTTAAAATCACATCAAAAAAACCCATTCTTGGAGTAAATTTAATCAAGGAAGTTAAAGACCTATATGCTAAAAACTATAAATCACTGATAAAGGAAACTGAAGATGATTCAAAGAAATGGAAAGATATCCTGTGCTCTTGGATTGGAAGAATTAATATTGTTAAAATGGCCATACCCAAAGCAATATACAGATTTAATGCAACCCCTACCAAAATACTCGACATTTTTCACAGAACTAGAACAAATATTCCTAAAATTTATATGGAACCACAGAAGACCAGGAATTGCCAAAGCAATCCTGAGGTAAAAGAGCAAAGCTGGAGGTATAACCCCTCCAGACTTCAGACTATACTACAGAGCTATAGTAATCAAAACACTGTGGCATCGGCACAAAAACAGACATATAGATCAATGGAACAGAATAGAGAGACCAGAAATAAACATAGGCACCTACAGTCAATTAATCTACTACAAAGGAGGCCAGAATATACAATGGAGAAAAGACAGTCTCTTTAACAAGTGATGTTGGGAAAGCTGGACACCTACATACAAAAGAAAAAAAATTAGAACATCCCCTCACACCATATACAAAAATAAACTCAAAGCAGTTTAAAAGACCTAATTTTACAACCTGAAACCATAAAACTCCTAGAAGGGAACATAGGCAAAACGTTCTCTGACATAAATCACAGCAATATCTTTTTGGACCCACCTCTTGAGTAATGAATATAAAGGCAAAAATAAACAAATGGGATCCAATCAAACTTAAAAGCTTTTGCACAGCAAAGGCAACCATCAATAAAACTTAAATACAATTCATGGAATGGGAGAAAATATTTGCAAATGATGTGACTAACAAAGGCTTAATTTCCAAAATATACAAACATACTATACAGCTCAATAACAACAAAAAAACCCAATCGAAAAATGGGCAGAAGGCCTAAATAGACATTTCTCCAAAGAAGACATACAGGTTGCCAATAGGCACATGAAAAGATGCTCATCACTGCTAATTATTAGAGAAATGCAGATCAAAACTACAATTAGATACCACCTCACACCAGTTAGAATGGTCATCATTAAAAAGTCTATAAATAACAAATGCTGGAGAGGGTGTGGAGAAAATGGAACACTCCTACACTGTTGGTGGGAATGTAAATTGGTGCAGCTACCCTGGAAAACAATACGGAGGTTCCTCAAAAACCTAAAAATAGAGTTGCCATATAATCTATCAATCACTCCTGGGCATATATCCAGAAAAAATCCTATAATTCAAAAAGGTATATGCACCCCTATGTTCATAGCAGCACTATTCACAGTAGCCAAGACATGGAAATAACCTAAATATGCATCAACAGATGAATGGATAGAGAAGATGTGGTATATATGTACAGTGGAATACTACTCAGGCATAAAAAATGAAATAATACCATTTGCAGCAACATGGATGGACCTAGAGATTATCATACTAAGTGATGTAATTCAGAAAGAGAAAGACAATACCATGTGGTATCACTTATATGTAGAATCTCAAATGTGACATAAATGAACTTATCTACAAAACAGAAACAGACTAACAGACGTAGAGAACAGACTTGTGCTTGCCAGGGGGGAAGGGGTGGGGGAGGGATGGATTAGAAATTTGGGATTAGCAGATGCAAACTCTCACATATAGGATGGATAAACAACAAGGTCCTATTGTATAGCACAGGGAACTATATTCAATATCCTGCAATAAACCGTGATGGAAAAGAATATGAAAATATATATATATGTATAACTGAATCACCTTGCTGTATAGCAGAAATTAACATTGTAAATCAACTATACCTCGATAAAATTTAAAGAAAACTTTCTTTT
The DNA here is from genome assembly GCF_949987515.2 of Delphinus delphis. Classification (NCBI taxonomy): domain Eukaryota; kingdom Metazoa; phylum Chordata; class Mammalia; order Artiodactyla; family Delphinidae; genus Delphinus; species Delphinus delphis. Next base: position 80,379,656 of record NC_082685.1, read on the forward strand.
AAACTTTCTAATGTTAAAAAATGCAACATCATACAACTGTTTATATGGAATGTACATTTAACTGGGAGTCCTCTCTTTTTATTTGCTATTTCCAGTAACCCTAGGAAGAACTCATAATCCGTACTCATAACAGACAAGAATTCAAAAAGTTTATTTTCTAGAGACTAAAGAGCTCTTCAATTATGTTGTCTCATTTGATACTGACACTAGTCCAATGAAAGATATAAAATTACTGTCTTCATTTTCCAGATTAGCAAAAAGATTGAAATTCGGGAATGTGTCCAAAGTTACACAGTTGTAATGGCATATTCAAGACAGAGCTGTTGAACACCAAAGCCAGGAAACTTAACCTCAATGCCAGCTGGGTCTGCAACTTGAACCTGCACCAGAATCACCAGAAGAGCCTATTAAAACACAGATTACTGGACCCAGACCTGAGTTTCTGATTTAGTAGCTCTGGGTGGGGCTTAATAATCTAGTTTCCACACATTCCCAGGTGTTGCTGACGCTACTGGTCTAGGGACCATACTTTGAGAACCACGCCTTCTGCTGCAGTGCTCTGTGCCAACAACAACAGTGCTTGCCCCTATAAATGAAACCTATATGCCACGAATCATCATGAGACATCCAAGAAATCCAGTGCCCAATTTTCACCTACTGGATTTTTTTAAAATTGTTATGAAACAGAAGGTAATATGTAACCCCATAAGCATTATTCCAAATGCCCTAAACTTTTTAAGGCCATGAATGTCTTTCCATCCTCTTCCTCTGACTTTAAAGTATCAGAGGAATTTCTTCCTAGTGTTGCCCTGAAAGAAGCACCATCCCACAGAGGTAACCACTAACTGGTATACACACCATTAGGAAGTAATCAAAACATGACTTTATTTAGTCTCTCACTGTCCCTTGAAATTTTATTCAGTGGGGAAAGTTCTCCAGCCCCTGGATAAAGATTTGGACAAACCCATGACTTGTCTCATCTTTTATATAACAGACAGTTCTAAGGTCACTTTAAGTCACACACACAACCACACTTTAGATATTAGGCGGTGCAGCCCACCACATTCATCAATATTATAATTTAACACCCCATCTTCTCCCCTCTTGCACCTGGACTGGCTGTAGGCTGGAGTCACTGTGAGCAGTTTTGGAAGACAGAGCAGGGCAGCAGAAGCCCTCCGCCCCAGGGCTCCCAACACCTTGGTTGGAAGGTCCTAGGAAAGGTCTCGCTTGAGGTGGTTCTGTCTAAGTGAGACTTGTGCTCTCTGGACCTGCCAGATATTTAAAACAACTCTCCCTCATGCTCACAGGACACCTCCATGGACTCCATGAAAATTCCACCATGGGAACCTCTCTCCTATAGGTCACATCCTCCTAGCTTTTCCACACCCTTGCAACTTCTTCCTCAGCCCCCAGTAACCGGATGGCTCCCTCCTCCGGCTTGTGGCTTTGGTCCCTCTGCCCCTCTAGGCAGGTCTATTGAAAACCCCAAGCTTACTCCCCCTCCTGCATGGCCCCCACCTTGTCCACAGACACACTTCTACATCCTTTGCCCTAACAACTCTGGGACAGCAGGCTGATCCCACGGCAGCAGTGAGCCAACCCTGCTCTCCCTATCTGGATTTCCCAGGCTGGAGTCATACCTGGTCTACAGTGGTTCCTAAATGCAGAGCCCAGCACATCCCCATTTCTTTGAGTGCACCTGTGGAGTCTACCCTCACACAGCTTTGTGCAGAAAGGAGCATTCACAGCAACAGTGCTTTCCAAAGAAACCTCCATAACACCACCACCTCTTCTACTTTCTCAATTTTTGAAGTGGGTGAGGGAGTCCCGAGGCATGGATCCGCTTCGAGACATTTCCTCTGAAAGTCTGCTCCAAGGTGATTGGCAGCACACTTTGGAACTTCACATTTATCCTACCTCAGCATTCAGTGGAATCTCCCTTTCTGACATAGTTACACAAAAGACTGAGCAAAGTCAGCTGGGTCTCTAGTCAGAGGACCAGGGCTTGGTTCCCTGAGGGTGAGGGGTCCTATACAAAGGGGGTGAAGCAGAATGAGTCAAAGATGCAAAGGCATTGAAAGGGCCCAAGTCAGAAAGTCAGAAAACAAAGACAACACACACTGAGCCACGCACAAAGGCAGGAATGGCATCATGAACATGGGGAACAGAATCAAAATTCAGAATCTGGACCCAGATTTCTATAAGCTAAGCAAGAGATAAAGAATGGACTCCCAACACCGCCTATTCCCACTCAACAGGAAAGCAGCAATCCCAACCCCAGAAGTTGCTGGCTTTTTAAAGTCTAAGTTTCATGATAGCCAACCTACCTGGAAAGAGTAAGTTTATATCCTCATAACCACTTCTCTCCCACTGTTATTCCAATACTGGCTATTTCTGCTCACTAGCACATACCAAAGGGTGGCACCTGAATGTTCAGTCCCACCAGCAACCAGAACCAATGACAGCCCAGCTCACGGTGTTCTAGTAGCAAATTCCTAATAGCGCTCAAGAAATGGAAATCATCTGCTACTCCCACACCCAGCCAATAACTCTGCAATGCCCAGTAGGCCTGACTGAACTTCTGGACCACAGATAGGAGCTCCCCAAGAGAACAGTGTCACACAGGGTGTCTTTTTGATACATAGGACCACTATGATTTTCCTGCTCTTCATGCAAGTCAAAGCAGGTGACTTGTGACAGACTTTGCAAACAGCAAATCCACAGTTCATGGCAAAACATACAGCCTTAGCATTCATTCTTATCTTATAGAACAGGGCCTCACCTGCTTCAGCTCTCCTGATTTCTTCTTTGTTAGTCTATCTATCTACCTACCTACCTATCTATCTGCCTACCTACCTATCAATTCATCCATCCACCCACCCACCCACCCACCCATCTACCTACCTATGTATCTACCTATCTTCCTATATATCTATATTCCTGTTTACCTATCTTTCTTTCTGTATTAGTTTGCTAGGGATGCTGTAAAAATGTACCACAAACTAAGTGGCTTAGAACAACAGAAATTTATTTTCTCACAGCTCTAGAGGCTAGATGCATGAAATCAAGGTGTCAGCAGGGCTGGTGCCCCCTGAGGGCTGTGAGAGAGAATCTGGCCATGCCTCTCTCCTAGCTTCTGGTGGCTTGCTGACAATCTTTGGCATCTTTGCCTAGAGATGCATCACTCTGATCTCTGATTTCATCTTCACATGACATTCTCCCTGTACGTATCTGTCTCTGCGTCCAAATTTTTCCTTTTCATAAGGACATAGGTCCACGTTAATGACTTCACCTTAACTTGATCATCTGTAAAGATCTTATTTCCAAATAAGGTCACATTCACAGGTATTGGGGGTTAATACTTCAGCATCTTTTGGTGGGGTGGCGGGGGTGTGGGACAGAACAGTTCAATCCATAAGACTATCTTCTCCAGCTTTTCTCATAAAGTCCCATACTAGCAGGTTAAAGAGAAACCATAGCCCCTTGGCTTCACTCATCCCCACATTCAAGTGGCAAATGAAGTCAGTAATAATAGTGAATGTTACTGTAATATAGAGTTTTGGGAAATTATGTAGAAATTTACATTAGCAATAGGACTGTGGGTGATTCATATCTGAATTACATGATATTCATATTTAAATATCTAGCTTTTAGAAAATTACTGCATCAATACATACTTAAGGTTAACCAGTAAATCTACAAAAAAATTTTAATTGGTATAAAAAGATAAGCTAATAATTATTTACAGTTAAAAAAACAGAATAACAGTAATAGAAAGCAGTGAACCACTCAAGACAACACTGGTGACTGATGGGTGCCTTGATTTTAAAAAGAACCCTTCCTGAAAAAAACAAGAAATCCAACTATTTGCATTTGTACATGTGCAATAAGACCTTTGCAACTGTGCTAAGAATTATGGGATCCAATTTTCTTAAAGCATACTGAAAGAGTGTCCCAAGTCAACTCCAGGAATGCCAGAGCTTTTGCAGACATCAAACCACTGTGTTTTAGCAGACATCAAGGTAGGTGACCAGTCATATCAGAGTCATATGAATAACACCCTCTGGAAATATGCATGGACCATACATGCGTATAGAATGTAGAATGATGCCATATAGAATAGCCCTGAGAAACATGCCAATTTAAATTATAAAAATAAAATATTAGTAATCAAAAATAAGACTTAGTTTCTAGTAACTAGCCTCTACTTGTTTTTAAAAATGAAAGGCTATGGAATTAATATAATTCACCTGGAAGAAATAAAGACATACTTGTTTATTTAAATTAGTTCACAGGCACTGTATTGTGGACCACTGACTGAGCCCATTATTTAGTCCATGAGATCAGACCATCTTCTTTCCAAAGAACTGCCACCACCTTCATCCACATGACTACTGCAGGAGAAGCCATTTCATACAATATAACTCCTGGCCACCTCTGATAGGTCCAAGTCTGTGTATTTGAACCAAGTTGAACTAATGAGTCATTTTCTAGAAGATATATGAGAAAAAAAATGGAAGAAAATATAAAAATTGCAACATTTGTTGCATGCTTACTCTATTTCAATACCTGTTCTAAGCATTTTCTATATAATAATTCATTTAATCCCATGCTGCAGGAGCTGTTAATACCCCCATTTTACATATAAGAGAACTAAGGGGCACACAGGTTAAGTGACTTGCCCAAAGTTAAACAGCTAGCAAATGGCAAAGCCAGAACTCAAACCAGACAGTTTAGTTCAATAAGCCATTCCTTTGTCCACTATGATATACTACTTCTTTGATTTTGAGAGAGAGAGAGAAGAGGAGAGAGCTCTCCAGTGGCTGATGCCCTCCACGTTAACAAGGAAGCAGATAAGAGACAGAAAATAATAATGCAGAAAGCAAAGAAGCAAAGTTGATCACATTCAAGTTCCTGTTTCCAGTCATTCTACAGACAAAAAAAAAAATTCTGTCTTAGGATTCCAAGAGATTCTTCAGTTTTTGTATGATATAACTTGCAGCCAAACAAGTCTAACTAATAGAAGTACTAGAATTTTTTCTCTATCCTCTAGTCCTTTACTTCTTTGAAAAAGAGGTAAATTTCCACAGATTTCTGCTTGCAATAATATGTGATCTAGGATGCTGCTACTAAGAGGGTGGTCCATGGAGCAGAAGCAATAGCATCATCTGAGAGCTTGTGAGAAATGCAGAATCTCAGGCCCCACCCCAGATCTACTGAAATAGAATTGGCCTTTTAACATGACTCACAGGTGATGTGTATGTATATTAAATTTAAGAAACCCTGGTCTGAATAACATTAAAAACCCTTCCATGCAAAGCATCTAGAGGAGCTGGACAACAACATTCCACTTACATGCATGACAAAGGACCCTAAAGTAAGAGAAAAGCCCAAAATGAAGAGGAAAACTAAAACACTGAAATTCAGTAGAAAGCTGAAATGGTAAATGGGAGCTGAAGCTTCATTGATATCAGGAAATAGAGAATAAAGGGGTGGTTCTAGAAGGATTAGCATATTAACAGCCAAATAGTGATAAACTTTGGCCTGGGCAAGTCAGGGTGATGGAACAGACTCCACAAAAACCTGGGATCTTCAAAGGGATTCACCCTCAAGAAAGAGTGGATTAGGAAGAGATCATTTTAACCTTCAAAACAAAAGGACAAACATATTTGTTGAGGTAACATATAGAATGTTAGGAAATAAGTACCATAATGAATAGATAGAGCAGCAGATTCAAAATCTGAAGAGAAAATCAGTTAAGAGGTAGATAGATGTGAAGAAAGGATAAAAAGAGAGAAGCAAACCATGAAAGTGTGGTTTAAGGGAGCAGAAGAGAGAATGAAAAGGTCCAACATGTGTCTTTAAAGAGATGGGAGGAGGGAATGGAGGAAACGGGAGAGAGGTAATATTGAAAAAGATAATGGCTGTGAATTTCTCACAACTGATAAAAGAGGAAACCTTAGTTTCAGGAACCCCAGTGGGTCCCAAGTAGAATTAATACAGCTAAATCTACATCAGCCCTCATGGTACAACTACAAGAAATCAAGGAAAAAAAGTGAAAAGGCCAGAGTAAAATGATCAATTATTTATAAAGGGATACTAATTATTAGACTGACAACAGACTACTCAATAGTAAAAAACAGAAGAAAACAATTCAGTAACATTTTCCAAGTGCTGAGAAAAAAGAGGCATCATTCCAAAATTCTAAATGCAGCCTAACTATCATTAGAAAAAGAGAGTAATATAAAGACATTTTCAGACAAACAAAACTGAAAGAGGAAAGCTCTCCATGTTCTTCCTTATTGACAATATAATAAAACTGTATCTCACAACTTACTGAAATCAATAAAATTCTATTCCTTAAACCTGTAGCCTAAAAAAAAGGGTGTCTATGATTCTCTCCACCCATGCACAGTATCCCCATCTATTAGAAGGCAAGAAGGCACCAGAAAATACCTTTTCGTGACAAAATGATGATTCCTGCATTGAGCAGTGTCTCTGGTGGACAGCATCCCTTCGTGGAGATTTGTGCAAAATGGACAGGACCTTAGGTGCTGAGTCAGGAAATCTGCTTCCAAGTTCTAGCCCTACTGCTAACTGGCTGTGTGACTTTGAACAATTTACTCTGGTTCCCTGTGTATAAAAAGAGGCAAGTGAGCTGGTTCATTTCTACAACTCCAGTCTCCATCCCTTTGCAGTTCCCTCTTCACCTTCCTGATTGTTGTGATCCGGCATCCACCCAAGGGCCAATTATTTCACAGTTATTATATAGAATGCAATCGAGATGGTCTCACCCTTTCATGGTAAAGATCTCAAAATTAAAATCTCAGCCCAACAAATATAGAATGGCAGGCCAGAAAATGTTTAGTTCATCTTCTCCTAAGAAAAACTCCTAAAAGTTCAAAATTCCAAAGTCAATTCTTTCCTCACCCTCCGCTCCACACCCACACCAAAAAGTCACAACTCTTCTGAGGTTTGCCACATTTAGCTGATGGGACTCACCAAGACTCCTATAGATTTCTATCCTCCTGGCACTGCCTCCAGCAGTCTCAGTTCTTCCTTCTAAATACCTTAGCACTTACTTTGTGATATAAGTTACCACTCTCCTACTTCCAACAGAGAATGAAAAGATGATTTATCATTTTGCCTTTAACGGTCACAAGAAATATTGAATTCTTCTGGCCCAAAAGAACATTTCCCACAGGGGATCATCTTAAATCTTAATTACAAGTTTATGTATTATTCAGGCTATGCTAGAAACTTAGCTTTGGGTTAGCATTACACCACTAGTCTTCATTCACTCCTCCTTGGTTTTTCCCCTTGCTTCCAAATGATGGTCATTCCAGTCCTGTTGCTTCTTTAATTACACTTCAGTTACAATCACCTTTCCCCTAGAGTGCCCACATTTCTCTGGCAGAATGCCCATGACCTCTCCAACAAAAGGGCTTGACTCTCCACTGGGCTCCTTGCTGGCAAGCATTAGGGATGCAAACAGGCTATTTATCACCCCCAGAAATCCAGCAGAGGTGATCTCTCATAGGAAAGGTTCATCGGGTTAATACATAGACAGTTCTCTTCTCACAGTGCATAAGTGAATACATGTACGCACGCACACACACACACATATTCCCATACATACACTTGCCCAAAGATTAAAATGAGGGAGACAATTTTTCACCATTTGCTCAAAGATGCTATTTCTTGGCTTTACTAAAAGCCTAAGATTTGAATGAGTAGCTATTACTTGTCAAGTACTTTCTGTGTGAGGTAATCTCCCTACATACCTGTGCCCTTTAGCACTGCTCCCTGTATTGCTTCATTGCCTTCCCTCTGTCCTTCCAAGGTGTTCTGGGCACTTCATCCTCTATGTGCTGTGAAGTCTTTTTCATCTTTCTATATAGGCCAGGGTGTGATGAACAAACTCCCCACCCCCTTGCTCGCTCTCTCAGAAGGAGTCCTAAAATTAAAAGAATTCAATTTGAAAGTGATGCCACTCCTCGCAAGTCACAAAAAGGTCAACCCAAAAGCTGTTGTGATTTCTGTTCTGTTTTGTTTTGTGTGATGCTAGGCCTTCCACAGGACAGAAAAGAGCCGCACACTCCTCAGCACAATCATGTGAATCCCCTTGCTCCTAACGTGCTAAGCCATGAACGTGCTAACAAAAGAAATACTCTTTCCTTTTTAGGGTCTTTTTCTTTTTGGAGGTATGATTTACATACTGTAAAGTGTACATTCTTAACTGTACAGTTAGGTAAATTTTTACTTGTGTATGCAAACTATGTAACCAACACCCAGATCAAGATAGAGGACATTTCTGTCACTCCAGAAAATGCCCTTGTGCCTCTTCCCAGTGCAGTGCTCTGCTCAAGCACAGCCACAACTCTGACGTCCATCATCATCATTTGTGTTTGCTTGTCTTTAACTTCACATATGCAGAATCACACAGTATATACATGTTTGTGTCTCGTTTTACTTCTCCAACAGAATGTTTTTGAGATTCATCCATGCTTCTGTGTTTATCAGTCCCTTCTTTCTACTGCTGCATAGTAGTCCGTTTCATGACTATCCCACAATTGGCTTCTGCATTCTTCTACAGTTGGATATTTGTACACTTTCCAGTTTGGGGGTATCATAACTAAAGCTACAAACAACAATCTTGTACAGCCTTTTGGTGGATACAGACACTCATTTCTCTTGGAAATATATATGCAAGTAGAATTGCTGGATCACAAGGCTGGAGTATGTTTAGGTTTAATAGAGAACAACTACTAGTTTTCCAAAGTGACTGAGCCAATTTACACTCCCATCAGCAGCTCCAGCTGTTCTGCTACCTCACCAATGTTTTGGATATTTTAATTATAGCCATTCTATGAGTTTGTACTATTCTCTCACTGTGGCTTTCGTTTGAGTTATATGCCTTAACCTTATTGATTTACAGATGTTTAACATCTATACATATTGGATATGAGTCCTTTGTCATATATATACATATATATATCTTTACTGATGAATATCTTTCCTTGCCCACTTTCTTAATGATGTCTTTTGATGAACAGAAGTTCTCACTTTCAATGAAGTCCGATTTATCTTTTTCTTTTTTTTATGACTTAATGCCTTTTGGGGTCTTATTTAAGTAATCTTGCCTACTCCATCGTCATTCTTCTTTGTTACATTCTAAAGTCTTTATTGTTTTACCATTCACATTTAGAGTATGAGCCACCTTGAATTCATTTTTATGTATGATGCAAGGTCAGGTTGAAGATTCATTTTTTTCCCAAACAGATACTACTTTCTCCAGCACCATTTATTGAAAAGTGATCTTCTGTCCACTGAACTACAATGGCACTTTTATCAAACCATGTAACCATATATGTACACCTCTATTTCTGTACCCTATTTGTTCCACTGCTCTATTCATCCATCCTTGCACCAAAATGCTATTTCCAGGAGGTGGGATTAGCGTGTGCATCTCTGATGAATGTAAATTTACCTCACTTCACATCAAACCCTCACTGACTTCACTGTGCAGGATATTAACTGTTGTTTCACCTCGAAACCCTCCCTTCTCTACTCAGCCGTGTGATGCTGGGGCTCGGACTCTGTAGACAGTTCTCCTGTCCCAGCAGCTCCCTGTTAGTTTCTGCCAACAGAGATCACTAGAGGGAGAATGTGAGGCTGGAGGAAGAACAAAGAACTTTCTCCTTCCTGTTTACCCATCATTCCTATCGGTCTTGCCCAGCCATTGTTCTTTATAGCAGCAGCAGCAATTGGTTTTAATTACAGATGGTTCCAGTTTGGGCTTTATTTCCACACTCCCAGAGCTGGCCTCAATGCAATCCCTCAGAGATACCACCAGGCAGCTCCCTTTCTTCAAGTTCTGGGTCCCAGCTCCGCAAGCCCCCAACTGCCAACCTTCAGGGTCCTATTAACCTCACCCTCTCTTCCATTTCCCCTGCCCTAGGGTGACAGTAGCTCCATGCAGCTCCTATCTCTATATTACCTCACTCATCCCTTATTATCCTTCCGTCCTCCAATACCAATTCCCTGTATTTCTTGTTTTTGTTAAAAGCACATGTCATGTTATTTGCCTAACTGGACCCTGACTAATACACTCACTAACAGAGGGGACGAAGTGGAATTGAGTAGGGTGGGAGAACATACTCACACTCCCTCCTGGAACTGGAGCCCATGACCTCTGGATTCCGTACAACTGCCCAGAGATGAACGCCCATGCTCACCCTATGTTCTCCAGTTAAAGGCAGCACCAGAAAACATCAAGGCATAAAGGTTTCCTTGGAAAAGGGTAGAATTTCCTCAGAGATGTTGAAGTTGTTAAATTGAGAAATGTGTGTGTTACAGGAGAGGGTCACATACGAGAGAAGTGAGGTCAGCGATGGAAAAAACATGCACGGGACACTGAACATATGAAGGCCAAAAGCCTGGAAATATGCTCCCTTGTGCAATAAAGATAAACATTTAGACCAACTAACACTTCAACTGCTGACCCTCCAATGCAATACCATGCAATACCATGTTGGGTATATCTAACCCTTCAGTAAAGTACTTCACACACATACACTTTGGTCTGGCAGAGACCCACGTAGTGGTGGGACTGGAGGAGAGATGGGTCTACTCTGCCCCACTTTCCCTCTTCTGGAAAATCTTATGAGTGGCCATTCAGTAAATATCCTCTTGCTTCCTTCGGAGAAAACTGAGACTGAATAATTGAAACAATAAATTATTTTTAAGTGAAAATGATGGAAAAGAGAAATAAAAGAATGATTTTTAAAAGTATTACTGTGACATTTTCAAACTACCTAGCAATCAATTACCTACATGTTTAGAATTTTACTGATTATGAAAAATAGTCAAGACTTCGCATGAGTTGCTGCTTGGCAAAGCTGCTGTAGTAACTACTGCATATATTTTTTTCAATAAACGTCTGCTGTGTACCCAGAACTCAGAATATGAAAAGAGATCAAAACAATGAGAGACTAGAAGATACAAAATATAGGTATGTATTTATATGTACATATATTTTTTTTCTAGACAGGGGCAACAGAATAGATGAGGCAGAAGGAGTTTCAGAAAAAAATGATCCTGAGAAGAAGTCTGGAGTCTGCAAATCAAGATGACTAAATTAATGGAAAGCAACTCCTAAAACACAAAAGAATGAACTAGTAAAGCCATCAGAAATAAAAAGAACATTCAGAAAGGTGCCTAGTTATATATATAATCTACTAAACTCACCTACTTTCTTGTGTAGGAAAAGCAACTTATTAGAAGAGAATTTTTTTTAAATTACAGATTTCTGATTTAGATGCTCCCTCCCCAATCATACATACACACTAAAATTTCCTTTAAATGGCAGTAAATCCATACTAACAAAGATAAGCCAGAGCAATAGTGAAAGTAAGAACCGTTTTTATCAGAAATGTTGATGGCTTTCTGGAAAACAGAAAGCAGAACAGATCATAATGAGAGAGAAACCAGAGCAAACCAAAATGCAAAATAAGCACAGGATAAGGTTTCAGCAGAAGTAGGGATTATTCCTCCCAGGAAAGCTCTAGGCTCAGAATTGGCAGGAACAGAAGCCAGACGGGCTGTGGAGCAACATTAAAGGTAATTAAGTAAAGGACTGCCTTTGATGGCTGGATCAGGCCGTCCATCCTCTGCTCGGTGGATACAGAACAGCTGTCTGCAGCACCTGCCCTCAGCCAGAATGCTAAGAGCTACTTCCTAAATCTAAACAAAGGGAAAGCTGTGCTTGGCTAGTCAATTTCTAGTTAGAGCCTGATCCAGATCTTCCAGGAGTGAAACGCACACCCCACCTGTACAGTCATCTTCACTTGGCGATCATAGGGGACCTTCCACACACACCAAAGGGAAGTCCACCTAGGAAGTAGCACCTACCCGCTACCACAAAACCTAGTGTGTAAACTCGAGCAAGGGATCAGTGTTTGGGGTGAGCATACAAATATCAATTGCCTATTCTAATCAGCATAAAAATAAATGTAAAACTGAAAATAACCAGTCATTTAAAGAAAGTCAGTAGCCTGAGAGAGATACAACCAACTGAACAAAACTACTGAAGAAAAATTTTCCTAAAGGCCTTAAAAAAAGATCTGAATAAACGGAGAGGTAAAACATGATAATGGAAGGTAAGGGAATATCGCAACCTTTTAATTCTCCCCCAATATATAAAATCCAAGTAAAACGCCAACAAGATTTTTCATGGAACACACAAAAAAATGGATTCCAAAATGCTTAGAAGAGTAAATGTGCAAGAATATCCTTAACAATTTTGGAAAAGACAAAAGAGAAATTTCCTACCAAATACCAAATTTTACTCTAAAGATTTAGTAATTAAAACAGTATGGAATTTGAAATGGATAAATAAATGGAAGAGAGTAGGTACTTGGGAATTAAGTGTATAATAAAGGCAACATTTTAAATAGAAAGAAGAGGACAAACGATTAAATAAATGCTATGAAAAATGGAGTAACCATTTGAGGAAAAAATAAGTTCATTTTTATATAACAACTTGTAGCATAAATTCCAGAGGGATCAAAGATTTAAATATAAACAATAAAAACATAAAAGTACCAGAAGAAAATGAGTAAATATTTTAATCATCTCAGGTTGTGAATAGTCTTTCCTGGCATGGCAGGGAAGTGATTAAAGACTGACATCAATTTGACTACGTAAAAGGTAAAATTATTTATGCGAAAATAAATTCGATAAGAATAAAAGACAATGAGCTGAGGGAAAATTCAACAAATGAGGGTATTAATACTCACATAAAGTATTCCTACAAATCAAAAATAAACAGATTAATAACCTAATATGAAAAGGGGTGGAGAACACAATGATACATCACATGAAAAGATTCAAAAGTTTGATCAACATACATTAAGCAAAGAAATGCAAATTAAAGCAGTAAGATTAACTAAAATTGGAAAGATTGATAATCTATTTCAGATAGTATAAGGGAAAAACCACTGTAATACCTGGCTAATGACAGTGTTTATCAGAATCACCTCTTTTGATGGTATTTGGCAATATTAAAGTGAAAATCGTGTGTATAATTCCAGAACTAGGATTTATCCCATAAAAATACTTACAAAAGAGTGAAATACTATTGATTTCAATGTATTTGTAATAGTGGAAAATTGAAAACAAACTAAAAACTCATCAGTAGGTTATTAATGCAGCTTTTAAAAAAAGAGTAGTTGGGGCTTCCCTGGTGGTCCAGTGGTTAAGACTCCATGCTTCCAACGCAGGGGGTGCGGGTCTGCTCCCTGGTCAGGGAACAAAGATGCCACATGCTGTGTGGCCAAAAAAATGAAAATTAAAAAGTTTAAAAAGAGTAGCATGGTCCTACATCAGTGAGTCTCAACTGGGGGCAATTTTGCCCCTCCCTCCAAGGGCCATTTATCTGGAGACACTTTTGGTTGTCACAGTTGCAGAGGGGACGGGCTACAGACACCTTGTAGGTAGAAGCCAGAGATGCTGATAAACATCCTATAGGATTTCCCTGGTGGCACAGTGGTTAAGAATCCGCCTGCCAATGCAGGGGACACGGGTTCAAGCCCTGGTCCAGGAAGATCCCACATGCCGCAGAGCAACCAAGCCTGTGCGCCACAACTACTGAGCCTGTGCTCTAGAGCCCGCAAGCCACAACTACTGAGCCTGCACTCTACAGCCTGCAAACCACATCTACTGAGCCCATGGGTCACAACTACTGAAGCCCACACGCCTAGAGCCCATGCTCTGCAACAAGAGAAGCCACTGCAATGAGAAGCCCACGCACTGCAACAAAGAGTAGCCCCCGCTCACTATAACTAGAGAAAGCCCGTGCGAAGCAACAAAGACGCAATGCAGCCAAATTAAAATATATTAATTAATTAATTAAATTTTTAAAAAATCCTATAATCACAGGACAGGCTCCTGCAACAAAGAATTATCAAGCCCCAAATGTCAATAGTGCCACGTTTAAGAAATCATGCTCTACATGGACTTTAAAGACAGATTCCCTTGATATATTAAGCGGGGGCAGAGGGGGGAGCCAAGTTGCAAAACAGTATGATGTATACTATAGTACAAATATTTGTAAATATTTTATAAATCAGAGATAATAATAATTAATTCATTGAGTATTAAGTTTAAAAGAAAATCTCATAGAATATTTAACCCAACTGGCAAAAGTAATATACTCCATTTCTAAGCCTGGCTTACTATATGACTCTTAAATCCCCTCTTCTCTGTCTCTGGCCAGATGCAGAGTATAAATTTGAAATTTTTCAATGAACTGAATAATTTTCTAGAAGAAAACAGAAATTACCAAAATTGCTGAAAGAAGATATACCAGTAACAATGTAAAAATATTAAAAGGATGTTCCAAAATTGTCTCCACAAAGAAACACTAGACCCAGTTTTATAGGTAAGCTCTTTATTCCTTCAAAGAGCAGATAATACTCTTGTCATATAAATTATTCCAGAACATAAAAAAGGTGAAAAACTCCCCAGTGAATCATACAAAAGTTGCAAATTCCTGATACAAAATCTGCCAAAATAGAATAAGAAAATTATGTCTGTCTCTCATATAAATACGGATTCAATCATTTAAAATAAAGTTGGTGTTCACTGCAGCATCCAATATCCAAGATGTGGAAACAACTGAACTGTCCATCAGTGGATAAATGGATAAAGAAAATGTGGCATATATATGCAATGGAATATTATGCAGCCATGAGAAAGAAGAAAATCCTGCCACTTGCAACAACATGGATGGATCTTGAAGGAATTATGCTAAGTGAAATAAGTCAGAGAAAGACAAATATCTTATGATCTCACTTATATAGAGACTTTAAACAAACAAAAAACAAAATGGAATTCACAGACACGGAGAACAAACTGGTGGTTGCCAGAGGTGGGGTTGGGATGTGCACAAAATGGGTGAAGGGGGTCAAAAGGTACAAACTTCCTGTTATAAAATAAGTAAGTCATGAGGCTATAACGTACAGCATGGTGACTATAGTTAATAATATTGTACTGTATATTTGAAAGTCACTAAAAGAGTAGCTCTTAAAGGTTCTCATCACAAGAAAAAATATTTGTAAGTATGTGCGGTGATGGATGTTAACTAGACTTACCATGGTCATCATTTTGCAAATCATCTGAAACTAATATAATGTTATACATCAATTATACCTCAATAAAAAATAAAATAAAGTTGTCATACTTATAATTCAGTAATTCACAAAATTCAGTAAGTCCAAATAAAAATATATCAAGTCAAATCTAGGAAAATGTTTTTTAAAAACTGGCCAAATCAATTTATTGAAAAAATGTTACAGTGTTTAACACGAGATGTATTTTTGGTATCATTTTTATTGAGTTATAATTAAGATACAATATTATATTAGTTTCAAATGTACAACATAGTAATTCAATAGTTATAAATTATGAAATGATCACCACAATAAGACCAGTTACCATCTATTACTATACAAAGTTGTTACAATATTATTAACTATATTACCTATATGGGAATTTTACATTACTTATGTACATTTGAATCTATGTATACCACTTCTAATTACTTCTAAAATGAGATGTGTTCATGTAAGTGATCACATACTGCAACTTGAAAAAAAGCTCTAAGTCTTTTGAAACAAGTACAGAAAAGATATTTAATAAAACTCAGCATTCAGTGTTGGTTTTATAATATGTACATTAAAAACTGTTAGTAAACTAGACCCAGAAGGATATTTCAAGCCCCTAGCAGAGTGCCTACAATGTTGGAAGCATTCAATAAATAATTATCAAATGATTGCATAAACAATGATTCCTTCATTTGATATAGAATATTTACCTTAAAGCAAGAGCAATTTTTTCTTCACTTTATGGTGAAAACTCAGAGGCATCTCCTTATCAGGGATTAGGGAAAAATTGCTCACTCCACTGTTATTTACCTCTGAAATAAGTTTAAAAATGAAAGGTATAAACACCAATTTTAAAAAGAGAAGACAAAATTGTTATTATTGACAAATGATCTGATTGTCTCTCTGGAAATTCTTTATCCTCTCCTTATCTCTTCTTCCATCTTCCTCGTCTCTATCCTGTCCCTTCTTCCCCAAATACACATACACAGTAAATCAGGCAGGATAGAAAGAAAACCATTCCAGCCCATCAATATTTAAAAGCCAAATCTTTAACACTGTATTCATTTGCAGTCTTTTATCCTGGGCATTCCATTAGTGTCCCCAAAATTGTTACTGTTCTTCTGGGACAGAAAAATGCCTTCCTATCTCAGTTCTGTCATTCTTTTTTCGGTACTGAACAGGTCTGACACTGGAATTATTTCTGTTGCTTTAAACTAGTGACTTGAAAAGCATAGTCTACGACCTGCTAGGAAGAGATGAGGGTCTTCCTTCTGAACTGAAAACTAAACCAAAAATGCAAGTCCTTTCCTTGTCACTACAGGAGAATAATTTATAATTAGAAATACTTTCATTTTACACTCCACAAATCCTACCAAAGAACAAACCCTTTAATAACTCCATTATGCATGAATTTTTATACCATTTTGTTCATCACCAATTCTCTGTTATCAATGAGTCCAATTTCCACTGGAAGGTTGTAACAGTTTTTTAAAAAAGTTTGAGAACTGATACTTTAAGAAATTCATCTTTTATGTCTCATAGTAACCAAGAATAGAATCTGAAGCACTATGGCAGTTGAAGTGACCCAATAATAATTTTAAAAGCAGATGCCACTGAAAATATTGAAAAGGGTTAAGAATACAATTTCCAGTCTGCCATAAAGCAAGTGATTTAAGACTCCATCATTTAAAAGATTTTAATGTATTTTGTTATTAGACTGAGTTCACAGACATTTTATTAGTTTTCCAAATGTTTTATGTTCACTATACAAAGAAGCAAAAATATTTGGTAGCTTAATAAGCATTTTAAAGCTTCAATCTATCTTAAATGTAGCTTTCTTTTGCAAAACTATAAAGCTGACCCATGGCATCAGGAATTCAATTAGACTATTTCACAGGTAATGGTTTCTTACTTAGTGGTGCAATCACCCATCAAACGGAGTTTTTTCAGAGTTTATTGAGCCATTTTTAATTGTTTTTCCTGAAAGTCAAACTGAAGGCTGTTATAAGAAGGAATGATATACCTCCCCGGGCACGTTTAAGTGATTTAGAGCAATATACAACACTTTCAGCTAAAGAACTCTTCTTAGATTTCTCACTCATTTAAAATCTGGGTTTACAGTTCTAAATGTTCTGCAATTAAATATATGTATACATACCTATACATATATATGTATATTCATATATAAATACATGAATATTCTGGTAGATAGTCTTATAGTGACAATAGTATTTCATGTTCGTACAAGCAATTTCTTTCAGAAAGCTAAAAATGTTCCCTACTTGTAATGATTACATTTATTATGATGTCTCAACAAAATTAATTGAATTTAGTCATTAAGAATGTCAACTACAATCATACACCACGATCAGGTGGGATTCATCCCAAGTTCACAAGGATAGCTCAACATATGCAAATCAGTCAATGTGACACATCACATCAACAAAAGACAAAACCACATGATCATCTCAATAGATGCAGAAAAAGCATTTGACAAAACTCAACACCCATCCACGATAAAAACTGTTACCAAAGTAGGTATAGAGGGAACATATCTCAACATAATAAAAGCTATTTATGACAAACCCACAGGCAATACAATACTCAACGGTGAAAAGCTGAAAGCCTTCCTGCTAAAATCTGGAACAAGGCAAGGATACCCACTCTCACCATTTCTACATAATATTGGAAGTCTTAGTCACAGCAATCAGACAATAAAAATAAAACATATCCAAATTGGAAGGGAAGAGGTAAAACTGTCATTATATACAGATGACATGATACTATATATAGAAAACCCTAAAGACTCCACACAAAAACTACTAGAACTGATATACGAATTAAGCAAGGTAGCAGGATATAAGATTAACATATATTTAGGTTGCTTCCATGCCCTGGCTATTGTAAATAGTGCTGCAATGAACACTGGGGTGCATGTGTCTTTTTGAATTATGGTTTTCTCTGGGTATAGGCTGACGTATATACACCATCGATACTATGTTTAAAATAGATAACTAATGAGAACCTGCTGTATAGCACAGGGAACTATACTCAGTGCTCTGTGGTGACCTAAACGGGAAGGAAATCTAAAAAAGAGGAGATAGCTGATTCACTTTGCTGTACAGCAGAAACTAATGCAACATTGTAAAGCAACTATACCCCAGTAAAATAAATAAATAAATAAAAATCTACAAATAACAAATTGTTGGAGAGGGTGTGGAGAAAAAGGAACCCTTCTACACTATTTGTGGGAATGTAAGCTGGTGCAGCCACTATGGAAAACAGTATGGAATTTCCTCAAAAAACTAAAAATAGAATTACCATATGATCCAGCAATCCCACTCCTGGGCATATATCCAGACAAAAAAAGATATATGCACCCCTATGTTCATAGCAGCACTACTCACAATAACCAAGACATGGAAACAACCTAAATATCCATCAACAGATGAATGGATAAAGAAGATGTGGTATATACATATACAATGGAATGTTAGTCATAAAAAAGAATGAAATAATGCCATTTGTAGCAACATGGATGCAACTAGAGATTATCATACTAAGTGAAGTAAGCCAGAAAGAGAAAGACAAATACCATATGATGTCACTTATATGTGGGAACTAAAATATGACACAAATGAACCTATCTACAAAACAGAAACTGACTCACGGACATAGAGAACAGACTTGGGGGTTGCCAAGAGGGAGGAGGCATGGGGGAGGGATGGAGTGGGAGTTTGGGGGTAGCAGATGTGAACCATTTTATAAAGAATGGATAAACAACAAAGTCCTACTATATAGCACAGGGAATTATATTCAATATCCCACAATAAACCACAATGGAAAAGAATGTAAAAAGAATGTATATATGTGTGTGTGTGTGTATGTGTGTGTGTGTATACACATATGTGTATATGTATGTATAACTGAATCGCTTTGCTGTACAGCAGAAATTAACACAACATTGTAAATCAACTATACTTCAGTAAAAATATATATATTAAAAAATGAATGTCAACTATACAGACTGCATCAATACTTGGAAATACATTTACAAAATGTAATGAGTGTAAAACGCAATGTATAGCATAGTACAGACATACTTACCAAAACTCAACCATGTAAACTTCAAATGGAAGGAATTCTGTTGGGATGTGATGGGATGATCTCAGGCCTGAATGTCTAGAAACGAACATCTGAATTTCAACCTGTGCAACTACAGGTAAGATACCTAATCCCCCCAAGCCTCTTTGAGAGAGTTGGTTTCCTCAGCCATGCCATCCGTCAGGTTCCTACTTCTACGAGTGACAAGTGGTGGAATCGACAGACAAGGGCTGCTGCATACGCACACACGGAAGGCCTGAACTATAGCCTCACTCTTGGATGCTTCAGCACCCAAAGAACCACCATGGTGCTGCCATCTGTCTTTCTACCTCTTCTGGTCCCTACGTGTAGCTGCAGCCTCATTTCTTAAGGCTTTCAAAATACACAAAAAACACAACATTTTATTACTCAAGGCCCCTGTTGAGCATCCTACAGCCTATCTTCTCCAGAATACATAGTCTGAATTCCTTCAAACACTTCTACCTAAAGTGATCATACAGTCTGTTTTTCCCAAGACAGTCCTAGTTTAACATTGTTTTTCCAGAATAATAATTATACCTTGTCAAAGTATAAAGTTTTAAAAGTTAAAATATGTATTCAAACAAATATAGAATGAATGTGTGGCAAATATTTTATTTAAATTATTAATCAATTAGGGAACAAATAACATGGTAGAGGACTTGGAACAGAGATGTTAGAATAAGTTTGCTAGTTAAGATATAAAACTGTTTAACACTCTAAGAGGCATTGAATAATAAATTTTGGGATTATCTTTTCTATTAGACAGAAATCTAGCAAGTAGGTTTTGTCTTTTCCAGTTGTAATTTCCATTACTAATCAAACAGTGAGATGCTATACCCTTCTAGAGAATCAAATAATCTTGGGCAGGCCTGATAAATTATGCCCCAGTAGGACGCTGAAAGGATACATAATCATTCTCTTGCTTTATTTCCAAGTTTTAGATAATTTTCTAATAGCCCCCTTTCACTCTCAAACGTACCCTAGTTTGGACAATAAATTACATGGCAACTAAAGTTATAGCATATCACTGACATATTTTTTACCTTCCTGGCTACCCTTCTATTGACATTTATTTAATACATCTTTGTTGGAGTATAATTGCTTCACAATGCTGCATTAGTTTCTGTTGTAAAACAAAGTGAATCAGCCACATGCATACATATAACCCCATATCCCCTCCCTCTTAAGCCTCCCTCCCACCTTCCCTATCCCACCCCTCTAGGTGGTCACAAAGCACCGAGCTGATCTCCCTGTGCTATGCTGCTCCTTCCCACTAGCTATCTATTTTACATTTGGTAGTGTGTATATGTCGATGCTACTCTCACTTTGCCTCAGCTTCCCCCTCCCCACCCCCAGGTCCTCAAGTCCATGTTTATCTTTTAGGATGTAGCATCCAGAGCCCCCCCCCAAAAAATTTTTTTTTCCACATGTGCCTTGAGCAGTGCAAGCTACAGAGGAATTATGACCTCTCATAATCTCAACACCATCGTGACACTACACATGGATAAACAGAGATCACATTAGTGGGCATCTGGTATTTGTTAGCTTATGTTAAGCAACTGAAACCCTCCAAGTCTCCCTCATCTAGTCTACTCCTTTTGCAAATGTGATATTTTTCAAAATGCTGAATTTACTCTTCCTGGCACATAACATTGTTCTTCTCTTTTGTATATTTTCTTCCAGTTGTGTATCTCCTTCTTTTACATCTTAATTAATATTGGAACTCTTCAGACTTCTAACATGCATTACTCGTGCTTAGTGAATATTGCTTATATGTTTTAAAAAATAAATTGATGAGCCTATCTCTCTGGAATATAAATTATGGATCCCAAATTGGTAAGCTCTAGAGCCAGAGCAATTATCACATCCCACCTAACCCCAGACAAAGTACACCACACCCACCTAAAGAACAGCCTCATCAGGCACTGGCTCAGCGCCTACCACCTGGCACCTGCCCTTGTCCCGCCAGGCCATGAGTCCAGCTGCCCACCACCCCCCTGGCTGCCGCTTCCACCACACACACTTCTGTGACTTTTGCCTCCTAATGGTCACCCCAGCTCTGATGCTTGATTAATTGTGTCCAATTCCTGGCCTTTGGTTCACTTCTCAACTTGATTAGTCAGCCCTTCCAGCAGACCCGTGAATAACAAGTCCTTCTTGCATCAGACCTCAGGATACTACTTTCTGAGTCCTGCCCTTTCATGCCTGCAGACAAGTTTGGTGTGGCCCTAGCTGTGCTCCACTCTTAACCCAAGAATATGCGCGGCAAGAAGAACATCGCCAGAAACTGCCTCACTTAAAATTCAAGGTCATGAAGACTCCCACTCCCACCTTCTGTCACTTTCCATTTTGAGAGCTTCACCATCAGATGACCAAACAACTTCACCCCATCCTCATCCTCAACCTACAGAAAATAGAGTAGTCCCCCCACTCTCCTGTGTTTCAAGTTCCATGGTTTCAGTTACCCACGGTCAACTATGATTCGAAAATATTCAATGGAAAATTCCAGAAATAAACAATTGATAAGTTCTAAATTGCCATTCTGAGCAGCATGATGAAATCTCTCACTCTCCTACTCCAACCCGCCTCATAGTGAATCATGCCTATTATCCACACTGTACCTGCTACCTGCCCATCAGTGTAGGGGGAAAAAAGTATACCTAGGCTTCAGTACTATCCATGATTTCAGGCATCCACTGGGGGTCCTGAATCATATCCCCCACAGATAAGGGGGGACTACTGTAGGCTGTACCCTTTAGCTTATCCTCTAAGCCAGAAGCTGTCAAACTAAAGCCCACAGGCCAAATCCAGCCACTGCTTGATTTTGTAAATAAAGATTTATTGGAACACAGCCACATCCATTTGTTTGTGTATTGTCTGCAGCTGTTTTCGTGTTGCAATGTCAGAGATAAGTAGTTGAGAAACATGTATAGAGCCCACAAAGCCTAAATATTTACTATGTGATCCTTTACAGAAAACCTTTTCTGACCCTGTTCCCACTCCTTCAAAGGCCATCTTGAATGTCACCTCCTTGTATGTTCTTCAGTATACCACCCCCTGCTAGGTGGAATTAATGGCTTTGTCACTAATATGTCCACAGCCCTTTATGGATCCTCTATAAAAGCAATAAACATTTTGTATGATAACTGTTGATTACAGGTCTCTCTCCCTAATGGAAGCACTTATCTTCAGGTGTAGGACCATATCATCCCTAAATGTCCAAGACCTGCCTAGTACAGCATCCGACCTACAATGGTTAATCATAATTTGTGACTTATTTTGTATTACTAAACAACTGTGTCCAAGGCACTGTAATAAGCATTTACAGTCATTCTTTTTCATAACCTTCACAATAACCATCATAAGAAAACTGAGGCCCTGAGAGGTTAAGAAGATGACCAAAAGGACAGAGTTCATAAGGGGTAGACAAATGGTGGAACTCTGATTTCTCTGAATCTGGTGGCTGAGTTCCTGACTCCTAGCTTATATAATTAATGTTTATTTAATAAACATTCTGGTAAAAAAAAAAAAAAAAACCTTCTGGTAAAGTCACTATTAGCTCCTTATTCTAAATAGTTGGAAACTCAATCAAAAGTAAGAGCTAGAGGCTTTGTGCTTACATTACTCATGTTTACTGAAGTGAGATTCTAGAACTCTTTGGAAGCTGCAATATTTGTGAGAGTGCCCTGCGAATGAGGCTGCTTGCCATTAGATTTGCCCTGTTCTGTGGTCAAGGCAGCATCCTTGTCCCTTGTAACTGTGTAAGCTGTAACAAAGCCGGGGAGTCCAGGAAGGTATAAGGAAAATGTACATGGGTGGATCACCTCTTCAGGTCACAGAAAGGATCTGCAGTCATGGAAATAAGCTGAGTCAATAGTCCTTTTGAAATAATATATCAGAAAGGAAAAAGGGGTACACATCCCATACTTCCAGAATCATAGGGGGGCAATGACCACCCAAGCATTGTACACAGGAACATAGTGTTTACCACAGATTAAAGGTTCTAGATGCAATGAACTTGTTAACTTGTAGACTTCTATTCAGTATAACAGACAACCCCCAAAGATTTATGACCTGTTATACATTAAAGAGTTTTTATAACTAGCTGAGCAATCTTATCATAATACTTCTTTATCATGTCACCTATAAATGTCCTAGATTCTTAAATGTTCTTTCAACTAGTATTAACATCTAACTGGTTCCTTCACTAATCAATGAGTTAAATAAAATTAATGACACATGTTCATTTCATTATTGCCTGGAAATCATTATTTTACCTCTTTAAAAATTGTACTTTTCAAATATGTGAAAGAGTTCACATTCGCATGAAGAGGTTCAAGTGATAAAACACAAAGATCTCAGGTCACCTTTAAAAAAAAAATCTGTCTATTATTTAACTTTCCCTGGTGGAAAATCTATGTCTTTTTTTAATCTTCTAAACTGAGGAATGCTTAACTGCCCTCTAGACATCTTTTAAAAGGTACAGTTATCATTGATCTAAGATAATTCAACACCAGGAAATTACACTGGGAGCATTCTCAGTCTGATGGAAATTACTCATGGACTAGATAAAGCTAAAATAAAAATAAGATTTCACAGGTGTTCACACCACATTGTGTTGTATTACAGGTAAATGCAAAGGTTGTATTTTCTCCCTCTATCTATAGCTGACATGAAGTATTTTCAACTAAATTTAGTAACTTTTGCCTTTGAGAAAACAGTGTTAACTCCAGCAATTACTCCAGAGCCTAGACATATAACTGCAATAGCAGAGGTCTGGTCCTTCAGAGAACGCTGTCCCAGGATGGCTTCACAAGACCTCCTCTCTCATTATATAAGATTACTCAGCAATGGCTAGCTGGCCAACTTCTATACAGAGGCTGAGATTTTCAATGGGGCCAACCTGCAAGATGGGGACTAAGCAAGGCCTGCTGAAACAAGGGCAAGTTGTTCCTGGGCACTCAAAATGCAAATAACGTCACATCTCTTTATTGTAAATGTGTAGATACAACTCAGCCGTGTCCCCTTCAGCTCCAACCCACCACGAAAGGCTGGAAGGCAAATATGCTAGTTAATTTTCAAGCCTCTCCCCATGCACTTTGTACCTTTCAACATCCCAGGGTTTATGGCATGTTGGGTCACAGGGAAGGGCCTGTTACTCAGCCTGTGTGGTCACCAGTGACCCGCTGCTGGCCCAAGCCAGGATCCATTTACATTTGGGGGCTCGAGGCCCAGTTTGGCCTTTGCCTCCATTGCCTCCACTCTCAGTGGGCTCCCCATGCAGCCATCATTCCTCCCACCTCGGTGGCACTAAGCACTCAAAGATTCCCACCTGTCTCCATTCCACCTGGCAGAATCCTCACAACTCTCCTGGATGGATGCTTCTCCCTTCCACCCTTGAAGTGCCAAGTCTTCAATCCCCTTCCCATCCAATCAATCCATGTTAATCTTCTAAGTGGGCAAAAAGCCCTCAAGAACAAGCATACACTTAGCCCACCTGGCCTCTCAGGGTGAAAGTATCCTACTTTCACCTTGGAACACACAGATGGTAAACTACAAGATGTGGTGGGGTGTTGAGGGAATGGGGGTCTAGCCTGGGATGGGGAGATGGGCTGGGGTTGACGTCTGACGAAGAGGCTGCAAAATCTCTCACTGCTCTACAGTGTAAGGCTACACTCAGGAAAATAAGTTATTTCCCAATAAGTTTTTCAAATCCACCTCCTCTACATAATAGCCATATGTCTCTGGGCAAGTTACTTAACCTCAATTTCCTCATCAGAAAACACGGTTAACAATGGTATGTATCTTATATGGTTGGATAAGAATTACATAGTGATCATTCAATAAATCTTGATATTATTAATACCTAGGATTATGATTAATATTTTCTGCCACAGTAAATTCTCAATAAACTGCCACCTTACTTTGGGTGTACCACTGTATGCCATTAGAATGGAATTACAGGCATGACTGAAGCTGAGACACCTTGAGACAATGTCTCTAACTCCTGAAAAGAACAACTAAATCTCAAAAAATCCTTAAAGGGAAAATCTATGCAATGGAATTGTGTCTGAGAATGAATGTTGTCTCAAAGCCTCATGTAGAAGTGTGGCTAGAGCTGGGCAACTTGGCAACATGAGGGGCACACAGATCTGGAAATTCTCTTATGCTGTTCTTCCCTCTGAGCCCACAGCATGTCATATGTCTAAGCAGGAAGCTTATCTCCTGCTAGGAAATTCTGCACTTAACCTTGGTTTGCACAGTGCACCCATGGAAAACATTTAAGCCCTGCTGGGGGCTAGAGTAATATGAGTGTTCAAATGGATTACCTACAGTGCCGTGATGTTAGATTATAAGCAACGTATGTTTAAAGCACTTGGCTGAAAAAGAACACGAAAGAAAATCTAATATGGCAGCATCATAGAAAGCAAGGGAATAAGTAATAAGAGAGGCCAGAGACTTGGGGTGGAGCCAGGTAGTCAGGACCTGCAGGTCATAAGGAGTTTGGACCTTATTCTAGGGAAGTGAGATATGATCATGTTTTCATTTTAAACAGATTACTCCGGCCACAGTGAAGACAACTGATTATAGTGCGGTAAAATTAAATATAGGGGATTCAACAGAAAACTACTGCAGAAGAACAGGTGACAAATGATGCTGACTTAGAGTAGAATGGTGACAGTGAGAAAGGAAAGAAATGGATGGGTTCCAAAGATATTTAGGAGGTGCTGATAATGATAGTTCGAGGAGGTTAAGAAAGAGGGAAAAGCAA
Source organism: Delphinus delphis (assembly GCF_949987515.2). Lineage (NCBI taxonomy): Eukaryota > Metazoa > Chordata > Mammalia > Artiodactyla > Delphinidae > Delphinus > Delphinus delphis. The sequence continues at coordinate 80,405,723 of NC_082685.1, forward strand.
AGCCAACTGCCACGTCTCTGGCATGAACAGCTGAGTGGGAAGTGCCAACCATTTACTATTAGAGAGAGTAGTGGAGGAGAAGCATTTGGGAGAATATCCTATTTGAACTGATGAAACCTGAATATTAAATATGATACATCCAAGTAGGAATCTCAAGCAGGCAAACCAATATTCAGAAGAAAGCTTGGTCAAACGTTTTGGAAGTTCTCAATATAAAAATAGCAATTGAAGCCATGGAAACAGGTGACATCGCCTGGGAAGAGAATACGGAGTAAGAAGAGTAACAAGACAGAAGCTTGAAGGAATAGAGGAAAAGGATAAAGCAAAGAAGACTGTGAAAGAGAATCAAGCCAGGAGTTCTCACCCTATCAGCCTGTGCTACAGAGACCAAAAGGAATCTTATTCTGTATCTACAGGGATGTAATGATGGGGACTTTAGGCCAGGGAGAGGAGGGGAGGAGAGGATGCCATATGGAGAAGGTGGGGGCATGTGTGAGAGTAGGACACAGCTCCCTCCACATACTCACTCCCTACTCCATCCTGCCCCAGTCCCCTCAACTAGCTGGGCTGGCAAAGGGGATTGTGACGGCTGCTCTTCTCTCCATGTGGCTGCACTCAGCCTAGATCTGTCTGGCTGACCCACATTCCTCTGGGTCCAGGTGACCAATAAGGGAACAGAAGTGAGAAGGGAAAGGCCCGCAGCCTCCAGGAGAGAAGGTGGTGAAGGCTGTAACTCCCTTCCAGGCCTTCTTACTAACCACTCATCAGAATACCATTCACCCGATTCTTAGAATCTACAATTTAATAAGATCCCTGGCTGATTGGTATGTACATTGAAGTTTGAGACATAGTGATGTATAGTAAGGGTCAGTAAACTTTGTAGAAAATGAGAGTAAATATTTTAGGCTTTACAGGCTGCATAGTCTCTGAGAAGACTACCCAACTTCTTCGCTGTTGTACAGCAAAGCAGACCTAGATGATCCATAACACATGAGGTGTCTGTGTTCCAATAAAAGTTTATTTATGACACTGAAATTTGAGTTCTATATAATTTTTACATGTCACACGCACAATAAAGAAGAGTTTTATTCTAGGAGGCTTCTAGAAAATTTGTAGGTTAAGAGTATTAGATGACTCCATAAAACCCAGAGAGTAAAGGAGACATACAATTTTAAAAATAAGGTCCTTTGTGAAGATTATGTTTATTCTATTTCTAAATAAAACTTCAGCGTTCAACTTTACATAGCCATCACCCAGAGTCCTATGCAGATGTAACCTGGCCTCACACATAAAAACTGAAGAGCTAGAGCTATTGTGAGTATTTTGAATAAACATTTCTTATCTGCAGAAAAAAAACTGCCCTACTGTTCGATGGTGACTCGGACATCCACAAGTTCTTATAGGCATTTAAACCCAATATTTCCTTCTTACGATTAATTTTATGAGTTTTTTGCTTGTTGGTTTACCATTCTTTCTCTACAGCTAAATCTTTACAAATGGGTAGGAGGTTCATGTGAAATGCTTGTTTTATCTGTTAAGTCGGGCTGTACTCCCAGATGAAAGATTTCTAAAGATGACCCATTCTTTACTGAGAGAAATAAAATCACCAGAATTTCCCTCTCATCAAATTGAGTGAGATATTTTTCTTAATATTTAAATTGCTCTGCCTCAAAACGGTTTCCTATTTTTTCCATTCTTAAGTCATTAGTGTTCTTGGCATCTCACAGTACATCATCCCACTCAATGCACTCCTCTTGGATTTCTTTTAATCATATCTTGCCAAAAGAATTGAAAAGTGGAAAACTGAAACTTTCCATTTCATTTTAAAAGTCATTTGATATTAAGATCAAATAAAATTCCACCTACTGGCTAAAGTCCCTTCCAAATGCTGTTTCATCCACTCTTTTCCAAATGTTTATGGTGTATATATCTAAGTCATACAAAAAGTTCTAACATTTTAAAACATATATTCTCTATATTACAAGGCAGTAAAATTTAATCATCTTTTAAGAATCTAAAATTATTCAAAGCAAGAGCCAGTCAAACTCTGCAGCCATGTCCCACATTTTTTCATAACCCCCTTTTTAAAAGAAATTAACTGTTTAGTATTGAAACATTAAAATTTTAAACATGAGAATATGTATGAACTTTAGAAGATTTCGTTATTCACTCAACTCTTAAGAAGAAGAGATGAAGTGTCTTCATGGCTTCAGTTTCTTTTTGGGTACATAGAATCCTAATGATATCTTCTCCCCAAAAGTATGAGGAGTTGCTACCTTTCTGTGGTATAGGAGAGCCAAGAAGAAAGTCAGAAATAATAAAGACGAATTAAAGAGGGATTCTGTTTCTCTTCCCTTTAGACTTACAAAGCAGAAAAAAAAAAAAATGACTCCCACCTTGAAAGCAAGAAAAAGTTGGATAATTAATAAAATCATGATTTGCCTTGAGCTCATCAGAGAGCCGAGACAGCAAGGCAGACAGGTGAACTGATTTTCACAGGACAGACTTCTCTGAGGAGAGGCCAGCTGCACAAACTGCTTCACCTGTGGCAAAGTACAGCATGAAGCAGTGACCACCTTAAAATAGGATAGAGAGGAAACAGGTAAAATTTAAGGAATTCTTCATTCTTTAAAGTGTAGGCTAGAGTGATGTTGAGATCCCTGGTTAATCCTGACACAGGAAGTCCCGTTCTGTCAAAGCTCTTCCCACCCCATCCCAGCCCCACCCCCCAGCCCTCTGGCACACAAAGTCCCACCCACTTTCCCTTCTTGAAGAAGACCCTTCTGAAAGTGAGAGCCAAGAAGCGTATGTCTCTGGGGATTGGGGCAGGGAATGCTCCCACCTCAGAGCCCAGACAAAGGTTCATGACCTCTGGGCTGGGATAGAAGCCAACAAGGCTTGCCCTTCCCTGGGGCCCAGGCAAAGGTAAATTCTGAGGGCAGAGGCAGGAAGCCCCCTTCAAGCCCACCAGTAACCACGTGCTGGCACAGAGATACCAATCTACCACTGCGGTTGGGGCGCAGTGGTACAGGGCAACCACCCATCTGATCTCGAGCAAAGGATCACTGCTGCTGAGGGAAGCTTAAAAGCTATAGCTGCTGCCACTGGGGACGGGCCAGGAAATCCCCCAGGGTCCAGGCTTCTGTTTTGGCACAAAGTCAGCTACCACTGGGAGAAGACCAGGGAGCTCACTCCTGCCACCAGCTCACCACAGATACTAGGCAGAGCCTGAGGTACCATATAGGGGATAAGAATGATGAAAAAGCCCCACTCCTGAGATCTCTGTACCCAGGATCTAAGTGAGGTTGAACCAAGAGAAGTGAGAACAACCCCTCACCATTTTTAACCTCCCACCAAATCACCAATAATGGCAGCACACAGTGTGGGAGGTGTAAGAGCGTAGAAAGAACCCCTTTTGTGACACAGGCATTCATAAGGGTGAATTGGGAGCACTGAGAAAAACCCACTCACCTAAGAATTGCAACCTCAGGTCAGTAAAGCAGATGATTTTTCCAGTTCCCAATCAAGTTCATCACTTTTAGCAGACGAAGCCACAAGTTTTAACTCCCACCTCCCACCCCAAATCAAATCTACCCGCTCTGGCAGCAAAGCTACTGGTTGTCCCAGCTAGCCCCACATTCTTGCTGCTTCAGCTGTTGAGGTGAGGGGTTGTGAGATAGAAAGGGAAGGCTGCCTGATTTAGCAAATAACAATAATAACACAGGCTATCCAGTTAAATTTAAAATCCAAATAAATAATGAGTAATTTTTTAGTATAAGTATGTCCCATGCAATATTTTAGACATACTTACTAAAATAATTACTTGTTCTTTATCTGAAATTCAAATTTGGGCAACGTGTATTTTATCTAGCAACGCTAGGGTTATTGTGAGAGGGAACCTCACGCAGGAAGGCCACATAAGCCTGCTGTTCTTATGTTAAATTCTCTCATTTTCAAGGATAAACTCTTCTCAATTTGTTGTCTGCTTTTGGTCAATTTCTAGTGCCCTTAAATGGATATCTTGGGCAACTTTTTCCAGTTCTGTACTTGTTTTGGCAGAAAGGAATCACCATGATCTTCATCCTGCCAAAACTGGAAACTGATCTCCCTTAGTTTATAAGTATTAATATTTTTAGAAAATTTTAGTTGGTCTCAGCTATGCAGAGAATAAAGCAACAAAAATGTTAGTTCTCTCATATTTGGACCCAGGTTTAAGGGTAGCATTCTCAGATCATTAAGAAGGGTCCATAGAGAAAGCTCCAAAGAGAAGGTTAACTGTGGAGAGGGTCAGGTTTCTTGTTCAGTTAATTCCACTTTCCCACAGTGAGGTGGTCCTTCTGGGCGCTTTGCCAGTGGTGAACATCACAACTTTGCGGTAGTGAAGAGAGTCTCTTCACCAACATGAAGAGTCTTGGGAAGGTCTGAACTCAATAAAAGTGCAGTACTAGGCACTAAAGTAGGAAACAGGCCAGCCCAAAGATGGTTCAGGGTGCAAGGACTGGTGGGAACAATGACTGGCTTTGAGCTTCATTCCTTCCACTTTGGTTTATCACTGAACAAGCAAACAAATGATGCAACAGTACATACAAGGTCAAGAATTTATGATACTGTGTACGGATGCAACTCCCCTGAAGCTCTCTTGTTCCCCAAGAAGGTGCATCTGAGTTTTAGTGTTTTCAGCAGCCTGCATGGGTCAAGGGATCCTTGCCCGGGATCCAGAAGGGCCAAGAACTGAAGATTCTCCTTCCTTGTCTCATTTTAGACCTGGGAGCTTGCACTGGAGGTTGGCAGGACACGTCGGCACCAACACTCAAGGGTATACCTTATTACAACGTGTCAAGTGAGCTACTATGCAGGTTCAGGTTCAAAATGTATCACTGCATGACAGTAACATAACACAGCTATTAGCACTGACAAAGCACTTTGTATAGCATAGCTACTGCCATGTTTTATTCCTTGCTATGCCATTGGGCTGTCAGATATGTCCATAGAGCAGGCCTGGCAATGACCTTCCACAGTGGAGGACAGATTTTTGAGGTCAAAACCAGGCTTTGCCACTCATAATTTGTGGACCTTTGGTCTCCTTAGCTGTAAAAGGAAATGCAAAGCATGACATATGCCTTGAAGCCTTGTTGAGAAGGTTTCCTTAAAATTAAGCATCAGTTTCATTCCTTAAGCATTTTGCCTCTATGCACCTCCAATTCTTTCTCCCCACATCACTCAGAGTGGAATACTCTTTCAATATCCCAGATCTGCTCATTTTCCTCTTAACACATGGATCAGCTCTCTTAGAGCCTTAGCACCATGCTTAGCATAGTGTTGGCAATAATAATGCCTAATGTTCAGTGAGCTCTCACTACCCGCCAAGCACTGCTCTGCATACTCTACTTGCAATGACTCATTCAATCCTGAAAACAAGCAAATAAAAAACAGTATGCACTATTATTATCTCCACTTTATGGCTGAAGTAGGTGAGAAACAGAGAGAGTCAGCAACTTGTCCAAAGCTGGTAAATGTCAAAGCTGGAATTCAAGCCAAATAGTCTAGATCTAAGCTCCTGTACTCTGACAATCATGTCCTATTGTCTCATTCTGAATGAAAGGAACATGAAGAATGACTTTATAAAATAAACAGGTGAAATTCACCATCGCATTCCTCAGATCAAAGCAGTACTGTATTTTGTACAAGTGCATTTTTAAATGGAACACTTCATTTAAACTCCCCCCAATGGCAGGAAGATTTAATTTATTCTCCTAGATAATTGTAAGATTAAAGTAGATGCACTAACTTGAAATAAAGCTCCTAGGAATAATAAAATTTAAACAGAAATAAATTACCATTTAGTTTCCCATTAAATGTTACACGGGTTTGCTAGCTAACGTGTCAAGTGTACTGTTTCAGTTATATCCCCCATTTCCTGCATTTCAAATAACAAATCACAGCAAGTGGCACTAATTTGTTATCTATATCAAGGCTTTTATTCTCCAACCAGCTACTAATAACTTCAGTTTTTACAATGCCTTTCAACACAGAAATTACCTTCTTATATACTATCTCATTAATCTTCAAAACAACCCTATGAGGTGGGCATTATAATTCTCATTTTAGGATGAACTGAATGGCAAACAGAGAGTTTAAACAATGTTTTCAAAGTCACACAGCTTGTAAGTGGCAGAATACAGATCAACCCTCAAACCAGACTCCAAGCATAATCCCTTTCCTATTGCCCTAAAGCTAGACAAAAAGAGAAACAGCTTTCAACCCTATCAAATTCTGCCCCTGGTGGACCCACTGACTAAAACTGGGAATAATATTTATAGTTAAATTAGAATGTGTTTGTTGCAGGGCCCAGTAGTAAGACCAGGTAAGAATCACAGGATTGGAGATATATGAAACAGAGCCCATATTCAATTCATGAATCACTTGGTTTACCGCATACAATTAGCACACACACAGGTTATCAAAGTAGGAAAAATAGAAAGAGGGTCACGAACCACTCCAAGGAGAAGTGTGGGAAGCAGGCATCTCAGGACGAGCAGGGGTCCCTGGTCCGGCTCTGGGTCTCCCAACAGGCAGGAGCAGGAAATGGCCCTCTGCTCCAGCAGCATCCATCTGGAACAGCTCCAGCAGCCTGGAGTCAGTCCTACAGCCAAGGGCCTTCAGGTTACTGGGCTCAGTGGTCTCATTTGAAGGAGTCTGCCAGTAGGGGGTAAATGTTACTCACCAGGGAGTCTGGCCTCTATCAATTGCCCCTCCCGTTCCAGTGAAGTTTTCCCAAGGATGTTACTAAACAAGTTCCTTATCTAAAGTAACACTCTTAATCTATCACCCGCAGTCCTAGACTGGATGTTTCAAAACAACTAGTGTAGAAGTCACATTGGCCTCTGCGACTCCATCTTGAATTTAAGTAACACAGCTTAAATCCTATCAGTTTCACACAAGATGAGTAGGAATCACAACACAAAAGAAATCACATCATAACAAAGAAACTTGTCTCTGAAGAGCTCAAATACTTTATGCTCCATTAATCTTGCATAATGTCTCTACAGCTGACAAAGGCAAGACCAAAATGTGGATAGTAATCCTCCTCTCAGTCCTAATGCCAACAGCCCATCCAGCCCTCAGCTCTCTGATTCCCTAGTCGCTCCATAGCTGGGCAACTTGGCCTGGGCTTTATTTGCCTTCAAGTCACAGAACAAAAAGTAAAAAGTTGAAAGCAACTTCCTTGTTTCCAAGGCTCTGGGGGAACTTGGCTATGTTTAGGAGTCACTTTAACGCTGCAAAAAGAGCAAAGTGGAGGCAAGATCACAGATGAGTAAGTGGATGAAGCGATCAATTGAGTTCTTCCCCTCACAAGTGGAGCAGCTCTGGGCAAATCTCTTGACCTCCTCTATGGCTCAGAGTCTTCATCTATTACAAAAGGGAGAAGGTGTCTAGGTCAGGTGTCCACAAACCAGTGCCTGAGAGTCAGATTCTTTCTAACGCCTGTTTTGTGAATCAGATTGATTGGAACACAGCCACATCCATCCATCACTTATCGTCTGTGGCTGCTTCTGTACTACAAAAGCAGAATGGAGTACTTGTGACAGATACCATCTGGTCTGCAAAGCCTCAAATACTTACTGCCTGGCCCTTTACAGCAGAAGTTTGGCAACCGCTAAGCTAGTTCATGCTCCAGCCTTCTCCCTCCAATCCCAAATCTCTGGTAATGACACAATATGAAAAACATATTTGAGTTCTGTAATAGTCCTGAAAAATGAGAAGGGGTATTCTTGGGCACATAAATTTCTGAGGACTCCCTGAAGGACAGAAGGCAAATGGAAGTAGAAGGAAATGGTACATACAAGAAAGGGACAGATGCAGAATGGCCAACATCAAAAAGTCTACAAATTATAAATGCTGGAGAAGGTGTGGAGATAAAAGAACACTCCAACACTGTTGGTGGGAATAAAGATTGGTGCAGCCACTATGGAGAACAGTATGGAGGTTCCTTAAAAAACTAAAAGTAGAGTTGCCATATAATCCAGCAATCCCACTCCTGGGCATATATCCAGGGAAAAGCATAATTCAAAAAGATACATGCACCCGTGTTCATAGCAGCACTATTTACAACAGCCAAGACATGGAAGCAACCTAAGGGTCCATCAACAGATAAATGTATAAAGAAGATGTGGTACACAGATAAAGTGGGATACTACTCAGCCATAAAAAAGAATAAAATAATGCAGCAGCATGGATGGACCTAGAGATAATCATACTAAGTGAAGTAAGCCAGAAAGAAAGACAAATATCCTATGATATGGCTTATAGGTAGAATCTAAAAAAATTGATACAAATGAACTTATTTACAAAACAGAAATAAACTCACAGACACAGAAAATAAACTTATGGTTACCAAAGGGGAGGGAGGGATAAATTAGGAGTTTGGGATTAAAATATAACTAACAAGTTCCTACTGTATAGCACAGGGAACTATACCCAATATCTTATAATAACCTATAACAGAAGAGAATATAAAAAAAGAATATATATATATTTTATATGTATAACTGAATCACTTTGCTATACACCTGAAACTAACACAACACTGTAAATCAACTATATTTCAATCAAAATTTTAAAAAATAAACTAGAGAGACAGTAAAAACATCAGTGGTTGCTACAGGTTAGGGGAGGGAGAATGAATAGAGAAGCACAGGGGATTTTTAGGGCAGTAAAACTATCCTGTATGACACTGTAATGGTGGATACATGACATTTTGCATTTGGAAAAACCAATAGAATATGTACAACACAAACAGTGAACCCTAATGTAAACTATGGGTTTTAGTTGATAACAATTATGTACCAATATTGGTTCATCAACTGTAACAAACGTACCACACTAATACAAGATGTAATAATAGAGGAAAATGTGTGGAGAGAGGAAGGGTGGGGGAGAGGTATATGGAAACTCTTTAATTTCTGCTGTTTTTCTGTAAACTAAAAACTATTCTAAAAAATAAAGTCTATTACTTAAAAATAAATAAATAAATAAATAAAAGAAGGGGCAGCCGTGGGAGGCGGGAGTGACTCCAAGGAAGGCCCAGCTCACAGGAGCAGGACAGAGAGGACAGACAGAGGGCGGCCAGCAGTGTGGCTGGTTAGAAGCCTACCTCTCACAGACTCCACCATGCTGGGCTGAGGCAGCAAAGGCATCGGCCCCAGATGGAGCAGGAAGAGGGGTACATGAGTCAGGGAAGTAGAACAGCGTCCCAGGGAAAACGGGGGGATTGCATTCCCAGGAGAGTAGCTGCCGGCATAGTCTACCCACCAGTGTCACAAAGAGATGAAGCATTCTCAGGGGAGTCAAGAGGGAATCTTACTTACAAGATGAATTCAGCCAAATATTGATGAACTTTTGAGGAAAATCAGCACAATGACTAAGAGACCCCATGTATAAGCACCACCTAAGGCCTGACTAAACAGTGTTACTAAAGCAAACAGAACAAGACTTTAAAGTAGGAACAACTTAAAATAGATAAAGAACTCTTTGAAATAAATAAGACAATGACTCTATAAAAAATCGGCAAAGGATACAAACAAACAAGGTAATTCACAAAACGGGAAACACAAACAGCAATAAATACATCAAGAGGTTCTAATTCTTACCAGAGGTCAGCAAAATTCAAACTCAAACAACAATCACTGACTATGCCGGTCCCCAGCCTCCCTCTGCCCTGCATCAGATTGGTACACTTTGAGAGAATGACAATAACTATCACTGAGGGAAGAGGGGTAAGTACTCATACCCTATTTGTAGAAGTGTAATTTAGATCAGCCTATTTAACATTAAAAATGCCTATTTCCTTTAATCCAGCAATTCTACTTCTTAGTATCTACCAGAGAGAAGTATTATTACATGTAAAGAAAGATGCACAAACATCAATATTCATGAAGCTGTTTAAATAAGGAAAAGTTAAAGTGGCATAAATTCCCATCAGTAACAAATCATTAACAAACTCACACATACAAGCTAAGAAATATTCTGCATCCTATGGAACACTGACTCCAATACTAATGGATGTGAGCTCCTGAAGGACAGTGGCTTTTTTTTATTTTTACCTTATTCTCTTGCCCCTAGAACAATGTCTGTCATCTACAGGCACTGAAAAGTTACAGAAGAGTTAAATCTGCATGAATGTGCCTGCTGTGCCTTGGGAGGCTGACATAGATGGGCTGCATCAACAACTCTCTAGCTCTCCAGATTCCCACTGGATTCAGCCAACAAGGACCTCTCTCCAAGATCAGAGGGGCTGCATAACAAAATGCCATGGATTGGGTGACTTAAACAACAGACATTTATTATCACACAGTTCTGGAAGCTGGAAAGTCCAAGATCAACGTCCAGCAGGGTTTGGTTTCTAGCGAGAGCTCTTTTCCTGGCTTGCAGATGGCCACCTTCTCACTGTGTGCTAGCATGGCCTTTTCACAGTGCCTGTGTGTGGAGTGAGAATGAGCAAGCTCTTTCATCTTCTCTAATGAGGGCGCTAATCCCATCATGAGGACCTCACCCTTATGACTTCATCTAACACTGATTACCTCCCAAAGGCTCCATGTCGAAATACCATCACATTGGGGGTTAGGGCTTCAACATATGAATTTGGGGCTATACGATGTTTAATCCATAACAGAGAGGGAGGAGGGAGAGGGAAGGATTCTTATTTCCCTGGCTCTCTTCCTATGGAATCCGTGCATAGTGACTGCCTCCCTCCACTGAAGATCTCTCGGTCCTGCCAAGCAGGCTATTCCATCGCTCTCGCTCTCGCTCTCGCTCTTGCTCTTGTTCTCGCTCCCTCCCTCCCTCTCTCTCTCTCTCTCTCTCTCTCTCTCTCTCCATCCCCACACCCCATCTCAATCACCCCCTATAACTCCTCTGTCCCGGTCTACAGGTGACAACAATGCTCTAATTATTACTCATCTCAGGGTACTGCACTGTCCCCTATGGTCTCCCTATGAAGTTCAGGTTATCAAACTCTCCTGAAATTACTGAATTTTATTTGAGCCATTTATTTTCTGTCAGGATCCAGAGTGAAATGATAGATTGACATGGTTAGATGTCTAGAGCATATTACTAAGTGAAGAATGCAAGTTTCAGACCAATGCACAGATAACGACACAGTTAATGTAAGTATATATGTAAGAAAAACTAAATATTTCTATATGTATATGTGTATATAAATATAGGATACACATTAAATTGATAACAGCTATTATGTCTGAGGAGAAAACAGACTGGGGAGGTGAACAGGAAAAAGGAATCAAGGGGATATTTCAATTTATCTACATTGTTAAAGTTTTTAATGAGTATGCACTTATTTATTACATAATTAAAATATCTTAAAAGAAAAACATACATGAAGGACATAAAATGTTCATACTTATATTTTTTTAAAGTATAACGATACTTATATTGTTATACTTAACAATAACAGGCATAACAATATTTCTTTTAAATGTGTACATCAAAATATCGGTAACAGCTATCATTGGACAGTAATATTACATGTGATCCTTGTTTCTGTTTTTTCCTTTCTGTCTTCAAAGTTTCCTGACCTGAAAATTATATGACTTTTGAAATTACGAAATGCTTTACATCATAAACTGGACAAATTAAATTGACAGGATTGGACTAGAGGACCTCAAATGTTGCTCCCAGTTCTAAGTTCTAAACTCGGATATTTCACTTAAAAAAACACAAAATTATCAAAATAGCATAAAGCTACAAGGAAATCAGAGGTTTGACCAAGTCATGGAAGGTTTGAGGAGAACGAATAATGCATGAATATTCACAATAGGAAAACAGAGAGCAAGGCCACTGACAGGCATGGAAGACCCTCAGTCTAGTGTATGAGTGGGGCCGGGAGTATTCCAGGTGGGGACCTGGATGAATAAAGACCATGGCCTCCTCTCTGTTGGTAAGGATTCAGGTACCAGGGCCTGGTGGACGTCATGTGGAAAGGGCACGCGTATCAGCAGGGGCAGGAGGGAAAGAAGAATTTAGATGGTGTCCAAAGCCCATGTTTGGCTTGTGCATTGTTCAAAAGCAAATTGGTTTATCCTCCTAAGCCAAAAGCGTGTGCCAAAGCAAGTGGGCAATGACAGCAACTGGCGAAAGAAGGACTTTCCTTCACCTGATGGAGAGTCTATAAGACCATAATTTAAAATTTTTGATCTTATGTAAAAAGGAATTGGGGAATGACAGCTGTGTTCTGGAGATGCCCCAGCACTCTGAAAAGATGATGCTGGCCCTCCCGTGCAAAAGGGAGTGAGCAGAGAGGGTGGCAGCAGTCCACTGAGAAGTGATATAGGCCTGTGGCTGTAAGAATGGGGAAAAAATGGATCAATGGCAATTAAACCAGGAAGACTGATGTGCTTGCATGAAGATGGCAGAAGCAGAATGATCATAATATGTAAGAGTACAGGTTTCCCTCAAACAATGCAGGAGCTTAATTTCACTCACTTCTGTTCTGTTTGGGCTTAAATTCCTGTCTGGCTATTCACTAATCGTGTAACCTTGGGGCAAGTGCCTTAACCTGTCATTCTTCAGTTCACATATACAGTGTCTGGTACGTGGAAGATTCTCAATAAATATTAGCAACCTTCCCCCACCTCTCGTTTTTCTTTTTCCCTCTTCTATTTACAGATTTATGCACATACCAGATATATTTTTAGTGCTGCTTCCAACGCGCTGTAATAAATTATGTTATAGGAAGTAATTTGTTTACAAAGCAGATTCATGGATATGAATGCTAAAGAGGAATTCCCTTCCCAAGTATAAAAATATATCACCTCTCTCATTTGTTAGCAGGTAACCTACTAATAGGCAAATTTGGAGATTTACTTAAATACAGTATGAATCTTTAACAATGCATACCTATCCTAAAACCCTACAGAAGACCAGTGGGCAATTTTTGTGGAAAAAGGAAGTAGGAATGGTGGTTAGAGGAAAGTCAGTAATGGAATGAATGGAAATAGAATGGAAACATTAAGAGTTATAATGCAACAATCCACCACTCTGTGGCATTCCAATTCTAACTCCACACAGCAAGTGTCTGAGGTTGGTTCCCTATAGGGAGACCCTGAGATGCAGATTCATGTGAAACTGATTTATTAGGAAGTATTCTGAAATAAACAATAGGGATATGGGGAAAGGAGACAGGACAGGGAAGGGAGCTATCAAGGGTGAGATTTCAAGCCAAGTCTGAGAGGATGTAGCTTCCGTTCAACCCCACAGGGGAACTCTGGAGCTAGTGCAGCCCGCTGTCCCATCAAGGGCAAGGGAGATTGAGATTTATTACCTCACACCTGTCCATCACTGGTTAAGGGCTGGCTCTGGGGACTAAATTCCCAGGCACTCCCTGCTCTCTTTGCACAGAGGCAAAGCTATGTTCAGCAGCCTGAGGGCAGCCCTTGCAGAGAGAAATCACAAAGGAAACAGTACACAGGGAAATGGAATCGATTCTGAGGAGATGTGGGCAGAGCACTGACAGTACCTATGCAGGTGTTTGTACGTTTATTGATCTCTACCCTTACACCCGTCCTGGGCTCTATCCCCAGGACGTTTCCAGTGAATTCATTTTAAGAGAAATAGAACATATACACTGGCATTTCTCAATAGCATAGATTTTGTTTCCACATGTAAACACAAATTAATTAATATAATCAAATAAATAGATGCAGTTGCAAAATGGAAGCTGATCTTCAGTCTGGGTGTTAAAAAGAAATTCTACATTATTCTTTGTTACTGCCACATTTGCAAATCTTCAAAAGGGAACCTATTCAGAAGTTGTTTTAGAACGGTTCTTACTCTGTTCAGTGATATCAATCCCTTGAGAAGATTTATTAGGCTATTATGCTGTTAGACCTCTTTTATAAAAGAAATATGTACTGAACATCTGATGCAGCATAATACTCAAATAGAAGGATCTCCACCAAATGGTGGTCACTGTGGGTGTCCAGTTGTCCATCTGCCTCCTACCCTCCTTGACTCCCGTTTCCACTAACCAACTTGGAAATTGTTATCTGCAGTAGCAAAGAAAAGATAATCAAATTTGGCTCTACTCAAAATCATTTACTGCTAATTATAGTACAGAATTAATAGGTTCTTGAGACAACATACGTCTCTGGAAGTTCACACTACTTCCCTGCATGATTCGCTTTCAACTCTTCAAGGAATTTGCAACTTTGGTGTCTTTCGACTGCTGTAGCACAGGAAGTGCAGAGAAGTTGTCCATCCAAAGATGGCTTCCCTATAATCCACAGCATTATACCCTTCCACTTTACCTATATTCTCCTACAGTAAAGCAAACAGAATCAGCTATTTAAATTACACAATCTGCTTTGTTACAACTCAGGAAATTCTCAGCTATAAACTACAATTGGACAGATCTGTCATTCCTTATTGGTTCACTCTTTACTGCAAGGCAAGAATTGTATCTCTGCCCTTTGGATCCAGAGGAAGCTGAGTCTTTTTCATACGGGTTTCCTACTAGGTTTTGGATGTTTTAGCTTTATCATTCCCTTTCTGTCCTCAGAGTGTCCTAAATGCCACATTTTTTCACTACTCAGTACCCCATTTCTCACTAGGGAGTCCTCTACCTCTACCAGTGCCTGGCTCTGCCTTTGTGCTTTCCCATCTATAAAATATGCATAAGAATTCCTGGGACATAATGCCTTTGTCACTCTGTTGTGAGAATTTTAAGCATGGAAAGTGCTTTGAACTTGTTGAGGAAAATGTATAGACATACATCAGAGATATTTCGGGTTGGGTTCCAGATCACTGCAATAAAGTGAGTACCGCAATAGAGCAAGCCATACAAATTTTTCGGTTTCCCAGTGCATACAAAAGTTATCTTTACCTTATATTATAGTCTAGGTGTGCGATAGCACTATGTCTAAAAAGAACAATGTACATAGCTTAATTTTAAAAGTACGTTATTGCTAAAAAATGCTAACCATAATTCGAGCCTTCAGTGAGTTGAAATCTTTTTGTTAGTGGAGCATCTTGCCTCGATGTTGCTGGCTGCTGACGATCAGGGTGGTGGCGGCTGAAGGCTGGGGTGACTGGCAATTTCTTAGAATGAGTCAACAATGAAGGTTGCTGCGTCAGTGGCCTCTTCCTTTCACAAGCGATTTCTCTGGAGCACGCAATGCTGTTTGAGAGCACTTTACCCACAGAACTTCTTTCAAACTTGGCGTCAATTCTCTCAAACCCTGCCATTGCTTTACCCACTAAGTTGATGTCATATTCTAAATCCTTTGTTGTCACTGCAACAATCTTCACAGCATCTTCACCAGGAGTAGATTCCATCTGGAGAAACCACTTTCTTTGCTTATCCGGAAGTGACCCTTCATCCATTAAAATTTTATAATGAGACTGCAGCATTTCAGTCACATCTTCAGGCTCTGCTTCTAATTCTAGCTCTCCTGCTACTTCCACCTCATTGGCAGATATTTCCTCCACTGAAGTCTTGAAGCCCTCAAAGTTGTCCATGAGGGTTAGAATCAACTTCTTCCAAACTTCTGTTAATGTTGATATTTGATCTCTTCTCGTGAATTAAAAATGATCCTAATGGCATCTAGAATGGTGAATCCTTTCCAGAAGCTTTTCAATTTACTTTGCCCAGATCCATTAGAGGAATCACTATTTATGACAGCTATAGCCTTACAAAATGTACTTCTTAGAGACTTGAAAGTCCAAATGACTCCTTGATTTGTGAGCTAGAGAATGAATGAATGTTGTGCTAGCAAGCATGTAAACAACATTAATCTCACTGTACATAGCTCCATCACAGTTCTTGGGTGACCAGGTGCATTGTTAATGAGCAGTAATACTTTGAAAGGAATCTTTTTTTTCTGAGCAGTAGATCTCAACAATGGGCTTAAAAGAGTCAGTAAACCATGTTGTAAACAGATGTGCTGTCATTCTGGCTTTGTTGTTCCATTTACAGAGCACAAGCAGAAAAGATCTGCATAATTCTTAAGGGCCCTAGGACTTTCAAAATGATCAGTGAGTACTGGCACTGACTTCAAGTCACCAGCTGCAAGGGAGTCAGACTGTCCTTTGAAGCACTGAAGTCAGGCATTGGGTTTCTTCTCTCTAGCTATCCAAGTCCTAGATAGCATCTTCTAACAGAAAGCTGTTTCTTCTACATTGAAAATCTCTTGTTTAGTGTAGCCACCCTCACTACCTTAGCTAGCTTTTCTGGATAACTTGCTGCAGCTTCTACATCAGCACTTGCTGCTTCACCTTGCACGTTTATGTTATGGAGATGGCTTCTTTCCTTAAACCTCATGGAACCAACCTCTGCCAGCTTCAGACCTTTCTTCTGCAGCTGCCTCACCTCTGTCAGCCTTCACAGAATTGAAGAGAGTTAACAGCCTTGCTCTGGATTAGGCTTTGGCTTGAGGGAATGTTGTGGTTGGTTTGACCTGCTATCCAGACCACTAAAACTTTCACCATATGGGCAATAAGGCTGTTTTGCTTTCTTATCATTTGTGTGTTCACTGGAATAGCAATTTTCATTTCCTTTCAAGAACTAGTTTCCTTTGCATTCACAACTTGGCTAACTGTTTGGTGCAAGAGACCTAGCTTTGAGCCTGGATTTCAACATGGCTTCCTCATTAGGCTTAATCATTTCTAGCTCTTGATTTAAATTGAGAGATGTGCAACTCTTCCTTTCACTTGAACACTTAGAGGCCATTGTAGTGTTATTAACTTGTCTAATTCCAATATTGTTGTGACTCAGGAATAGGGAGTCCCAAGGAGAAGGAGAGAGGTGGGGAATGGCTGGTTGGTGGAGCAGTCAGAACACACTCAACATTTATTGATTAAGTTCACCATCTTATATGGACATGGTTCGTGGTGCCCCAAAACAATTAGAGAGTAACATCAAAGATCACTGATCACAGATCACCATAACAAATATAATAATAATGAAAAAGTTTGAAATACTTTGAGAATTACCAAAATGTGACAGAGACACAAAGTGAGCAAACCAAACGTTGTTGGAAAAAAAGGCGCCAATAAATTTGTTTGATGCAGGGTTGCCACAAGACTTCAATTTGTAAAAAACACAATATGTGTGAAGTACAATTTAAAAAAATGAGGTGCAATAATACAAGGTATGCCTGTAATTTCAAAGCTACATCATTGTGTTGCCTGCAAGCAAGCAACTCATAAAACAAACGCTTTTAAGAATAAGTGTTTATATTGAACAACATATCTTTGTTGGAAAGGATTCCTTTTCCATTACTGTCATATAGTTGGATTGTATTATATTAACTAAATGTTATATTATTACAATATATATATGGCGATAACTAAATTAATTTTTAAAGAGGTCAAAGGTACACTGAAAGGATAAAATATAAGCTTAAGGTATATTTTACTCCTCAGCATTTATCAAATAATTCAACCCCATTCAACAAATATCTATTGACACTTACTATACTCCAAGGCACCATGGGGTTATGAAAATGAAAACCAGAGGTAAACATGGCTTGTGGTTTTTTTTTTGTTCAACTATTCAACTGTTGTTTCTTCAACTCCCCTAAGTGGCAGGCTCCATTCTAAGCATCTGGAAGATTTGTGAACAAAGTTCCTGGGCCCCTTGGCTCTGATATTCCAGTAGGAGACAATATATACAACAAATAATTAAATTTAGAAGTTAGTAAGTAGTTTTTTCTTAAAAACCTATTTTCTTAGTTTCCTATGTACTATGCTTAACTTTTCTCTGTGCCCCATCGTATCTGCCAAACGCCTACAATTATTATTTTTCAAATGCTCAAACATTTCAGATAATTTGATTTTAAAAGAGATCTCTCCACCAGCAGAGAACTGGACATTTATTCAGGTGCTATCAAATATCAATATATCAAAACTTCCCATCTCCTCTCTGGCTACATCTGTCCTGAGAATCAGCCCATCCTGAGAAGGAAACTGGGAGCCCCATTCTCAGTATGCAGTCTTTTCTTTAAACCTACTGTATTCAACAATGAGCTTCACCTCTGCCTTCCACTGTGTATCGCGTGGGCTGGAATGCCAGCTCAGAGGCAGTACTCTGTGACAATGGGTGTCATCCTTGAGGATGTAGACACACCAAATCAGAGACCTATACTCCTCACTAAAAAGACTACATGGATCCAGGTCCAAAGCATAAAAGCAGAAATAGCCCCACTGGTCATCATTCCCAATGTCTCGCTGGGACTTTTTGTGCTTCCTGATCTCACAGCTCTGTGCAGGGTTAAAGTCCCAGTCCAAAAATGGGAGAGAACACTCTTGTCAGGGAACACAATAAAGGGCTCTTTGAACCACAAGCCAAGATTGTAACCTGGATACTTTGAAATCCTGTGTCCGGGGACCAAGAGACAAAAAGACTGGCCACCATCACGGCAGGGATAACTGACCCTGATTAGCAGGTGGAGGTGGAGACCAGGAGGAATTCAAGTGATCCACCTGGACATCTCTGGGCACTCCTTTGTCTAATTTTGACTTTTAACGGACAAGTGCAACAGCACTAACTGGAGAAGGGTAGAATTATCAGGGGCTCAAACCCCACAGGAATGAGAGCTTGAGTCACACCACCAGGTAAGGCACTAAACCCAGCAGAAATGCTAACTGAAAGCAAAGGAATTTAGAATGGATAGTGTAGGAGGGAAACCGCGAGCACCAGATGCAGCCCCAGAATCAACTGCAGCAGTGAGGGCTGTAGTTCATCCCTAACTTCCCTCTTTTAAGTTTCTCTTCATGAACAGAGGCCACTGAAACCTGGAAGAAGCTGCTCCCTGAACACGTGGATCAGAGGGCACAGGTGTGGACTGTGGCAGCAGTGGAAGTGTGCCACTCGTTTCCCTTCAAGAAAAACACTGGCTGTTCAGCTGCGAGGAGGGCATTCAGGTGACAGTGTCCACCTGTTAGTACCTTCAAGCTCTGCCTCAGCTTTTGAGTCAAGGCCACACTCTTCCCAGCTGCCCTCAGCCAGTGACTAAGCATTTCTGCCCCAAGAGGGACTCTAGAGTGTTCCCCATTGAGTCTGTCAGATCTACATTGTGGTCTGTCTTGCTCTCCCCAAAGCTGCTTCCTCTCTTCTTTTTTCACAAATGTCAAATTGCATCATAGTCTGAAAGCTTTCCCTGCCCAGTTCTTGCCCCCTTAATCGTTTAAAGGTATTATAGCCACTTGCAGTACCCTCTTGCAGTCCTGCTGCAACTCGGCATCTGTTTCCTAGAGAACTCAAGTGGCCCTTCATTCCAGCAGCTTATGAGTGATGTGGGATGAGGTATGATCAGTGGATTCCATGGCCACATGCCCCCCGCCCACATTTTTTCCTGTAAAGTATGTCCCTGGTCCTATGTGATGTTATGCAGAATCCCATGTTGGTGAGTCAAACATTGGGGGTGAGCCCTTGGTTAGTGGTTCTGACTGGGCCTTGCGGTGGAAAGGACAAACACAGTCAGAATATGTATCTATCTCAGCCAAGATGAAGTATTGCTCTTTCCAGGGTAGAAGGGGTTCAGTTTAGCCAATTTGCCACCAAGGGCCTGATCGTTCACCTCGAGGGATACTACCATAACAGGAGTTCAGCATCAGACTTGTTGACAGGTCAACCATTCAGCAGCAGCTAGATAAGCCCAAATGGAGAGACCCCATGCCCATGGGTCCATCATGGCCTTCACATCTCCCACCATAATTACTTCATTCAAAAGCCCATTGTAGGAGCACAGGGGTGGCCGAGAACAGAGGTTGGCTAACATCAACTGGCTGAGTCGTTCTGCCCATTCGGTTGGTTATTGACTCTTCCCCAGTAGACACTTTCTGTTGTCTATTATTATGTGATACAAAGATACTCACACTTCATCATTACTCCCATATGTCTATCTATATGCCTCTACACAAAATTCCTTGTCTCACACCTTTCGATCTTACTCATTCCAGACCCCTGACCAATCAACTAAGTCATTTGCCGCTGCTCATGAATCCATATATAACCTTACCTTAGGCTACTTCTCCTTCCACACAGTGGGTGATCAAGTGCACTGCCCAACGCTCTGCCCATAGGGAGTACTTCCCCACACCAGTCTTTCAAAACCACCCCTGAATGAGGATGAGGTACAGTATCAGTAAATTTTCACTCTCATCAGTATACCAGGTCTACCCATCCACGAACCAAGTTCAGGTTTTCCCACCTTGAGCAGCTCCCATGAAGTCACAGGTGTGAGCTAGGAAGGGGCATTACTGCAACTCCTCCATGGCTGGCCACGCCAGCACTGGCATTTCAACCCAATTTAATGGGGGCTATCATTTTTCCCAAGCTTCCAAGATACATCCCAGCAGAGTAATAGAACTAGCTCCAGGATCTTTGCCAGGGTGTTAAATCCTGCCTTAAAAGAAAGCATCTCATAGATTCAAAGAACTCCCTTATTCAGCTTTAAATTCCATCACCTTTAATCCAGCACCTCAGCACACTCTCCTGGTTTCTGGCAGGTCCTACAGCTCCTTTTGCATATAGCACTTCCCCTTCATGACTTCCATGGGTCATGCTGACACTTGACCTTAGTTATGGGTTGGGTGGCTAGGACGAGAGATGGGGGCAGATTCTGAGAAGGCCAGCATAGTCCTGTAGGCACTTCTATCATATAGGGCTCCTCTACAGTATTCCAGCAAGCAGGAGGAGAGTTCCAAGAGTACAGAGGAATCTGGCAATTCCACATACTCAAGTATATCTACCCAGTTATCTCCAACCTAAATCTCAGAGTCCTACTCCCTGCCTAAGGGGAACTAACTTTGTCATAGAAGACTTGCCTGAGTTGAGAATTCAGCCTTCTCCAAAGTTCTGTCACTCTTACAATTAAGTCTGGTCTTTAACTCTGCCATACATTTAAGTGCTGCCAAGGTAGCTCTCTGTCACACTTTCTTTTGAGTTGGTGATTCATTGCCATGAGCATGAAGGGCATTCAGCAACAGGCACCCAATTCAGTCCTTATAATACTTTTGCTTCTGAACCTCTCAAATGCCAGAGATATTACACAAGCCAGTGCATCTCCTTCCTACCCCAGTTCACCATAAGTAAAAGGCTTAATAACTGCACTGCTGCTACATACCAGGAACTATCAGTACCTCACCTACCAGCAGTGACAGGGACTCATTGCCAGCCACCCGGGAACAGAATCCCTCAGAATCTCTTTCCCAGGACTCTTCTTCTGGTATCAACCATCATAGGTCAGTTTTCCTAGAAGCAGGTCTGAACCAGAGATTTAAATTCGTGGAAAAAGGGGAGCTGAGCAGGGCATCAAAGGTGTCTACCAAATCCCCCATCCACTAAATGTTTCAAACATGAGCACTGCTTTCCCAGATTGATACTTACTGGATTTGAAATATCTTCTTCAAAATGAAGATACTGAAATGGGAGTTTTGCTCATTAGAAACAAAAAAAAATTATGGCCAACCATAAAAAGAAATATATCATTTTCACTCCATGGACTTAGAATGAGAAACCTGGACGGTGCTACAAACTCAACAGTTAGCTCTCACAGATCATCAACATGGAATCAAGTCTAAAAACACAGGAATTGAAAATCAAGGAGAAGGTGTGGGAATCCAGGTTTAAGAAGTCCCATTCTCCAATCAGTCTACCAATTCTGTAACAGAATGCAAATGAATAAAATAAATAATTTTAAAATAGTTAGGAATTCAAAATAAAGCACCCCTTCTATTAATTTGATATAAGGCTAAGCCTAAAACATCTCATAATTACTTATATCAGAAAATTAATGTACTCTGCAAATTCTAAAGAGAAAATGTGCAAAGGAGTGCTTTACAGACATTTTTAGCTCAAATTTCTCTGTTCGAATTCATAAAGCTCCCTTCTGGTTTCCAATCTGTCTCAAGAAAAAGTACCTAATTGACTGCAATTTCAGAACTGGTGGAAAACAGAAACAATCTGAAGGCCAATAATAGAGTTGAAATGCTTTTCTTCTTTACCCAAACCTAGGTTTGCATCCAAAGATACCGGCTTTGAGAAATGCATTATTTATTTAGCACCGAGAAGAAGGAAGCCAGGCTCTGTTCAGGAGTTTTCCTGCTTTCTGTTATCAAAATGACATTCTGCTCTACAACCACACTTCCCACATAATAGCCTTGCTATTTCCATTTTAAATGTTTTAGACCTTTTTCTTAGAGGGCAAAAGAGGAGTCACATAGTAGAGCATTCTGAGCCTTTCAATATGGAAATTGTCCAAATAAGGTACAAATTCAGCACAGCTATTTGGGAAAAAAAGACCTTGAGCAAACACTGATATTTCCGCATTTCAGTTTTCTTCTAAAGATCAGAAATTTCCTGCATTAATAAAAGTAAAAGAGTAAAGCTTGCACAACTCCAGCATATTCCCAGGGGCCCCACTATTATCAACATTTTCTCTGGTCATATATTAAAAAAGAAATGTAGCAGCTGAGCTAAAAAGAGAACAAAGATGGACGTGAGGGAAACTTTCGAGGCTCAAAACGCTAAAAACAAACACTAAGTCTTTGATGTTGACAAATGTTTTTCCAGAAAAAGAAATACCTAGAAACAGTTGAACTTAATCTCTAAAGCCAAAAATGCAGTATGGAAACACAGAATATCTTAAATATCAGTATATGTGGGTAGAGTTCATTCAAAAATATATAAGAAAAGCCTTTAAAAAGCCCAAGCCTAGAATCATCAGATTTAGAGCTAAAGGGGCTAGAAAAATATTTTACAGATAAGGAGGTAGTTAACACGTACTTAACTTGGACATTTCTTATAATGCTCACAAGATAGTGATAGTTGTTCACAAATAAATTCCTTTGGATAGTAGATGCCAGCATAAAATTAAAATTTCTTGGAGACAGAAGAATTTTCAACCAAATATAAACCTTGGCCACAATCCATAGGACTTGCTGGCCACCCTGTGAAATTCAGATCTGGGTTAAGTACACTCACCAATTCTTTCACAAGAAATGCCAGTACAAGCAGTCTAGGTGTTCACTACTGGCATTTCAAATTAGTGGAGAAAATAATTGCATATTAAATAAATGGTGCTAGAACAATTGGCTAAATTTTGGGGAGAAAATTAAGTTAAAACCTCTACTTCAGAACAGTTATAAAAACAAAATAGAGACCAATAAAAGAGCCAATCTTTTAATTAGGAATTCTGAATAAATATAGGTAATTCTGTTGATACTTATTACTATATTTGAGTGGATACTTGCATGATGAGACGGCAACACCCATGAAAAGATCTGAGGAAAGAACATCACTATAGAAGGAAAAACTAGTGCAAAGGCACCAGTACTGGAATGGGCTCAGCAATGCTCAAGGTCAAAGAAATCCAATGTGTCTATAGTGAAGAGACCAAGGAAGAAAGCAGAAGATGAGGTCCCAGAGCTAGAAAAGAACAAGATCATGAGAGACCTTCTAGGCCATGTCAAGGAGATTGGCTTTTATTCTAAGCATAAGGGAAGTTTTAGAGTGCTTTCAGGAAGGGTGACATGATCTGATTTAAGCTTTAGAAAGATTCGTCAGGAAGACTAAAGGAGGAATGAAAAGTAGAGCCAGGGACTGTAGAAATGATGCAAAGAGAGATTACGGGGACTTTCACTAATAGGGAATAAAGTAAGAAAGCAATCCAGGACGAATCCTAGGCTGCAGCCTGGTGTGGATGGTGTGCCATTTACTTGGGGTAGAATTGGGGGGGGGGCAACTTTGGAGAAGAGGAGTTAAGAGTTCTATTTTGGGCATATTGCATCCCAGCTGCCTACTAGACATCCCTGTAGTAATGCCCAGTAACCAGCTGAATATCTGAGTGAGGAGCCCAGGGAAGAGACTTGAGCTAGAAATATAAATTCGAGGATTCATCAACATATAGATATTATCTGAAGCTATGGGACCAGGTCAGATCAGGTCGGAAGAGAATATAGATAAAGAAAAGAATAGGACCGAAGACTGAGCCCTGGAGGACTCTTACTTTCAGGGATCTTGTAGAGGAAAGGACAGGAGAGGAGTGAGCAACAAGACTAAGAGAGGGGGCCCAAAAGGTGGGGGAAACCAGGCTTACCATGTCCCTAAAGCCTAAAGAAGAAACCTTTTCAAGGAGGGAGTTATCAACCATGTCAGCTGCTAGTGAGAGGTCGATTGGGACAAAGAGAGAGAACTGACAATTGACTCTGACATGGTATAAATCACTGGTGACCTTGATAAGTGTCATAAGATCTGCTTCACTGGCATGCGTTGGACAAAAACCCCATTCCAGTGAGTTAAGAAGGAAAATGAGAGGAAGATAGCAAGCATAGGCAACTCTTTAGAGTAATTTTGCTATGAAGCAGAGATAAAAATGGGGAAGTTGCTGGATGGGGACAAAAGCCCAAGGGATACTTGTTAATATATGATGATAAGGCATTTTATATGTTGTTGCAAATCATTTTAAATAATCGGATAATTAACATTTGTTCACCATTTACATCGTGCCAGGGACTGTACCACATACTTTCTTGTTTGCTCTTTTAATTATCAAAGTATCACCGTTTTAGAGATAAAGTTACTGAGACACAGAGAAGTCAATTAATTTGCCCAAAAATACGCCGCTAGTAAGTTGCAAAGCTGATTTGAAAACTGGCAATATGAGCTCTTTACTGCTGCAGTAGAAGGTGCAAGAAAGAAAGCAAATAATTATAGAAAAGTAGTCCCTGAAAAGGTGAGAGATGGTGGGCTCCAGAGGGATGGGTCTTAGCAACAAAAGTAGATGGTACACAGAGTATATAACAAGTAGTTAGGATTTGTGGTAGGAATTGATAGTTCTCCTCGGATTGCATCTTTCATTCCTATAATTGAAAGCTAATAACTTAAAAATATTATTAAGACATTCCCCGCCCATAAAGGGAGACAGATAAGTAGTCAAGTAAGTGGTTTGTGTAAAGTGCTCAGAATGGAGCCCGGAACATAGTAGGGACCATGAAGAGCTAGAGTCTATTAAGCTCAATGGTGCTACCTAACGTTCTTGAGAAGAATGTGCAGGCAAGAGTGGGGACTTAAAAGGGAGAGTGGTCAATTCTACTGCGGGGGAAGCAAAAGCAGGAAAGTCTTTAAGGCAAAAGATTATTGAGTTTACACTTGAGATGACTTTTGAAAACTGAGTAGGTGTATTTAAGGCATTACCACCGAGAGAGGGAAAGCCTGAGCACCAGGGGCTCCAGAAAGATCAAATCAGCTATAAAACGAAAAGGATCCACAAATAATTCTTTGCGGCCGAATCAGAAGTTTCAAAGAAGGTCAGTGCAAGAAAGAGGGTTGGAGAGAGAGACAGGAGGGTCTAGGGATAAAGGGCTTTGTATACTACACGGGGAGCCTCCTAATCAGATCTGCAATTCAGAAAGATTCCTTTTGCTATAAAATGTGGGGCGAGGGGGGTGCAAAACCCAACCTAGGAAGACCAGTTATTAACAGCATAGGAAGAAGAGGATAAGAAGTTATGAGGAAGTCATAATGGAAGATAAAAGTAGAGGCAAATTAAACAAAATTATGGAGTATGCAGTATTTAACAGAGGAAAATAAGTGAGAGAATGGTGGACATTAAAGTAAAACATAAAAGAAAAACTAAACTTACCTCAGAAATGAGTAGATATAAACTCCCCTCAAAAGGGCCTCTGCCAAAAACATAAAACAAAAGTGTACGGAGTAGAAGTGAGGAGGGGAGGGGAAGGGGGATGGAGGATACAAGTGAGGAGGGGAGGTTGAAGAGGTAACAGTAGTACCGACAGAAGCAGGAGGGGAGGGGGGAGAGGAAGGGGCATGGAAGAGGGAGAGGAGAAGGCAGGGAAGTGGGAAGAGGAAGAGAAAGAAGAAAAAGGAGAAGAAGACAAAATGAAAAAAGACGGGTCAGTTGCAACCAACATTTGAGAAATATAATGAGAAGGAAGCATCCACTTCTTATACTTTTGGTCACAGCAGCAAACCATTTGGAAGGAAATCAGCTGGCCCTTTGGATTATCAGAGGTATGACCAAGGAATAGTTGGACAGGTGCTAAATGAAGATAAAGCCACACCCTCTGTGAAATACGAAACACAATCGCTGGAAGTAGAACCTCATACACAGCAACTAACTCTGTTGGACCACCCAGTGGAAGGCCCCAGATGGGAACTGCCAACGTGTAAGACAAGTCTGAGGGCATTGGAGCTCTGTTCACTCTCCAAAGGATTCCAAGCCAGTCCACAGACAGTAAACCATATCCACAAAGCCAGGCTGTGTTTACCAGGTGCTTTCACTGCATGGAAGAAACCAAAGAAGGGGCAAGAGGAATAGTCGTGCTCCTGAGGCCTTATTGGTTGGCCAGGGGTTGAAGCCGTCTAAGCAGCCTGGGTCAGAAGTAAAACAAGGGATTGGCAGTAGCGTCAGCAGAACTGAAGATGGGGGATAGGTCTAAAGGAGGTGTGGAGACAAAATCTACAGGATCTGGTGACTGAATGGGTTTGTTGGATGTGGGAGAGAGAAAAGTCAAAGTTGATACCCTTATTTCTACTGAAATGAGAGCAGATTTGAAGGTGGGGAGAATATGAATTCAATTTGGAAATACTGAGTCTGAGAGGCTAGTGAGGCATCAGTCATATTTGTGGATCAGGAGCTCAGGAGAAAGGTCTGGGCTGGGAAAGTGGTTTCTAGTCATCAGGACATCAGTGGTGTTAAACCATGCAGAGAGCGTGCAGGTCCAGCCACGCAGCAAGAACAGGCAGAGGAAGAAGATCCAGCAAAGGAGACACCGCTCCAGGAAGTAGAAGGAGTACTGGACAGGCGTGACTATCAAGGAGACTAAGTAACCAGTAATGTAGGGTCAAAGCTGGTTTAGTGTTTCAGCTTATTTAGTCAATGAGCAGAAATTATTTTACTACATCACGGTTCGCTTAACACAGCTGATACAAAGCAGGCATAAGGAGCATGGCTAACAAGAACACAGGCATATCTTGCTGTAACAATAGCACGACCTTCACGGGAGAACAACTTTTAGGGACAAATCTTTTCCCTGAACTCTCCCTTCTCTAGCAATTTTCTCCCCTGAACAATTTTAAGTCATTAAGAGACGCAGCTTCTAATTAACCTAGTGATACCTCCTAATTACTGCCTGCACTCAAGTCAAGACTTTGAAAACTCTCTAGATAGCACAGTCATGAGATTGCAAAACTCTGTGGTTAAATACAATATGATCTTTATTAAAAATTGACACCTTCCTTCTCTAAGCTTAAAATATAATAATAAAAAAAGATCCTCCTCATAATGTACTCCTCCAACACCTCATTTCATTGCTTTTGAAGGAAGTGGAGGAAGAAAGGTTAAGGATCCATGGGAAAAGCTAATTAACAAGTTAACCATTGACCACTTGCTCTTGCAAAAACAACTCTGTAGCTGAGTAACTACAAAGAGATGCACCGTATTTCTTTCTATCTTTAATAACTCGAAAAGCCTCATTTAGCTGCTGAAGACCCTAAAGTATGTGCTCTCGCTTCCTATAATTAAGCCAGATTTGTAAGAAATGGGAAATTTTTTTACCCCAGTTGACATGATATTTAGACCATATATATTTGTTTCCACAGTTTCAAATGACCTCTAAGCAGAGAAGCTCAAAATACTCTTCTCTACCTTATAAATAGTTTTCAAGGTGATCATTTCTGACACAAAAATTTTGTGATTTCTAAGAAATACTAGGCTCCCTAGAACATAGGTTCTCAAACTTCCCCAGTCCCCTCCTGACCATCCCTGAGGGATCTGAGCCACTTGCATCTGTGAAAAAGCACATGTGGAATCTATCCCCCAAGTGCTCCTTGTGTGCAGGTGAGGAGGGGACATCCACTCTTCATTTGCCTCACTGTTTTCTCCCTACTTCTAGGCACCTGTGGGACATAAATTTCTTAGGAAGGATAGAGCGTGTTTAAAACGGCTCCTGAAAGATTTTGAGTTGAGCAATCTTTTTTCCATCATGAAAGAGCTTTCTGAAATTCATCCAGTCACTAGCCCTCTCCTTAGCATTTTTCTTCAGCATCCATCTCTACCCCATGCATACTCTGAACCAAGAGCTTGCTGAAGAAACCAGACATGAAGGCGAACCAAACAAACATACAGTAAATACCTTTGCTGCTTCTTGGCTACGTGATTTTATTCCTAAACAAAAGTCTCACATGACATCAAAACCAGAGACCGCTTTAAAAGCGGACAAGAAATTATAAATCACTACAGAGTAAATACCATTTTTGCAACTTAAGAGCATAAACAATGTAATACATATAAATAAGACAAAAAACACTCCACGATATAAATCCTATTACTGCAGAACAGACAGACACAACCTTGAAAGCATCCTTGGGAGCCGCAGCATAGACGGATCTGACAGCCTGCGCACAACATTTACATGCTGTGAAACTGTACATTCAGCTTCTGAGGAATTATGAATAAACTCGAAATAAAACCATTTCTCTGCTGACTTGAGCCCCAAAAGGGGGAGGGGGCGCTTTGAATTGAACTGACAAGGTACTCACCTTGGAATGAAAGTTATTCACCCTTTCTTTTTTTTATCTTTATTTTTTACTATTTTTGCTGATTAAAATATAATCCGTAATTGTAAAAATTACAAAGGAGACAGATGTGAAGATATCTATTTTCCTAATAAATACTGAAAATTATCTATTTTATCTCTCAAACTCAGGCACAAATTATATTGACCTTTTTTCTTTCCATACCTTTGTACATTCTAGTTCCTTAGTGGGAATCCCCTCCCTCTCTTCTTTACCTGATGAACTTACTCTCATCCACTGACACTTCTAGACAATACTCAAAACCTCTTTTTTTTTCCACTAGTGTACATTCCTTGGGGGGACTCTAGTTCCCTGGTTTCAATGGAATCCAGGCTCTGAAAGGGAATCAAGGAGAATGTAGGGGTGTCCATTCACGCTAAAAATGAGGTTTGTACATGTGCTTACATATTCATATTTGTGCCCACAGACATATATGCACACACACAAGTATATATAAACATACAGAAGTAACCGCAATTATCACTCATCATCTCCTTTACCTGGAGGACTATGTGATATGGCCACCCCCGCCTGAATACCATTTCAGAACATGTTTTACTTTTTGTGACATCTGTTTCCCATCTACATGACCCTTGATGCTCATCTTAGCCAGATTTCATCTCTATAGAAATGCTGAGGAAGAAATAATATTTTGTAATACACTGTAATTTGTCCATATTAGAGCCAAGAAATTGCAGTTCCCCACGAGTAATTTATAACTAATCCAAGAAGCAGCCCGAACACTAAAGGACCAAGGGCTAAAGGCATCTCAAAACACCCGGCCATTGGTGTTAGTTACTGTCTGTTAGCAGGCTTTGCTAATTCAACCAAGATTACTTGTACAGATGGTTATTAGAGACTTGGAGAATTCCACTGAACATTAAGCTACTGTGCCCTGCTCATTTCAGTCAACTCTTCTAAACGTCGGGGTTTTTCTGACAGAAAATGATCTCATTGATCCGTGAACAGTTAATTATCCAAAGTACTAAAGGCAGCTACTCAGACCAAGGCTCATTTTGCTTTGGCCTTCATCCCATCAGAGCTTGGAAAAATGACTGAGCTTTTAAGGGACAAACTTCCCAGGCAGGCAGCATTAAAAGACAGTGGACTAAAGATCTATCTTTCCAGCCCCACTCATTCTCAACAAGCAGAGCTGTAGAAACTTCGCTGTGATGTTCCCTAGAGTATTGTCTGCCCTATAGGAAAAATATTAGTGTCACCTTCAACAGCTGGGCCTCATGCTGATCGCCATTCTAAAAGCAGAGTATTATCGTAAGCTTCCTGTCAGGTATCCTCAGAAAGGGATTATATAACTTACACACAATGGAACCACCACTGCGCACCACACACACACACACACACACACACACACACAAACACACAAACACACACACACACACACACACACACACACACATCCAGCCACATACAACCCAAAGGCACAAACAGTATCCAAAGAGCTCATTTATAACCATACCTTGGGCTGCAGGCTTACTTAGCCTTTGCTCCATAAAATTTCAAAATCCATTCAGTTTGGCTGCTTTTCCGTCAAATGGGAAGAAAACTGCTTAACCTAAGACTTTAAGCTTTAAATCCCCATATTCCTTCTCTATAAGAGAGAAGCGAGAACTCTGTCCCTTTTGGTTTTACCATATTGCTAAATTGCCCATTAAAAAAGCTGATTTTTCTTTTGGAAAAGGACAGATTAAGAATAAATTTTTCAAAGAAAATAAAATCAAGCAGTCGGAGAGAATCTCCCTAACAAGTCTTAGGTGTTTTTGAGGGACAGGGAAATTCACAGCAAGGGGGCAGAAGAGCCCAAATCTTTGAAGCCATGTGATTAATCCAGTCAGGCTAGGACGGAGAAGCCCCCCCAGCCCCCAACAGGCAACCCAAACCCAGGGGCTGCCTCTGCTTGCATCCTAATGTCCTCCAGCCTGAAAGATGCAGTGGGAAGGGATTCCCTTTCTGTGCAGCCTCTTTATTCTCGTCCATTCATTCATCCTCACTTATTTGGTTTCCAAGTCAGTAACCCAGATGTCTACAGGCTGGAATACTTGTCTCTGCCAGGAAGGAAGCTTCCGCTAGGGAATTTACCATAACACCTTTTAAAGTGAATAAATGTTTTGCAAACCCCTCTGGGAAAATTGTATTAAAAGGAAGAACAAGGAGGGGAGTTGGGGGGAGTATTGCAGTTCCTCCCCGTGGCTCTAGGAAATCTGCAGTGTCATGCCTATTTCATCCCAAGCTCACTGCTTGAGGCTCCACTCAGGAATTGGTTGATCCACCTATAATCAACTCAAATTGGCAACTGCCTGGAATAACAGTAAAAGATAAATACCTGCAGCCTTCCACACCTTTGCTTCAGCTTCTTTGAGGCTTCAGCTCCACGCCCACCCCAGGCCAAGCCCCTGTTACTTTTAGTTCCTTCTATTACCTGAACTAGAAATAATATTCTAGAGTTGTTTCTGTTGTTGCTGCTTTGAGTTTGTGAGTTAAATAAATGATTTGGAGACTATCTGAGCACCACATGCTGAATTCTAAACTAGAAAAAAAATTGTAATAAACACTTCACTCTTGTCAGAAGAAGAAGGCTGCATTATCTCCTTAGGTTTTTAGACTAAATATCAGTGGTTTTTACAGTGATTCTGTTCATCCCCAACTAATCAAAATAGGTTTATTTGCTCATTATCTTTTAAAAATTTAATTATTCCAGAGCCTTACCCATTGTACTGTTCATTTATATTTCAATCAGTGGCCTTAAAATTTCAGTGAAAATCAAATCTTAATTTTTTTCTAATTTGTCAGGATCTTTGTTGAAAATTTTCACGAAGGATGGGGAAGTTATAGGTATTACAATATAGAAAGAAAAGTTAATTCCCTGTAAACTTTATTTGTTCAACAAAAAAAGACTGAGAAACTAGAATACATGACACTATGCTAAAATGTGTGTGTGTGTGTGTGTGTCTGAGGTACAAAGATAAACACAACAACAAAGTTCTCAGAGAACTTAAATTCTAAAAAGAAAGATGTTATGTATACATTTTACTGTTACACAAGAAAAATATGCTAAGGACCTAAAGAAACATAAGCAATGTGCTATGAGAACCATTTGAGTTAGTTATTTCCATCTGTGGTGATAGAAAAAGCCAAGAAGGCTTCAGGGAGAAAATGGCATTTGATGCAGGTCAACGGATGGGTAGAATTTTGATAGAGATGGAAAGGGAAATCAAGATGGAAGAAATGGAGTGACCAATGGCATAGGGGACAAGAAGGTTCTGGTAACATCCAGGAATTGGTCAATGGTCCAGTGTAGTCACTGCACAGGACACAGGACTCTCAATTTTAAATGTGGAATACCAATTAATATATAATGATGCCTTCCACAATTCATTCCCTCATTCATTTCAGCAAATATTTACGAGGTGCCCACTCTTCTTGGCAGGGACTTAAAAGGATATTAAAAAACAATACTACACAAGTGATTCTGCTATAATTTTTGACAAGGCCCTTCCCCAGAGTTGTTGATCAAAAACCACCATTCCTGCCTTGAGATTACAATAATATCATAGTTGATGTTGCTAAAACATTCTATGTTTAATATAATGTTTGTGAAGACGTTTCATCATTCCAAGGGAGCAACAGAACAGCCTGTTGTAAGAAACTGATTCAAAGCACAAATTATCACTGCATAAAGCATTCACACCATTACAACCATCCTGACTACATGCAGTTGTACCTCCTAAAGTATTGTCTAAGGAGTTGGATGTTTAAAGTGTGAAGCTTAGCCATTTAACTTTGAACTAGCCACCACATAGATTCACTGAAAAGCCAGAAATGCCCATTTCATCTGAAGGGAAAATAAATAATGTCCTCAAACAGTAGTGTTCAACTTTGTAGATAAAAGATAGATAAAAATACATGGGGTTAATGTAAGGATAAATGAGGCAATATATGAGAAGTAATCTGTAACCCACAAAGCATAAACAAATATTAGCTGATTTTTACCACAGAAGTTAGTCTTTGCTGCTGAGTCAGTGCCACTAGAACCCTTTCATTGAAAAAGGCCCCAGCATGCACCACAGGGCATGCATCATATTAAGCCAAGTTGGAAGCCTCTCAAAAGTTATTTCTTGGATTTCAGAAGACCATCACCAATAAGTCCAAGTAAATAGTAGCAACTGCAGCAGCGGTGAAACTGAGACAATAGCTTTGAGAAGCTGCGAACATCTGCAGGTTGGTAGGGAGCTTCATCAAGATGCATCCTTGCCTCTAATATTGAGATCATGTCATATGGCCTCTATTATGAACATTAACCCAAGTTAAGGTATAGCTGCAAATGGTCACTTCCATCCAAGCACCTTGACAACAGGCTTGTCATCTGAGGTATTATCTTTGGTTTAAAGCATTCTCACATTCATATTTTGGCTATATTATCTGAGCCACCAAATAAAGCAAGGACATTAGGTCAGCATAACTCATTACAACATCATAATGGCTGAAACTGAGTTACCTAGTATTTTCCTAAACCATCTTTGCTGGTCAAAAGTTATTAAAGACAGACAGATAATAACCAACAGTTATTAACTGCCTGTTCTGTGCCAAGCACTCTAATTGGTATTTACACATTAATTATCTCATGTCACATCCAAAAGACAGCTGTATACCAAGGGGTATATAATTAAATGTAATACTTTTGTTTAAGTTGTTATCAATGTAAATGTCTGGCTGAGACTAGCCCAACATCCCTTGACCTCTTTCCCCAGCATTTTCCAGGACTTTTAGGGGTTATCTGTTGAGAGACTAGAGCAGAAGTGAGGCTGAAGCAGAGCTGCAGAGATTTCAGACTGCTCCTCTGGGAGACTCAAGGAGGAAGGTCAGCAAAAATGATTACCGAGGGCAAACAGAAAGGATTCATATGACCAACCTGACATCACGGCTTCTTCCAGGATGAGGATAATAAAGGACACAGCATCAGGATTCTCACGCCTTCCTCTCTGCAAGAAGAAACAGAGAGCTGAAACAATCACAACGAACATGTTACATAGCGTTCAAATTCAAAGGGTGCAGCTCACTATGGTACATTCTCCAAATCCACATGGATGTGGAAGGACACGGACGGACATGCGATGGACACAAAGTTTTAATTCACTTTATGAAAGAGCTTGATTTTCCTTGAAAAAATCCACATCAATGGAATTCCATTGGTTGGCATTACTAGAATAAGGAGGGATATCTCCTGGTTTGTAGATATTGACAAATAGGTCTGAGGATTTTAAATTATTATTAACTAATTTCTCTCTTTTATTATTCCTCACAAAAGACTTTCTCTTTCATCTTCAAGCCAACACTAAAATTTCAACTCCCCTATGAAGACCTGCCTCAAAAGTCATAAAGCCAAAAACTATATGATAACATCCCAGAACCCAAAGTATGTAATGCTACTATCATAACAAGGTACTTCCTTATTATTTGAACATTGTAAGTATTTAGCCTAATTAGAGAATAAATTTGAACAAATGAGATCATGCATGTGAAAACATTCTGTAACTGCAGAACATAATGTAAACCTAAGAGATCAGCTCCCTTCCTATCCCCCGTGTTCTTCAGATAAGACGGACTGGCGGTAAACAGGGATAAAATCTGTCTGCCCCTCTTGTAAATAACATAATGTCCCAATTGCTGTCACAGTCACTACTACTCTCTGCTAAAGCTTTATGGTCGCATTCAAACTAGGTATGCAGTCCACTAACACAATTAGACAGAATTACACAAAATCGTCAACATTCAATCATTTTTAACCTACAAGAACAGCCATTTCATGGTTCAACCAAATACAAAGCATTAGTTTTACTTTTAAGATCCTGAAATTACAGACATCACAAATAATTTGTTAGGATTCTGATATTTACATTTATAGAAGATCAATAAGAGCTATACCAGGACTGAGGGTCCTCCATAAGAATTCAGAAGAATTCAGAAGAAGGAGATAGGAAAGGGGCAGTTTTTCTGACTGAGACGGACTGAAACCTACATACCAGGAGGGGACGAGCTGTGTTAAGGAAACCCCAGATATAATGCATCTTATACTGTGATTAGGAGACATGCTGCTATCATCCTGTAAAAGGATAGTGCCTCTTCCTCTCTTGTCTCAGAATTTCAATGAAAGCCCAAAGCTGAAGATAATAGGTGCTAAGAACCCCGACATTCTGAAGTGAACTGCCAGGCATGTTTCTGCAGAACTTATCAGTCACGCAGCTATTACCTGCTACTCCCACCAGCCTGTGTAATAGATTAGAAGTTGTAGAATTCCTACGGGTTACTGAGCTGCTGGCCTAGCAATGGTTCTCCAACCAAGTGGAGGTTGGAAAGGTGAGGAGGCATTCTAGGGAGTGTTATTGGCATTCAATAGGCAGGATCCAAGGATGTTAAAGATCCTGCGGTGTAAGGGAGAGCCCTGCACAGCATACAATTTTCCCACCCAAAATAGCAATAGTGCTCCCATTAAGAAATATTGGCATCAGGAATTTCCTGGTGGTCCAGTGGTTAGGACTCCGAACTTCCAATACCTGGGTTCAATCAGGGAACTAAGATCCCACAAGCTGCGTAGTGCAGCCTGAAAAAAAAAACAATATTGGTGTAAATTTTAAAAGGTGAATCTTGCCAGTTGTGACAACATGGATGGACTTTGAGGGTATTATGCTAAGTGAAATAAGCCAGACAGAGAGAGACAAATACCGTATGATTTCACTCACTTGTGGAATAATAATTAATTAATAAACAAAATGAACACACAGATACAGAGAACAGAGTAGTGGTTACCAGATAGGAAGGAGGGTGGAGGGAGGGAGAGAGTAAAGGGGGTCGACTGTACGTTAATGGATGGAAACTAAACTTTTGGTCGTGAGCCCACTGTGGTGTATACAGAGGCCAAAATATAATGTTGTACAGTTGAAACTTATATAATATTATAAACCAATGTTACCTCAATAAAAAACACATCCATATATAACATAAATAAATAAGGGGCTTTAAAACATGAAATTAAAAAAAAAAGAAATACTGGCATAAGGTGAAAGTCCTGTGGCTTCTCCACTCCCCTCTGAGGACGAGGCTATTCTCCTACCCCAAATCCAAATGATATGGGATTTAAGAAATTAGCAGCGGCTACAAAAGGGCACCTGACATCCATCCCCCAGGTGGACTCTACCACCTGATCTGCCTCTGCGCCCTTTGGAGCAGAGAATACAAGGAATTAGTTGTGGGAAGCGGCTGGCTGAGGAAAGGGGCAGCCTTGTAGTGGTCTGCCTTCCCACCTATAGATGTACCTGCTCTGGGCCAAATGGACACCATGGAAGTTAGCCAGGCTTAAGCTCTGAGGCCAGAGGGCTGCCCACTGGGCAATAAACGCATTGTCATTTGATGTCAGCCATACAGAGGACATGGCCAGCCAAGGATGAAACACAGCCCTCTCATATAGAAGACGTGTGCCCCTTCCTCCATTCTTCCTCCCAAACCTGGGGAAAAGAGGAGCCCCAGGAGAGGGAAGGAAAGTAGGTACAGGAGTCAAGGAGGTGAAGGCACTGTGCAATTTTGGCAGTAGATACAATGCCACCACCATTGGATGCTGCCACCACTGCAGATGGACACTGATAGGGTTGTGACCACCAACAGATTCTAACCAGCCCTTCATTTTTGTCTCCCCTATTGATTCTGTCCCATTGCTCCTAGCAGAACATCTATGCGGCTGAAGGAAACCAGGATATGCCACCCCAAAATATACCTCTTTGATATAAAAAATATATATTTAAAGCTGAAGGCAGTTGAGCAGCAGCAAATGCAAGACAAGCTCGCTCTGTCCTCCCCCTTTTCTGCCTAAAAGCAGGATATAAATTCTGCTTTTACTGGAGATAAAATCTATCAGCCCAGAGACCCCACCAGAGGAACCTGCAAAAAACCTCATTCGTTAGTTCCCTCTCAGATATTTACCTTCCCACTGTTTGCAGCCCTTCCCACAGTTTTAGCTCTTGGAAGCCTAAAATCACTTTCCTCTGTTCCTCTGTCTTGTCACTTCTCCGCAAATGTACTGTTCTTTGTTGAAGATGCTACGTAAGCCAGAATTCTAAGCCACCATCTGAGTTACTCTTTATAAAAGATACGCGCTGCACACGTTAGTCAACTGTTTGCCTCTTGTTAATCCATCTCTTTTTAAAGAGCCCCAGCTGAAAACCTAAGAGTCCTGCCCCCCGCATATGGCCAAGCCAGGTTATGTGAACCCTGCCCTGGTTCCAGGGGCGGACAGAGGGAAGACAGGCTGCAGTTACGCTCACTGGGGTTCCCTCTGCTTCGGAAAGATGAATGTCTGCCACACTGTTGTTTTTGAGAACCTACTCGGCATCTTTAAAGAGGTTAAATGGCTTGCTCTGGCACTGTGAGGTGGAGCAGGAATCCAGACTCATGTCTCAGCCGACTCCAAAGCCTGTGGCCGTAATTACAGTGAGAACTACTTCCCCGTGTGAGCAATTACTTGCCTTCTTGCCAGTATGAAATGGGAGGGAGTGAAGGGAGTGACTGTCTCCAAGGTCGCTGTCAACCATGGACTCCTTAAGAAAGTATTTCATATCAAGTCCCAGGACCCTCACTCTCATTTTAGGTGTTTCTTCCAGCTTTCCTCACCTCCTATTTTCCTGCACCTCCTGCGTGCAGCCAGCTCCTAATCAAACCAGGTAGTGGTTTGACCCTCCAGGTCAGTGTTTCTCAAAATGTGGTTCTCAGAACAGCTGAGCCTCATCCAGGACCTCATTAGAGATGCCAAATCTCAGACCCCACAGCCAGACCTACTTAAACAGAAACTGGGGGTGGAGGAGCAATCTTTGCTTTAACAAGCCCTCCACATGATCCTGATGGAGGCTTAAATTGGAGAACCACTGCTATAGGTCTCACAGCTGTTCTAGATGCCCCACCTTCTCAATGTAGGTCCTCGCATTGCAGCAGCCATTTGTCTTCCTCTCATTAAACCCCACTCCTCTCTCAGACAGCCACTCACCTGCTTCAGGAAGCACCCCCAGCCTGCACACGGGAAATCTCTACCCTAAAAAGGCGGTATGAATTTGTTCTTACCTATAAAGTCTACATCAAGCCACAAAACCTTCCGAGATTTAAAGCGAACATTCCTCTAAAGAAAATGTGCGCGTGTGTACAATACTGTATTTTGACAATCAAAGGTGGGATAGATACCATGATATACCTTGAATTATGAGGCCATGGAGAAAAACCATGTGTTTTCTATATAGCACTGAAGACATTAGCAGTGCTCGACAAACATTTTTTAAATGCTCATCTACTTATTAGAATAGTTGAATCCTGACTATATTGTTGGGTAACTGCCTATCATAGGCTTTCCATGGGTACAGAGTTCACTCACATTACAATGAAATCCATGGAAAGGTGAGATGATAAAAAACAGAATGAAATTTTTATAGCTTTCTATAAATGCAGATTCATACCCCTAGGCAAAGCTTCACACAGTTCTTTTTTACCAGAGCAAAATGAGACTCCTCAGTTTCCATGGATTTATGATTCTCATGAGTCTTGAGAAAAACATTCCAGTATTCTTCCCCAATGAATTTTACTTCATAATACCTCAGAAAATGACTTTTTTCCTACTTCTAAATAGCTTGCACACATCTTTTGGTAGGTTAATTTCTTTATTAATAACATTTAATTGCTCTTATTACTGAAACTATATATATTCACTGTAAAAATGATAATTTCCTTAAGTCAGTATTTTGTGTTTATCTTTTCTTTTTATAATTCAGTTTTACAATTAGTAGAATTTATCAGGTGATGGAACGATTTTAGAGAGATTAATGCAAGAAAGCAATCTTGGATTCTCTTTCTCTAATGCCAGAATGGCAACCTCTATCCTTATTTTTTTTTAAGATGCTGATTACCAATATTTAATAAAATGCTCACTGTATTTCAGTGAAACTTTATGGTCAAATTAAATAAAATATAGTTATTTAATATGCATTTAATATCTCCCTGCATAATAGAGTCCCATTTTTGTCCAAACTTAAGTCAGTGAAAACAAAACTACCTGCCCCTCCGCCACTTTTCCAAGGACTGAAGTCTGTTTCATGGGTGATCCTCCTGAGACAGTCCAAGAGCAAGGAAAGAGAGAGGGTGCAGAAGATTTAGTGTCTAGTCGTGAGTGATCCAGTGTAGCTACATGATAACTCCTCCCTGCTGTTCACCATTTATATTACTGCAATCTGTCTTTGATACAAGGAGAGCATCACCCCACTCCCTATGTTAGCACTAAATAGACTAGAAATTCAAATTAGATAAGAACAGGGTTAAACTATAAAGTTTCTCATAGGTAATTTTTTATACTTGTGATAAGAAAATGTATGTGATGTATTAGGTCCCATAATCTAGATATATCTAATCATTCTTTGCTAGACATAACATGTTATTATTGATTCAAAGGTAATAATTCATTAGATCACAAATATAACCACAAAACTTCCAAAAAATAAACATAAAATAATTAAGCCTAATACTCACGGAGGGGAATGTATTTTCGAATCTTTATTTTTTAGCAAACGCAGAGCTTCTGCAGCAAAAAGCCTAAAGCAAAACCAACTCCGTCAGATAAGGGGGCTGGCAACCGTAGCCCCTCAGAGGGCTACAGAGAGCAGCTCAGGCTGAAGGGTTTCATTGCTTCATTGCTCTGAGGTCACACCAGGAGCACAGTTGAGTGGCTTTTCAGTAAACTCTATAGCTCTTGGTGGAGATTACAGGTGAGGAAAAGAGAGTTAGTCTAAAATATAGCTGAGGTGGCAAACAGGACTCGGGACTCTTATGGAAAATAAAGAGTGCTCCATTTCTGCTACCTGATACAGCAGGCAGATCTTAATAATTCCCGCCTTCTAATGTTAATGCCTTTGTGAAATCTCTTCCTCTTGAGTGTAAGACCCATGACTTGCTCCTAACCGATTATATATAGCAAAGGTGATGGGCTGTCACTCCCATGATCATGTTACATGATTCCATCTTAGCAAACAGAGAGATTCTCTTGCTGGCCTCAAAGAAGCAAGCAGCCGCATGAGAAACTTTCTATGAAGAAAGTCACATGGCTGATGATAACTGCAGATGGTCTCTAGAACCCAAGAGGGCCTCCAGGCAGGAGCCACTAAGAAGCAGGGGTCTTCAGTCATTCAGACGCACAACATGAATTCTACCAACAACTTGAATGAGTTTGGAGCAGATTACTCCCAGTCAAGCCTCCAGCTGAGAGTACAGGCTGGCCAACACCCTGACTGCAGCCTTGTGAGGGCCTGAGCGGAGGGCCCAGCTAACCTGTGCACAGCCTCCTCACCCACAGTAACTGTGAGATAACACCGGTGTGTTACTTTAAGCCACTGAGTTTGTGGTAACTTGTTATGCAGTGTAGAAAACTGATACACTGAGTCAACATGGAATCTTTCTACTTTGAATCAGCCAAGTTTAGCTGACCTCCTTCCCTCATTTATTCGTAATGATCCCAACCCTCACTAAAGGGGGCCTGGTACTTAATCTCTGTGAGGTTTTCTTCAGAGAGGTCTCAAGTTTTAAGTGAACAACCACAGATACTTCTCTTTTTTCTTTTTTTTTTTTGCCACTGAACTGTATACTTAACTTTTTTTCTATTTTTACATTTTTCACTCAATATTTTTTTATTAGAGTATAATTGCTTTATAATGTATTAGTTTCTGCTGTACAGTGAAGCGAATCAGCTATATGTGTACATATATCCCCTCCCTCTTGGACCTCCCTCCCCCCCATCCCACCCATCTAGGTCATCACAGCATCCCAGGGCATCCCTGTGAGTGTGCTCAGTTCCCTGGGGGGGTCCCAGCACACAGGTTAAGAACTGTGGTGTTAACACATACCTAAACCTCTTCCTTTCTCTTACATCAAGCTACTTCGAGCCTCTTCAATAGCTTCTCTGGCTTCCTTTCTGGAATTTCTCCTCCACGATTTCTTTTCTGAGTAGCCCCAGATTGCCTCAATAAGACATAAATATATATACAACCATGCATCCCATAGTAATACAATCATTCAGAGGCCTTTATTCTGGTGAAGAACTCATTTCCTTTGTCCTCTAGGTTCTTTAAAGGATTTAACTCCTTTTGAATATTTTAAACACCAAACTGAACGTAACATACTTAACAAATTAAAACACATCTCCTCACAACACCTGTAAACAATGGGAAGCTCAAAGAATAGTCTCTGTTCCCACAAAAATAATTCTGTTTACTGTGGAAGCCAGTAATCTCTTCTAGCATTTTGCTCTTAGACAGTACCTTAAGGCTTAACTGTTCAATTGTTTTTAAAATCATATTAACAGTCTGAATCATTACAAACTGTTTTTTAAAGGGCAACATTTTAGCCCATTATGGGAATTTCCAAGGACTATGACAAAAACCAATACTTTTATTCTAATGAAAATTAAATAGTCATTAGCTTTCAGAGAAGGATAGACTAGGAAGCACTTTCTCATTGTGAGAATCAATTGTGCACTTCCATTTCTCCAAATCTCCAGTCACCTTCTGACTGCTCATGTGACACAGAGTTAGCTAGCAGCAGGAGGGATGCTGTCATAGCCCATTACCAACACCACACACACAGTGAAACAGAGCCGGCTGCAGCCTGGCATTCCATCCCTCAAAGTGAGAATTAAATCAAATTGAATTTGCTTTATGCAGAGGTAAAATAATACAGTAGGTCTCTGGCCACCCCCTCTCCTCCAAAATAAAAAGGTCAGGGTTTCTTATCAATGACTTAAACTAAACCTCTGCTTATCTACATTCTTAGCTAATTACAAAATTAGAGATCCCACCCCTGCCACCACCAACCCTAGGGCCCGTCTTCTACGGTGACATAGCGCCATCTAGTGCTAATATCATCTTAGGGGCATTTAAAAGCACACGAATACGGGGATTCTAAAAAGCAATGGTAAAATAAAATAAAATCGACAAATATTCACTGAGCACCTACTATGAAGGTATCATGTGCTGTTTTTTTCTTCACGACTCTGCAAAAGCTTTCAGAGGCTTGAGTCGCCCTAAGTTTTGTGGAAATGGTTTCTATTGTGGTAGGAGGGAAAAAAGAGATGCTCTGTTGGAAGTTTTGCAGAGGATTCTATCAACATTAACTGTAAGCGTGGAGGTGGCCATCAGGCTGCTCAGCCTGAGCAGATCCATGATTACATTTGCGGCACCTCTTCCCAGAAAAATATGTGGCTACTTAGCATTTATATTGCACTTTCCATCTCCAAACCACTCTACAGAACCTGTCTGATTAATTCCCCCAGCGCCCTGGCAAAGTAGTTATTACTCTATACTATTAGCTTCTTTATGAAAGCTTTTGATGGCCATTTCCACTGCGTGTTAGTGAACTGCATTTGCCAAAGAGAATTTCTCCAAAGACTCAGGTCCAGAATCAAAGAACAATTACCATCTGAAACCTTAATGTTTCCCCTTTTTTTTTCCAGGGGAAAAAAAACACATAATTAAGGAGTGAACATATTGTCCCTTTCCCATTCAAGATAAGACTGTCAGAATAAAGGAAAGCATTATATCATCAATGTGAGACTTCTCCCTAATCTCCCATCACTACTACCACGCCAGAGACCTCTCCTCTAAAACAATAACATCATTGTGTCCTAAAATAAAGAAAACCCAGGAGACAACAAGAGGACTTTGTAAATTAGTATTCTGTGATAAATTAAAAACCTGACCTTTTTAATCTAAATTCTAAGCATCTGTCACTCTTAATCACATTTCATAAACCGGCTATTCCTTACAACATTTCAATTAGTGGTATAATTTACTGCAAAAAAAAATGGTTAAGAAGTTGTGTTTTAATTAGTAAGTCCACTACCCAGAAGTTCAGGACCTGCAGGCCAAACCTGCCTTGGTTAATGTTCCTTAGCTGGTGACAGGGCCCTACAACTGGGATGATGACCTTCGGGGTTATAAGCTCAGTGCCAACCCTGACTTCTGACCTGGGCCCCAGAGTGGGTTGGAATGGCAGTGACCCCACAGTTCCGCCCACTGCCCGGCACCCAGTCTGCTTCATATCCATAGGCAGTTGGAGACC
Organism: Delphinus delphis; assembly: GCF_949987515.2. Lineage (NCBI taxonomy): Eukaryota > Metazoa > Chordata > Mammalia > Artiodactyla > Delphinidae > Delphinus > Delphinus delphis. The sequence continues at coordinate 80,448,486 of NC_082685.1, forward strand.
CTCCTGTCTCTGACCTGCTCTGACCCTCGCCCAACCGCGCTGCTGCAATGAACTCAACCTGACCCCTGGTGCATTCGTCAAGACCAGGTGCAGCTCCAGCAGCGCGAGGTCACAAAGGTGAGCGTCACCTGCACCCTCAGCCCTTATAGACTCCCTGGGGACAGAGGCCACCAGGTGGGTGACTCAGACAATCCTGGGCTGCCACCAAGATGACGTGGATCCTGCAGCACTGACCATGGGCCAGGCCTGTGGGGCCTCCTCCTGGCTCTGTGGAGGGAGGGCTGCTGCCAGAGGTGCCCGTGTCCATAGGCAGAGCCCGAGGAGGTCAGAGCTTGTCCACCTGGCACAGAGGAGGTAGAGGGATAGGAGGAGGAAGGGGAGAGGAGGAGGCAGGAGGAGGAGGAAGTCAAGGTGGTTGGAAGTAGAGGCGGAAGACAGAGGGCTCCAGGAGGAGAGATGGACAGAGGAGGAGGAGGTCAAGGGGCAAGAGGAGGAGGAGAGGCAGGAAGAGGAGAGAAGATGAAGGGAGTTGGAGGAGTGGGAGAGGCCAGAGCTGGGAGCAAGATGAGGAGAACATGACGGAGGAGGGGAGGAGGGTGACCAGGGGATGGAGCAGGCAGGGCCGATGGATGGAAGAGGTGGAGGGAGGTGGAGGGAGATGGAGGAGGGGGGAAGGTGGAGGACCAGGGGATCCAGGCCAGCCCAGAGCAGCTGTATCGGCATCAGGTTGAGGGTCCACGGAAAGGCTGTACCCAAGTGAGCCCCTGGCTTGGCCATCAGACCCAGAGAACCTCACAGAAGCTGGGTGAGGCCTACCATGGGGAAATGGCTTCAAACTACAAAGGCTTCGGGTTAGCATATGAAACCTCCTGGCACTGCTAACAAGCAGGGGGAGGGGAGGGGTGAGGGCCGGTCGGGGTTTGGGGCCTGGCACCTGCCAGGCTACACCTGCCTCTGGTCACCTTCCCCTGCCTGGTGACAGAACCCTTCCCTTGGGCACCTGACCTTAGGGGTTACAGGCTCAGTGCTGACCCAGACCTCCGACCCAGGCCCCATTGTGGCTTGCAACGGTGGCGACCCCACAGTTCCCTCCGCTGCTGAGCACCCACTCTGCCTCATGTCTGTAAGTGTTCAGAGGCCCTCGTGGGCTCTGACCTGCTCTGACGTTCGCCTGCCCTGTTCCATCTCTCCTGCCCCATCCCTGGGTGCACTTCCATCGAAGAGGCTCAGCTCCACCAGCGAGAGGTCATATAGGTGAGCATCACCTCGTCTCTTCTGGCCGCGTTTGGGACAGAGGCCACCAGGTGTTGACTCCATCCTTCCTGGGATGCGGCAGAGGTGACACTGAGCTCCCAGTATTGAAGGACAGCCAGGCCCGTGCAGCCCCCTCCTGGCTCGTGGCAGAGAGGGCTGCTGCCAGAGGTGCCCGTGTCCATGTGAGGAGCCCAAGGTCAGAGCTTAGCTACCTGGCGCAGTGGAGGAGGAGAGAGAAATGATGCAGGAGGAGGGGAAGGAGGGGCTGGATGGAAGATGCAGAAAACAGATGGCTCCAGGGGGAAAGCTGGATGCAGGAGGATGGAGGCAGGAGGGGAGGTGAGACAGGGAAAGGACAAAGAGCAGGAAAGGTAAATGGCAGAGGAGGTGGAGGACAGCATGAAGGAGGAGTGGGGGGAGAAGGAAGCGTGGCTGAGGTGGAAGGAGGAGTAGGTATGGGAGTGGGGCAGACGTGGAGGGTGGAGGCGAGGGGCTGGCCGAGGACAGTGAAGCAGCTGAGGGAGGAGGAGGGAGGATGGAGAAGTGATGGAAGATGACAGTCGGAGAGGAGGATGCAGGGGATGAGGTGTGTGGGTGGAGGAGGGAGACCAGCAGAACAGAGGAGAGCGGGGGGAGGACGTCAGAGCGTCGGCAACACCAGAGCCCAGTGCTCACTCCAAGCCCTGTGCTTGTGCTCTGGATCCTAGAGGTGTCCTGTTCATCCGGCCCCAGATCAGAGAGACTGGCCACATGCGGACGTTTGGCCTGTGGGCTGGGGTGGGGACACAGGGCCTCACTCAGTGCAGCGCTTTGCCCCCAGTGCTCTCGATGAGTCACCAGCCCCACACACGCCACCTGTGTGCCCTATAGGTTGGGCCTTCTGTGCCTGTCCAGGAACAAGTGGGTGCCTCTGTGTCAACAGGGGAAATGAGGCCCTTCCCCCTTTGCCTTGTTCAGAATTGTGGACCGAGAGATGGTCTCAGCAGCACAAAGGCTGCCTGACGTCAAATATGTCATCCTTTTCCCAAACCAACACATTCCTGATCAGCTGATGTGTTGTCTGAGCTGATTCACCAGCTAGAATCAACTGCGAGTTAAGTTGAATGGAGTAGGTATGAGCATCTTGTCCTAGAGGCCCCTGGTCCCCAATCCCTGCTCTGCCTCCCGAGTGGGGCCATTCTGGGTGGATGAGTGGTCCTGGGAAGAGCCTAGCGGGCAGGAGCCCGGCGCCACCCTGGCAGTATTTTCATCTACGTGCAGTTTCTCAGCTGCCACCTTCAGGGTCTCCTAAGGCTGAGACGGGGAATCTGGCTTAGAGAGCTCTTTTTCTTAAACTCAACACATCATCAAATTTAGCTGTTAAAGTATACCATTCAGTGCAACCATCACCACTATTTCCACATCTCACTACCTCGTAAAAAATCTCTTACTCATCAGCAGATACCCACCACCGCTTCCCCAGCCCTGGGGACCAATGATCCAGTTTCTGTCTTGGATCTGGTGATGCTGGACATTTCAGATCAATGGAATCATACAACATGCGGTCTCTTGGGTCCTATTTCTTTCCCTGAGCATCATTTCCATCCGTGTTGTAGCCCAGATCGTTATTTCCTGCCTGCGGTACAGGAGGGTTCCAATCTCTCCGCATCCTCATGTTACTGGTAATAGCCATTCCGTGGGCGAGAAAGTGGTGTGTCCTGTGTTCTTGGTTTGCATCTCCCTGATGGCTGGTGAGGTTGGGCAGCTTCTCCTACACCTGTTGGCCTTATTCTCTAAAGCTGGGTAGACTTTGGAGAAAGGCCTGTTCATGTCTTCTGCCCATTTTCTAATTGGGCTGCTTCTTTTTATTGTTGAGCTAGGAGTTTTTATATATTCTGTATAGTAGGCCCCTTATCAGATAGGTGATTTACAAATATTTTTATTGTGTGGGCTATCTTCTCATTTTCTTGATGGTGTCATTTGAAGCACAGAAGTTTTTCACTTTGATAAAGTCCAGTTTATCAATTTTTTTCTGTTGCTCATACTTTTTTTTTTTTTTTTGGCCACGCCACAGGACATTTGGGATCTTAGTTTCCCCACCAGGGGATCGAACCAGTGCCCCCTGCCGTGGAAGCGCAGAGTCCTGACCACCAGACCGCCAGGGAATTCCGCTGTGGCTCGTACTTCTGATGCCTGAGCAAAACGTGATTCGCGGAAGCTGCAGGAGCCCCTCCCCAGCCAGCAGCTGCCCTCTCCTTTCCTCAACGCCCGAGGCCAGGAGCACGCCCCGCTGCGCTGCGGCTCAGCACTTCACCTGGGCCTCCTGGCCCCCTTCTTGTTCCTCATCATCTCCCTGTGACAGAATTTCTCAGGCAGCTGGGAGAGGGGAGTCTGGAAGTGGAAGTGTTAGGAGGTGTGGGTGCAAACCATGACCAGCCAACTGGGATGCCAGCCGCCTAGGTGGCACAGTTTTCTCCCCCTCTGATCAGACAGACCAGAGAGCTGCCAAAAGGGAGCCAACTTCAACTTGCTGGTTCCCTGAAGTTCTTTAGTGCACTGGAATATATGGACTTTTTTGTCTTGTAGCATCAGACATGCAGAAGCTGGAGACCCTGCTGGCCTTGGAACGAGCTGAAATAACATCAAAATACGAGCAGGTGAGGCCGCAGCAGAGATCGTAGACACTGAGAGCAGGTGCAGCCCAGGAAAGTGAGGCCCGGTGGGGATCATAGCCAGGTAGAACAGGTAAGGCCCAAGTGGGTATCGTCACCAGTCAGAGCAGGTACATCCCCCAAGCAGGACTCATAGCAGCCCAGTTGAGGATCGTGGCCCCCAGGAGCAGGTATGTCCCAGGAGGAATCAGAGTCAAGCATGAGCGGGGGAGGCCCAGGCCGGGATCACAGTCATCAGTAGCAGGTGAGGCCCAGGTGGGGAATGACAGCCAGCACAGCCAGCAGGAGCAGGTATGTCCCTGGTGAGATCGTAGCCAAGGAGGAGCAGGTGAGGCCCAGGTGCGGCCCATCGCCAGGTATGTGTAGGTACAGCCCAGTGGGAAGCATAGGCAGCAGGAGCAGTTATGTTCCAGGCGGGGATCACAGCCAAGGCTGAGCAGGCAGAGCCGGGGAGGATATCTTCACCAGGAGGAGCAGGTATGCCCGGGTCGGGGTCACAGCAAGCAGGACCAGGTGGCCCAGGCAGGACCCTAGCCAGGTGCCAGCAGGGGAGGCCCAGGCAGCTCCCACTCAGGCAGGCGGGTCTGGTGCTGTGCCCCTGGGACACAGGGCAGGGGAGCCATCCCGCCTCTCCTTTCCCCACATCTCTGGCCCTGGTTGCGCCCTCACCATGGGCCCATCTGGGTTTCAGGGACTCCACGCAAGGGCTCCAGTGGATCCAGGGGAAGACACTGACCTCTCACTGTACAAAGTCACCGACAGGCTAGGATTTTTGCCATTAGTCATCAGCATGCCCTTCCTTCCCACCTCGGGGCAGGCTTCCATTTGCAGAAAGACCTCTCTGGAGGCGGGACCCATCGCCCCAGCTCAGAGCCTCGACCCCTGGTGGCAACAGTGGGTCAGGGTCTGCACCGGGCTGGAGATGAGAGGGCTCGGCAGGCGGTAGGGGTGGGGCTGGGCGCCAGTCCAGGCCTGGGCCTCAGCCGCGAGGCCTCCATGCACAGCCTTGGCCTCTGCCTCCGGGGTCAGAGGGAGGCCTCAGCCTGGTCAGCAGGCTCTGCAGAGCGTGGCCACAGCGTAAGGGGCGCCTGGGCCACAGGTCTTTGAGGATCTGGTGGGCCCAGCCAAGCGGCCACATGGGTCGGTCCCAGAGGGTAGTGCAAGGTGTGGCCTCAGGCGTTGCAGGGATGAGCAGGGGGAGAGGGCAGGCAGGACCCGGCCTCAGAAGCTCACGGGAAGGTGACAGAGGCAGGAGAGTTTGCAGCGGAACACGACCTGACCCCTCAGCCTGGAGGACACTCGGGGAAGAAGGCCAGGCCCGGCCATGGTGTGGGGAGAGAGGAGGAGACGTGTATCTGGATGGAGCTGGCCCGGGGCAGGCTGCGGGTGCTGGGCTCCTGGAGGGCGGCATCCTGTCTGCAGGAGGGCGGTCTCGAACAGGGCGAGGCCCTGGGCAGCGACTCACCCGAAACACCTGAGCCAGGGCCTCCGCTCTCCGGCAGGCAGGGGCCGCGAGGGCACGCAGCCCACCCCCGAGCCAGCACCCTCCTGGGGTCAGCCCCCACCTCCGGAGTTTCCTGGGCTGAGACCTGGGGGTTGATGGGGGTGGGTGGGGCCTTCCAGGCACCCGGCCCGGTGCAGGGCCTCACACTCTGCTTCTCTTGCCTTCCAGTCAGGAGGTGCTGCCTAGCCTCAGCACCCAGGGCCTCAGCACCCACTTGGCAAGGGTAAGAGCCCGTCCGTGCTGTACTGGCAAGAAGAGGTCACGGGCGCAGCTGTGGTTCCCTGCCACCCCTGACCCCAAAGCCGGCGAGGTGTCCTCGGGCTGGGAGGGATCTGTGCCTCTCCTGGCCCTTTTGAGTTCACCCCCATCAGGACCACCCTAAGAATCTGGCAGCTGGGCCAACACCACCATTTCCCATTTTCCATCAAAAAAAGCCCAGGAGATTGAAGTGGTGAAGTGGGTGAAGATGCTGTGGAACTGGAGTAAATACCAGGGCAGTGAGAAGGTAGAAGGCTGAGCATCCTGACCCTGAAAGGCGCTGGCCTGGGTGCCCCACAAGGCCTGGGGAGAATCCGATGCCAGAGCCGCAGCCAGCCCAGCCCAGGACCTGCAGGAAGGGAGCAGCTGGGGCCACAGTCCGCTCTTAGTTTTGAGAGGCCAGGCCCAGGTCTAGGCAGACCCGGCTCCTTCCGAGCATCTTCCAGATGCTTCTCGCCCCGTCTCCTCCTCGGAGTCCTCCCCACCTGTCTCAGGGCTGGCTTCTCTCCCGCAGATGCAGTGGCGAGTCTACAAAGTAATCCCCCCCACACGTTCGAGGTCAGGTATGGTCTCTCCTGTTGGATGTGGAGAAGGTGAAAGCAGAGACAAAGGGAAATACCACGTACAGCCTGTCCACCTGCTCAGGGGCAGCACTCACAGGCCAGGCCATCAGAAGCTTGTGGGGAGGGCTGCACCTCGGGGACCCCTTGCCCATCCCCAGTGCTTTCCTGGCACCTCCCAGGCTCACAGCCCCCAGGCCCGCCTGGCAGGAAGGCCCTGCACAACCCCCCTGCTGCCCATCCCGTCTGGCCCAGTGCAGACACTGGATCCAGAGATGGATAGATGCCACCTGGAATCAAAATAAGCCCTCCCAGACAGCTGGGGGGGAGGGGCAGAGTCACACAGCCAGGGATAGAAACCAGGGGGAAAGAGCAAGGAGACACCCACAGAAACCATGAAAGGAGAAGGCAAAGCCAAACCTGAATCAGGACAAGAAACAGGTCTTTTCCCATCGCCCCAGAGAGGTCCCTGCACCCGGCCTGTTCCCACCGCTCAGCCCCACCTCTCCACCGAGGGGACCCCCAGGTCACATAGCCCGGGGAGGCTGCTCTTTGTGCCCAGACCATGTAGGAGCAGCAGGGTAAATGAAGCAGAGTGGGTGTGACGGTGGTGGTCACGCTTCTACAAGCAGCCCGAAAACACGTTAACCTAAGAAGCTAAGAATGTGGTGAACACCCACTGATAATTGTGGGAACACACCCAGAATCAAGCTCAGTCCCAAAGCTCTTAAAGGGTCCCCCGAAAACCAGGCAGATACATACAGAGATCAAGATAATATGCGGAGGTCAAGAATGTCCCTCTATACCAAAAAAAGCTCTGACACTGGAAACATGCTTGTCTGTTAGGCCTAAGGGGAGCCCCAAGGATACTTTTCGCCTTCTTAACCAGGGGTCTGAGAGGGGGGTGTCAGGGCTGTGGAGCTCCGCACTCCTCCTGGGCTGTTTCAGCGTCAGGGTGATGGGAGCCCAAGCCCCCCGTTCCCCGGGGCCCTGAGTCTGGCTGGTGCCAGATTCACGCTTGGGAAACGAGGAGCAGGTGACTATCAGAGGCGAAGGCAGTGAGCCCTCGCCCCGCCTAGCCTGTTCCCGCCTGTTTGCTGTGCCACTCCGGCGGGTGTCAAGGAACAGAGGCCCAGCCGCCCGCCCTCCCCGCCCCCCCCCCCCCCCCCCCGCCACCACCCCGTACCTGGGAGCAGCCTGGGGGGCAAGCTCAGGGCCGGCGGGCCCTGTCATCCTGGAAGGCCCCATGCTGGGGGCGGAGGAGGGGTCCAGCTGGCCTGGACGGTGCTTTCTTAACTGGCAGGGGTCTGGGCCTTGCACGTGGGCGTCACTCGTAACCCGCCCCAGCTTCAGAAACAAGCAAAATGAGCTTTCTACGGAAACAGCTCACGTTCCGCGGTCCGCCCAGCGCCCGCTCTCTCGCGGTACTTGTGGCTGTTGGTACGGGTTCCGCCTGACGCTGGCCCCGCCCACAGGGAACGAAGGAGCAGGCCTGACTGTACGCCCCGGGTATAAGACAGGCAGAGCTGGATGTGACCCGCGCTTTCTGAAATCACATCATGTTCCGGGAGCGCTACGGCATCAAGTGGGTTCCCAGGGCCCCCCGGGGCGAGGGCGAGGCCGTGGACCTGGGGTGGCGGGATGCCTGACCCCTGGCCTGACTGAGCCTTGAGGAGGCGCTAGTGGGCACGTGAGGAGCAATGGCAGAGGTGTGGGGCACAGGGCAGGGGGCGGGAGGCCGAGGGGAGAGTGGGGGCCGGCCAGACAGGCTCAACGGGCCCCAGAGGGCCCCGTGGGAGAGGAGGGGCGCCAGGCAGCAGAGAGGCTGGACCGGAGCCCAGATGGACTGAATGCGAGTGGGAGGGGTCAAAATGATGCCCCATCTTGATGTTTTTAGCTATATATTTCTGCTCTTTTAGACCGTTTCCATCGTTTATAAAAATAAAGTGTGGTGCTTCCCTGGTGGCGCAGTGGTTGAGAGTCCGCCTGCCGATGCAGGGGACATGGGTTCGTGCCCTGGTCCGGGAAGATCCCACATGCCGCGGAGCGGCTGGGCCCGTGAGCCATGGCCGCTGAGCCTGCGCGTGCAGAGCCTGTGCTCCGCAACGGGAGAGGCCACAACAGTGAGAGGCCCACATACAGCAAAAAAAAAAAAAAAAAAAAAAAAAAACCCACAAGGATTCTTTTCTTACACATGATCTGGACCCCGTTGCTACACCTGAAGCATTTACTGTACTCCCCTAATACACAGCCAGGGAGCAGCTCTCCCAATCCCTCCCTGCTTTCTGAACAACCTGTTCCAACCCAGGTAACTGTGTGTGGGGTGAAAAGCCTGACTGCCCAGGAGACCGTATGGGAGGGCAGGAGAACAGGTTCTGCCAGCTGATTCGGGGCACCCATGATTAGCCAGCAGGTCAAGCTCACTCTGGACGAAGAGATGCTCATCAGAGCCCCGATCAGAGAGAAGAGGGGTCTGACCACGGTGGTGCTGAGATCAGCAAGGCCAACGTGGGCTGTGCTGCCCAAGTGGTCACCCCGGACCCTTCACTCTCCTCTCACAATGAGATGTCTCTACCAAGGGGGCTCCATGGGCACCGAAGTGGTGTGGCCCCATGTCTGCCTTGGCCAGGAGAGTATGTCTGTGTCTCTGCTGACCTCCAAGGCCAGGCCCAGGGCGAGTCAGACGCCACTGGCCCTCGGCACATCCATCGCCCCACGGCCACCAGGCTGCAGGCCTCATGGAGATAGGAGCCCAGGGCGTAAGGGATGAGCCTGGTGGGCCCCGACGTGCCCGCCACCCTTGCCCATCTACAGACCTGGGGACAAAATCTGGGAAGTTGCGTGTAATGGGCCAGATGGTAAATATGTTAGACTTCAGGCCCAGCCATTGTTGTCCAAGAACGCAGCCTACTGGATACACAAACGAGTGGATGTGGCCGTGTCCCAACTTGGGACTCTATCTTAAACCTCTGGCTTGTTTGCAGGGTGGGGGGACTTGCTTGTGGCATTAGAAAACCAGACAGTCAGGACGGGGTAAGACCATGGACACTGGGGAAGGGGCCAGCCAGGTGAGAGAGAGGACACCTATGAGAGAAAGAACTGACAAGTACAACTGAATCTAAATGTAAAACTTTCATTCTGCAAAAGACACTGTTAAGAGAATGAAAAAGAAAGCTACAGAGTGGGAGAAAAGATTTTCCAATTGTATATCTACTAAAGGACTCACATGGAATCAGACGCAAAGTGCTGGCGAGGACGTGGAGCATCAGGAACTCTCGTCCAGCACCGGTGGGGATGCATATGGTGCAGCCACTGTGGGAGACAGCTTGGCGGTTTCTTACAAAACTGCACATACTCACACCATGTGCTCAGCAGTCATGCTCCTTCGTATTTACCCAAAGGAGTTGAAAATTTGCATCCACATAAAACCTGCACGCAATCTTCACTGCTTTGTTCATGATCGTTAAAAACTGGAAACAACCAAGATGATCTTCAACGAGGGAACGGATAAACCGTGGAATTCCATGAAATGGACTACGATTCAGGGACACAAAGGAACAAGCTATTGCTTCACTCAGGAGCATGGATGAGTCAGACGCATTTTGCTAAGAGAAAGAATCCAGACCCATGTATGATTCCATTCATAGGACGTTCTGGAAAAGGCACAGCCCCAGGAGGATAAGGATCAGCGGCTGCTGGGGCTGATGGTCTGGGAGCTTGAGCTGGAGCGCAGATGCAGCGGCCCCGCCTGTGGATGAAAACCCACGGGGCTGTACGTCCCAGAGACTCAACTATAATGTGTGCAAGCTGCAAAAATAAAGAAAATAACTCGTCAAACTGTATACCTGGGATATTTGCGTTTCATTGCATGTAGACTTTACTCCTGAAAAATATTTAACACCGAGGTGCCCTGAAGACTTCACTGCTTTTTTGGCTTATTTCTTAAACACACCTGTTTTGTCGTGAGGGTTTGTCAGACGACATGAAACTAAGATCCTCAGCATGAAACAAGCACCCCTGTGTCCCCTTCCCCAGGCAGCAAGCCCTGTTCCGTGTGCTGGTGGCCTACTCCATGTAGACACTGTGAGTGTACCCAAGCTCAGGCCCTGCGCCTTCCAGGGGGTCTTCACGCTGGTCAGTACGCAGGCGCACAGGGTCACAGAGATGATGCAAGGGGCTCCCCAGTCTCAGACTGAGACATAAAGGCTGGGGTGCAGACCTCTGCTTTTTAGGACAGAAACGGCCCCCGACTCCTGGGTTGCGCGAGCCCCGCGCTTGGCAGGGCTGCCAGGTGCTGGCCTCAGCAGAAAGTTTTTGTAACAAGTTAGCTCGAGGCCTAATAAGCATCGCTGTGGTCATGAAACTTGAGTTTTGATCCTGAAGATGCCATATTATTAATCGGAAACTTAGCAGGGATGGACGTTCCCAGTAACCTAGATGCCTGTGGGCCCCCACGGAGGTAGCTCCCACCCCACCTGCTCTTTCCAGAACATTCCCTCCAGGAACACCAGCTGAGAGGACCCCACGGGCTGCTTACAGTGGGGTCTTGGGCCAGTCTCCTGGCCTTGTGCCCTCCGAGGCCCACATGGGCCACAGTCAGGCCCCCTGCCTGCTCTCATGGCAGGACCTTCAGACCCCATCACCCTGCATGCCTCGTCTGAGAAAGGGGACTTCAGGACAGCGCCCAGAGCCTCAGGCACGGAGCTCTCCCAGCCCGGAGGGCATCTCAGGTGGGCCCCTCCAAGGCGGTGTGAGCTCAGCCGGGCAGGAGCCGTCTAGGAGATGAGGTGGGAGTGTGATGAGGGGGCAGAGGAGGCCTCCATGTGCGTCTGGCTCTTGCAGGAGGTGGGCACTGCCAGGGCATGAAACAGGTTGTGGCCGTCCTGCTGATGTTCCTGAGCGAGGAGGACACCTTCTGGGCGCTGGTCCAGCTGATGACTGACGAGAAGCACGCCACGCATGGTAGGTGCCTGACGTGGACTGCTGGGTGTGCCTCAGGGCCAGGGGTCTCCCCGCAGAGTTCCCCTGGCAGCAGGGCTGGCGGGGACCCCAGCCCAGTCCATCTCGCCATCAGCGAAGGGCCCTGGCTCCCCACGCTGCCCTCTGGGTCCTGGAGCCACGGCCCTCAGTCCCGGCCACATCTAGACAACTCTCCCTTCCCTGCTGGTCCTTCTGCCTCATGCCTGCCATCCCCTAATGCCCTCCAAGCCCATGGCCAGACAAAGCCCTGCAGCACCCCCTCCTGTGCCCCCAGCCTGGATGCCAAGCCCAGGAAACAGCCAGGCACACCCCTGTCCCCCACCCCGTGGGCCGCACGCCCTGTCCCTTACTACCGGGACCCCCATCCCACACTGTGGCTGCTCTGGGGAGGGCGAGTGCCAGGACCAGATGCCCACCCGGCCCTTGGCCCAGGGCACCAGCTGAGCTGGCCCTCCGGGAGCGGGGCCTGTACCCCGGCCGCCCCGGCCTCACAGGCTGTCCTGCCCGGGAAGGGCATGTCCAGCCAGGGCTTGGGAGGGCCCCACACGCTGGGGTCACTGCCGGGGACACCTGCAGTACTCGACACCCCCCGGGCACGGCTCTGACTTGTGGGGGTCCAGGCGCTCCTCAGTCTTCTTCATTCCGGGGTTCCCAAAACTGCTGAGATTCCAGGCCCATCACGAGCACGTTCTAGGCAGCGCCCTCCCCCAGCAGAAGCAACACCTGGTGAGTGGAAGTGTCGTCCCCCACCACAGAGGCGCTGTCCCACGTCCACTTCGGGGGCCTGGCCCTCCTGCAGGCTTCATTCTCCTTCTCCTGGGGGGCAGGGGCGAGCTCAAGCCGAGCAGGCCCATGGGCAGCACGTCCCCCCGGGCCCCGGGGGCAGCTGCACAGGGCCCTGAAACAGGGAGGTTTCTGGCCCAGCGGGCAGGCCCTGAGCCCGTGTCCGCCATTAGGACAAGGAGCAGGTGTCCACAGGGATTTACACCACCAAGTGGTTCCTAAAGTGCTTCATCGACCAGGTAAGGCTGCCCAGGGACACTGGGTCCCCAAGGCGCTCCCTGCCCCCACTCCTGACGCCTGGGGAGGGCCCAGGCCCAGCCCCACCCCCGGACATGCCAGGCCTCTCCTGAGGGACGTCTGAGGGGCAGCCCAGAGCCTTCCTGGTGGGCGCGGAGCACCTCAAAGTCCCAGGGACCAGCCATTTCTGCCTTGGCTCCCATCCAGCAGGCTGGGTCAGCCCTGGGTGCAGGCAAACCAGTGTCGTGCTCCGCTGAGGTGTTCCCACCGAGTGTGGGACAGTCTCTGTTGCCCCCAGGTTAGTAGTCGTGCTGGCCAGGCCCTTAGGACCTGAGTG